>NC_051156.1:106174755-106474755 GCF_013339745.2 Dermacentor silvarum
ACCGGCCCGCCACCCTTTACCTTAGGCCCGAGCCCGGCCCGAGCCCGACTCGAAACCGGCCCGAACCCGGCCCGAGACCGAAAAATAATGTTTTTCAGAGTTGAGACACCCGAGAATAACTCGCTGCACGTTACATGCACACCACCAGAAAGCCGGAGCCCGGCCCGGGCCCGCATCAAAAACCCGAGCCCGGCCCGGGCCCGGGTCTAAAAGCACACGCCTTGCCCGAGCCCGTGAAAAAACTGTTCTACCAGGCCCGGGCTTTCGCGTAAGCCCGAGCCCGTGCAGCGCTCTAGCCCCACTCCTTTACTACATGGCCTAGTGTATAATAATGCTCAGATTGAAGTTGTATAAAGCATCAACATCCTAGGCGTGTATTTTGCTTCATCGCTGCTATGGAATGACCATGTAAACTTTGTAACACAAAACCTGAGTCAGATAACAGGTATAATAAGCTGAAACCGATACCTGCTTCCTACATCAGTTAAAGTACTCTTGTATAATGCTTATTCGCTTCTCATATCAATTATTCTCACTTCGTCTGGGGCACTACAACCTACACGAATTTAAAGAAGAACGATAACTTTATTGATATTCCGGTGAGTTATTTGGGGATTTGGGCGAATACCCCTGCGTAGGCGTCGGCCACGAGCCCTTGAGCTCTGGAGGCTTCCTCGGTCCGCTGGACGGCCCAGAGTTCGTCTTCGAGGGCGGAGCTGAGCAGCGTAGTCTCCCAGCGCGTTCGGTTCGAGGCTGCGTCCCCATCTGGAATCGCGTACCTCGCAGCGTCCACGAACACCGCGTCCACACAGTTGCCGTACTTCCTCTGTACGTCCTGCGCTCTCTTTTCCTTTCTACCCCTGTGGTATTCCGGATGCATGTTCTTCGGTAGCCGAGGGACGACCAATGTGTCCCTGAGGCTGCTTGGTACGTCGACTTTGAAGCCGTGTTGAGCGTGACACCCGATGCTAATTTCTCTAGTATGTACTGCGCTATGTTCTGTGCCTCTATCAATTCCCCCAGCGTGTTGTGTAGACCCAGATTGAGCAATCTGCTCGTGCTTGTGTTGATCGGTAGCCATATTGCCTGTTTGCAAGCCTTTGTGATTAAGCGTTCCATCTTTATCTTCTCCGCTACCTGCCACTTAAGGTAGGGTGCCACGTACGTTATTCGGATAATTAAAAATGGCACAGTTTCGCCCTAAGGGCGAAGCAATGAATGCGATAGCAACACAGCAATGTCATACGAAGTAAGGTGAGCGGCTTTGGTAGCAATATGAATTGTAGAAAACATGAGCTGATTAAGTAAGCAGGTGTGCTGCGGCGTAAGTAGACCGACATGAAGAGAGGCTCGATGACCACGAGAAGGCGCGTGTGAAACGGTGGTGTTGATGAGAAGCGCTTCCCGTGGGCAGCGCGTGCGAAGGGACACGCCTGTATAGCGCTGCACTGCCGATCCGGGCAGCATTGCATGTGTAGCGTGCGTTGGAAAATGTGGCCCGACTATTACTAACTGAATGAACAAGCGTGGTGTGAGCGCGCACAAACAAACATGAATAGATCACACTGAATGACTGCAGACAACGACCGTCAAAACTCTGGCAGCAAGCGGATACGCCGCAGCGGCGAAGGTACGCGCGGTCTATCGCTTCAACGGAGCGGCGAATGCACGGCGCATAAAGGTCAGAGCCGTGTGGAGATAAGAGACGGTGCGAGCGAGCGACGAGCGCGGTTGTTGGCAGAGTGGAAGTGCGCCCCCCCCCCCCCCCGCTCCCTCTGGCACTGGCTTCCCGCTTCCTTGCTTGCGCGTGGGAGATTGAGTGCGTTCGCTCTCCGTGATAGCGCGCGTCCCCGCACGCTTCCGCTCGGGCATACGGCACGCGGAGAAGATTTTATCTATAGGGAACCTCACGGCGACGACGACGGCGACGCCGACGGCAGAAATCCGGTTGAAGTGTCCATATAATTGCTATCGCAATAAAAGGCCTGAACTAGCCTGATCATGCTACCTTCTTTGATCCCGCTGTGTCTGTTGGCTATGCGTCTGAGTAACCTGACGGTCTGTACGACCGCGCCTTCCATTCTCCTGATGGTCTCGCCAATGAGGCCATTGGCCGCGATGTGTAAGCCCAGAACCCGCATGCTATCTACCCTTGGTACGGGGTGCCCATCGGACGTTGTTAATCGTACGTCCCTACTGGGATCCTCGTTGTTCGTCTCACCGTTCGGCTTGCAGCCTCTACGCGTAAGTCTGTAAACTAACAGTCCGGACTTTTCCGCGGAGCAGGTCAATCCGGTGTTCTCCTAGTATTGTTCGACCGTCTCGATAGCACGTTGTAACCTGTGTTCTATCTGGCCCTCGCAGCCCTCAGTAACCCACAACGTAATGTCGTCGTAATGTCGTCGTAATGTCGTCGTAATGTCGATTGAGCCCTGCGATTTCGTTTAGCTTGGACGGCAACCCCACAAGAGCTAGGTTGAAAACCATAGGCGATATCACTGATCCCTCCTGAGTGCCGGCGCTAGTCAACTCTATTTGATCGGAAGTAAGCTCCCTGAGAGTAAGCTTATCCTTTCTATTTGTGAGAAAGTCTCGAATGTAATTGTACATTTGTTCGCCAAGACCGAGTTCGTGCAGTTTGGCCAGTACGGTTGCGTGCGTTACGTTTTCAAAGGGCTTCTTCAGGTCCAGGCCCAGTAAGGCCTTGGTGGACCTGGTCGGGCTGTTTATGAGCTGGTGTTTCATATGTAGCCGCGCGTCCGGCTTAGAGAGGTTTCTCCTGAACACCAACGGCCGCGGTCCTCGAGGTTTGTTGGCCAGCTTTGTGAGGACCGCGTGCTCCATTACCTTCCCCCCGCACGGAGTCATGGAGATCGGTCTGAGGTTCTCTAGCTGCACTCGCTTGTCCGGCTTCGGTATCAGCACGACTTGCGCTGTCTTCTATTGCTTGGGTACGCATCCGGTTTCCCAGCACACGTTGACGTATTCCGTCAGTTCCTTTATGGAGTTATCGTCTACATTCCTGAGCGTTTTGTTTGTGATCACGTCGGGCCAGGGCGCGATTTGGTGTTGAGCTTATGTAACACAGCCCTGATCTCGAAGTCGCCGATCGGTCTGTCTAGGTCTTCGTCGATTGGGCCTTCGTATTGTGGATGCGTTGCCGGTGGGATCGAATAAATGTACCGTTCTCCCGTAAGATGTCCTGTTCGGAGCCTTCATACGCAGGGATGATTCTGTTGATGTTTGTCTATACGCGGTTTTCTTTTCTTCTGGGTCAAGCATGTACCTAAGCAAGTTCCACGTCTTCGCGAGCCCTAGCTGATTCTCCATGTTACTGCAGGTGTTTTCCCACTTTTTCTTGCACAGCTGCTCTGTGTGACTTTCAATGTTCCTATTTAGTTTCGCTATCTTTTTCCTAAGTGATCTGTTGTGTCTGCCTTTTTCATCTTTCCAGCAAACTATGTGTGGCCTCCCACATGTGTAAGAGTCTGCTGTCTATGAGTTCGAGTTGCGAGTCCGGTGGCGTTCGTGTCGTAGCGGCAATGTCCCGCTTCACCGCGTCGGTCCAATCCCCGATGTCGTGAATTGCTTCCTCCGAATCTTCCGTCTGTCTAATGTTTCTGAATTTGTCCCACTCGACCAACTTGAGCTGTTTACCTCGGATCTTGCGCGGTCCCGCCATGACTCTAATCTCTATTATGAAGCGATCACTACCCAGGTCCTGTTCCGCGTTCGTGCACTGTGAATCGCCAATGTTTTTCGTAAAAGTTAGGTCCGGTGTGGTGTCTGCCCTAACGCTGTTACCTCTGTGCGTCGGCAAGGAGGGATCCGTAACGAGGGTGAGCCCCTCTTGCTGCGCGTCGAGCCAGAGGTTCCTACCCTTGACGTTTTCGAATGTCTAACTCGACGCAGTGTGTTGAGCGTTAAAGTCCCCAGCAATCAGGTCCGCCTACCTGCTCGCGATAACGATCGTTTTCCGAATGAACGTGCGAATTCTGCATCGCAGACTGCTGTAGACGTTGAGAGCGAAAAGACTGCTAGCTACCTTCCGAATCGGTATTATTTCTATTAAAGTGTGTTCGATTCCCTTAATGTCTGTGTCGTGTTGAACTGCCGTTAGATTTCGTCTGACCAGCGTGGTAACGGCCGATTTCTCCTCCGTGGCTCTACAGTAGGACTTGTAGACCGATAATTTTCCTTTTCCGTTAGTTTCTTCTAATATAATGATGTCAGGAGTTTCTTTGTTAATAGAGAGTTTTAGTTTTGCGTTTGCAACCAAACGTAAACGCATTACGACCGTAAAGAAATAGCGTCGTCCGAACGTTATGTGTTTCTGAGGTTTACGTGCGCTATGATAACGTACGTTATTTAGGAGGCGTTGGTTTAACGTTCGTAATGTTTACGGACGCTAAGAAATAGCGTTGTCGAACATGGTGGACCCATGGCTCTCGCTTTAGCGCGAATTCCCGTGGTGACTACGCTCTCACTCGCGCCAGTATCTATTGAAATGAGCTTTCGTTTTCTCTAAACTTAGCTGAAACGTTAGTTATAAGCACATAGCGCGTTCAATTTCTGATTTCGTTCGGTGATTCCGGCGCCTGTAGGCCTAACGAGACGCGTCATCATAGCAACAACAGCATGGCAGATAATGGATTTTCTTGGCTTGGATACGTTTCACACGAGGCACTAGATGGCGCCCGGTTTCATAACCTCCTCCTTACGGTTGCGTTCCTGTACGGTAAACAAAATAGACAGTTTTAGCTTAGCGTTTCTCGACTTACGTACGCTAAACGCAAACACATTACGGGACGTTAGGGTGTGCGTCGCTTAAGGACTTTTAGTTTAACGTTCCGAGAACGTAAACGTAATATAAAACGTAAGCAGACGTAGCACCATCTCTTGCCTAAATCGACAATCAATTCCTGTCTTGGCTACAAGCGAGTCACATGTAGCCGAGGAAGTGGCCAATCCGTTTATGTGTGCTCGAGAACGTCGCGAAAACGATTCAGCAGCAGGTTCTGCGTCGCACGTCCTGTTCCCGTTCGCAAACTCATGGAGCGCTCAAGTGTTCTTTGGGACCCTTTTTGCTTGACTTACCTAAGCTGGCACGACATTGAAGCAATTACTATACGCGAGCGCGAACCAAGACCCAGATTGTATGCAGCCAGGAATGGGCTCCTCAACATTGATGTCATCCCAGACCACACGTTCCGTCACCAATTCCGGTTTCAAAATCAAGACTTGCCAGTTCTCGTGAAAGCGTTGCAAGTGCCGGACTATGTGACAAGCGCTCAAGGAGTGAGAGTGTCTGCCCAGGAAGCCCTGTGCATATGCTTGCGTCGCCTGGCCTACCCGAACCGCCTGTGTGACTTACAAGACTTCTTCGGTCGCCACTACAGAGTCATTTCAAGTGTGTCGAACAAAATGATGTTCCACATTTCACATAACTTAGGAACTTTCAAACAGTAAGAGAGACTCCGAGCTACTCACCTTTCAAGCTGGTGCGAACGGACGACATACAACTATTCCAATACGGGGTTTATTTTCTGCTCACCGTCTGCTACAGGTGGCAGACGGTGAGCGTCATGACGCGAAGAAGCGGTGAACGGCGCTCCAGACGGGCCGGTCGGCGCACCTACCCATCTAGACATCATAACGTAATTTTTTGTGTGTGTGTGTTTACATTCTGCAGAATCGAGGCTGCCTACTTACTTTCGAAGACATTCTCGGTCGTTCTTGGCGAAATGCGCGAGCAGAAGCTTGCATCTCTCACGCAGGGTTCTTCCGCGAACACCTTCTTTGTCGCATGTTCCATGTTTTTCGCAATCTCTTGCCATTTTCATGGATTTCGAAGCGGGTTGCGAGCATTCACTTCACGGAGAAGAGCTAAATCGTCTTTCTCGGTGAAGCGCAAGCGTGTCACACCTGTTGCTGGTACAGCCTCCATTTTCTAGACTGTTTTCCAAGAAGAAGCTCGCGTTACCATGGCACGGCAGCGACTTTGAGCTTTGCCAAACCCGTCCAAGACAAGAGAATCCATTAGCATCCATCCTGGTGTTGCTATACGGTAACGTATGCGGACGCGTCGTATTAGGCTTACGGTCGCCGGAATCGCCGAACGATCTCGGAAATTGGGCGCGCTATGCACTCAAAACTAGCACTTCAGGTGAGTTTAGAGAAAGCGAAAGCTTATTTCCATAGTTACTGGTGATCTACGCGAGGGAGAGCGCAACCATCACGAGAATTCATGCTGAAGCGGGAGCCAGTGGTGCCGCCATGTTTGACAACGTTATTTCTTAGCGTCCGTAAGCATTACGAACGTTAAACTCGCCAAATAACGTACGTTAACATAGCGCACGTAAACCGCAGAAACCGAATAACGTTCTGAGCATGCGCAGTGAAGACGACGCTATTTTTTACGTACGTAATGCATTTACGCTTGCTTGCAAACGCTAAACTAAAACTGTCTAATGTCTTGTAAGGACGAGCACCGTAACGTCCCGCAAAGTTGCCTACGTTTAACGTGCGTAAGGCGACAAACGCTATTCTAGAACTGTCTAATCAGGTAATGCTGTAAATGACATTTTTTCCTAGCGTAACCCCTGCAATTCCACTGACAGATCGCTTATCTATTGTGTTTATCTAAGGTGGTATTAAAGTTTTCCGGCGATCTCGCTCATCTATTACCGCAGGCCGACTGTACGGTTTGCCAACCGTTTTAATGGGGCCGAAACTGCTTGCTTGCGAGGCTCTCGTATGTAGACTGACTCCCACCGATAATTTCGCTTCTAGCTTGCGTGGAGCCTAACTGCTGTTTTATCTGCTGCTGAATCGTGGCCAGTTGCTGTTGCATTAATTTAGTGATCTGACCGATCATATCGTCCATTTTCTTTTCATGTCCTTTCTTATCTTCCTCCATTCTAAATTCTAACTCTTCCTGCAGTAATTGGTCTTACTCTCTCGTCTATATGTTATACTTTCACTGCAGTCTGAATCTACTTCTATAGCCCTTCGTTTTGTGGGTACGGGCACCTCATCCCCACCCTCGAATATTTCCTACGTAACTTCGGCGATCTGTGCTACTTTGCTGTCTTTGCCTCTGTTTCTCAGTCTAGCGTTTGCTTCCTTAAGTACGTTAATGTCGTCCCTCAATTTAGTGTTATCCTTAGTAAGCTGCAGAAGCATTTGCTTAATCTGCGCTAATGCCTTGTTGTCCTCGGAGCAGCCTCTATACCCTCGCGCGTTCGCCGGAGACGGCGTCTGCCCAGCTCACCTGTAATGGTTCTTCTCCCTTCGTTTGAAATGGTCTGGTTCCAGGCCGGGAGGTCGACCTGGTCTGGGCTCGGGGTCCGGAACTGGGCCTTGGCTTGGATCCGTCACATTGCTCGCGGCTTCTCGACCGAGAGCGGGCGCCGGAGCGTGAACGCGAGCGAGACCGATTGTGGCGTACATCGTCCAACGCTGCGAAGTCATCTTTCTTGATACCGGCGCCGCCGGCGTCGCGATTTGCGTTTTCTGAGCGTTGCAGTTCTCTCAAGGTCTCTTCATCTTGAAGCTTTCTCTCCCATTGGCGTTTCTCGACCAAGTACGGGGTTTTGAACCTGTCCTTGCATTTCCTGTCGCCAGTCAGATGGTCACTGCCGCAGAGCAGACACTTGGGCTCACACCGATGATCGTCGGTAGGCTCAGCGCTGCCACATCCGCGGCACCTCCTTACTTGCGGCTGTGGGCATACGTCCACTCTGTGTCCTAGTCTTGTGGATGCGTAACATGTTTCGTATTGCATCTTGTACAGTACGCATTGGTACTCGTAACTCCTGTAGTAGACGTAAGGCGACATGTACGTCTCACGGAACATGATGATCACGAAGTTGGTGTGACCCATTCTCTTTGCGTGTAATATGCCGGGGTTCCTCGAACTAAAACAAATTATTTTAGGGGCGAAGCACCTTAGGGCCGAGCCTTGTCCCTCGTAGTCCGTAGCTCTGGTTGTCATGGAGACCGTTATGTATGTATGTATACGCATATATACATATATATTGTAGCGAAGAAGACTGGCGCCCTGTGTGACTGGCGCGCCCTGTGGACGCACTATCATCATCGGCCCGCCGACGAAGACGGGCTCGCGCTCTCGGTGTCCGACGCTCAACTGAGACAGTCGCGTTTCTGAGTCGTCAATAAACCCCATTACATATTTGGTGGAGGTGCTGGGTTCTACTTCCCCAACCCTGGAACTACGCAATCGGACGCTGCCGGCCATCATGCCTGACGACGCCAGCCAAACAACACCTCCGGCACCGCCAACATTGATTTGTCCTGGCCCCGTGCGTCAACGCGATCCTCCCATCTTCAGCGGCTCCGACGAATACGACGTCGAAGATTGGCTCTCGATCTACGAGCGGGTGAGTGCCCCCAATAAATGGGACGATGCTACGAAGCTCAGCTACGCCAACTTCTATCTTACGGGTGTCGCTAGCGTGTGGTGCCACAACCACGAATCCGACCTTCGCACCTGGTCCGATTTCAAGGCGCGCATTACGCAAGTGTTCGGTCGCCCTGAGGTGCGGAAGCTCCGTGCCGAAGAGCGCTTGCGCAGCCGTTCCCAGCAACCCGGTGAGAACTTCACCAAGTACATAGAAGATGTTGTAGACCTTTGTAAGCGCGTCGATCCATCGATGACTGAGTCTGACAAGATCCGTCACGTGATGAAGGGAATCGAAGACGACGCATTCCAAATGCTCCTCTCGAAAAGCCCGCGGACCGTGGTAGAGGTCGCTGAACTTTGTCAGAGTTACGACGAACTCAGGCGGCAACGTCTGCTCACTCGACGTTCTTCTGTTCCCGATGCTTCCGTTGCAGGTTAAGCCGCTGTCACTAACAACGACTATCTGCTCGGCGAAATCAAGGAATTTATACGCTCCGAAGTCGCCCGCCAGCTATCCCTACTCACCGCTGTCCCCGGACCTACGCCGTCCTTGGCTCCTCCGTTGCGTCAAATGCTCCAAGAACAAGTGTCCGAAGCCATACAGTCTCCTCGTGCAGCGCCACCATTGTCTGTACCTCTCAGCTACGCCGAGGTTGCAGCACGGCCACCCCCATCGACTTTTTCAGCGCCACCGTTTGCTGCACCGCCACGTCCAATCCCTCCAGTGTACACCACCAGATCACCAGCTAGCACGGGACCCTGGCGTACACCCGAAAATCGCCCCCTGTGCTTCTTCTGTGGTATCCCTGGTCACGTGGCACGGCTCTGTTGCCGTCGCTTATGGCTTCAAGGTCATGAGCAACCTTTCTCCTCCTACGTTTCGCCAGCTTCGTCCTTCTCCCCGCCACGTGATTCGCAAAAAAATTAAATTATGGGGTTTTACGTGCCAAAACCAGTTCTGATTATGAGGCACGCCGTAGTGGGGGACTCCGGAAATTTGGACCACCTGGGGTTCTTTAACGTGCACCTAAATCTAAGTACACGGGTGTTTTCGCATTTCGCCCCCATCGAAATGCGGCCGCCGTGGCCGGGATTCGATCCCGCGACCTCGTGCTCAGCAGCCCAACACCATAGCCACTGAGCAACCACGGCGGTTGCGTGATTCGCACTTGCCGTCCACGCGCAACGTCATTCCTTCTGCCCGTGATCGTCGCTCGCCATCCCCTCGTCGCCGCTCACTTTCCCCCATGCGGCGGCGTCCGGCCCCATCGGAGCAGGAAAACTAGCTACCGCAGTTCAAGAGGCGAGAACTGCGTTCCAGTCGAACCACACAAGGCCTCGCTCTCTTCCGACGAACGTAATCGAAGTGTCTGTTGAAGGAGTCGTCACACTGGCATTAGTCGACACAGGCGCCGCCGTTTCAGTAGTTACGGAAGAACTTTGCCGCAAGCTTCAAAAAGTAATGACGCCCTTATCTGCGCTGTCACTCCGGACTGCAAGTTCCCAGTGTATTACCCCTGTTGCCGCATGTACCGCCCGCATCGTCATTGAAGGATACACGTATACAGTCGAGTTCGTCGTCCTCTCATCCTGTTCATACGACGTCATCTTGGGGTGGGACTTCCTTTCCGATCATCAGGCCGTCATTGATTGTTCTCGCGCCGAAATTGAATTTTCTCCGCTTCCCGACACCTGAGTCGTCAATAAACCCCATTACAATATGTATATGTATAGTATATGTATGCCAAGCTCCGGCTTCCGGAAGCCGGAACCGGAAGCCGACTTCCGCTTCCGTTTCCACTTCCGGTTCCGGTTCCACTTTCGGTTCCGCTTCCGGTCCCGGAAGCCAGCTTCCAGCTTCAGGAGAACGCTTCCGGTGTTTTTCTCTCTCGTCCGTAGCTAGGGGCGCTGCGGTGCACAAGGGTGTTCGTTCCCGACGCGCGCTCTCTTTCTCTCTCGTCCGTAGCTGTGGTTTACCCGAATGATCCCCCCCCGGTGCTTCGCCCACTCATCATCATTCACTTCGTGGATATGTTGTGATTTTTTTATTACAGAAAAGGATATTGCGCGTCCTCGCAAATGTTCTGTACGATACACACGCCAAGTGTTTATTTGACAAGTTTAAAACTAGCAGAGTGCACGAAACATATAGGCGTCGACTTTTGCAGAAGTTTCATCACATGAACATGAAAAACAATATATCCCTTGTTAAATTATCATGTTTAGAAGAACGCACCCCCTCACGTTTCAGAAGAAACACAACACCCCGGACAGTGAATCGTTTTAAAACAAATTGACCCTTTTCGCGATGATCCCGTGGGCGCTGCCATATTTGATCACGTGGTGACGCGTCCATTGCTTGCCTCAACAGCCTCCATTGCCTCCTTGTTTACAATGGAAGTGTATGACACCGACGCGGCTTAGGAAACCTCTGTTTTCGGAGATATCGTCGACGGTGACTAGGTGGACGACATGAAGTTTTGATCACAGCTTCAGAGAGCATGCAAAAGCGCTTTCGGAGCTGATTAAGCTATGTCCAAACGGCGCAAGCAGCGTACGTGGTGCTTGTTCTAAAAGCGGAGCTAAGTATGTATTCCAAGCTATCGAAGCTTTCCGATTATGAATTCAGTCAGGATTAGTGTGTTTGCTCTTCGTTCTTTATTCGGCAAATATTTTGAAGCAGTGGCTTGTCAGTTTCTGACTCAGTGAAGTTTCTCGATGCGGCCACTATCTGATTATTTTCTGTCTAATCGCTCGCGGGTGTCCTCAGTTCCTATATATTTGTCCTTGCTGCGCACAAGGTTCGAAAAGTAGCTGTTTTGTACATTGTAATACCTTGTAGCAAATATATGTTACAGCTAGTAACTCCCTTACTCTTGTGGATCGTCACGAAACATTCAGCTTCGACCATACATGTGCCATAGGTGTAGTCCGTCATTTATTGTGCGTATACAGTGCGCATATATTCAAGGGTGCGCTCATTCACTTATTCGTGATACGTCTGCGATAGAATGGGCGTAAGTTTTCCTTCCATTTGGGACAGATGTGCATAGATAACGTGCACGAAACTTACTATGACAGGAAGCGGCGCTACTCCCTTTGTCATTGTTTGCTCACTCTTGCCGACGTTCTTGGGATGAAGCCCTTTCTTTGAAGGTTAGCGATACAAGGCTGGCGGATGAGCAAATTTCTGTATCCTCGAGGAAAGCCGTACATCACGAAGTGCCGGTAACACGTTTGGACAATAGCAGTAGCGGTCCGCGAACTTGTCCACACAGATTCATTCTATTCCTTAGCATGCCAGTCACTATTTTTGCAGCCGACTACTGCACACGCCTTCAAACCACATGATTCAATCTAGCATGATTGGAGCACAGTGTGTTAGCGAAAACTCAGTAGCATTTCCGACAGCTGATCGCACAGAAGCAAGGGAGGAGCGGCAATGGTTTCGTATTTGGTGCGCGGTCGCTGAGGAGAGGTATGGCGCGCCGCCGTGAGCGCCATCTCGTTTCTCTAAAACAAACTGCTCCGCGAAAAGGGTCAATTACAGCTCATAAATGCTAGAAAACAACTTACCAAGGCTTTTAAATGCTTACACAAAATCTAGAATTGATCATCAGAATTTGCTCGACTTAATCAGCAGGACATTCATGTTTATACGGCCAGCTTTGCGAGGAGTGCAGATTAGTTGAGTGTACAGCTTCTTGTTTACATTTACATTATATGTATGTATGTATGTATGTATGTATGTATGTATGTATGTATGTATGTATGTATGTATGTATGTATGTATGTATGGTCGCGGGATCGAATCCCGGCCACGGCGGCCGCATTTCGATGGGGGCGAAATGCGAAAACACCCGTGTACTTAGATTTAGGTGCACGTTAAAGAACCCCAGGTGGTCTAAATTTCCGGAGTCCCCCACTACGGCGTGCCTCATAATCAGAACTGGTTTTGGCACGTAAAACCCCATAATAAAAATGTATGTATGTATGCATGTATGTATGTATGTATGTATGTATGTATGTATGTATATTTTTTCTGTGATGTGAGAAACGTTGTGTAACTGCTGTACGCGCAACTACTCACTTTTCACTTAGGGCTTCTCATGAATTCTTGGTTAATTGTGTATTTTGGTATTGTGAAAACACGCGGCAGCTATGCGCTACCCATGTCTTGTGATAATATAGGGGGCAGGCTGTACTTTCAAGCTGGGATTGCAGCTTTTCTTCCCTGCCTCCCTCAATCTCTTGAAAATAAAGATATATTCAATATTCAAAGTGAAGGAAACACTAAAGGATGGTGGTAGAAGTCATAGTCAAGATTTTGACTCAGCAAACATGACAATAACTCAGCGAAAAAAGGATTACCATTCAAAAACCAATGAAATGGATTCGGCTGTGGTACTAAGTGAAGGAAACGACTTAACGTTCATGGACGAAGTCATGGACATGAGCATGACTAACGCTTTCGTCTTAAGTTCTCTTAGGCGTAAGTAAAGGGACTCTTGAGGACTCATGACATGAATGGCATGACATGCATGTCATGTAGGTCATGGAACAGTCGCCTACGTCGTGGTGCTGTCAGGGTCTTTTCCTTAACTTGGTAGACTCCCCGCACACTGCTTCGCATAACGTCGATTCCCGCAGGGCGTGGGTTCGGCCGGCTTTTATACAGGGTGTCCCAGCTATCACGCAGCATGATTTAAAAAAAGAGGAACGGCGTTACGCGAAGCAAACCTAGTGCGTATTGTTTCCAGTAAAGTGGAGTAGCCGCCAGTATTTTTTTCGTTACTGAGATTTAATTATTGAACTGTAATTAATTATCTAACTTGATAAGTATTGTCCTAATTATCAAAGTGTCAATGGGAAAGTTGTAGAGCAACATGAAAAACTCCCGATACAGCTTTCCGTTCCTCAATGCGTGCTACATAAAAGTGTTTTTCCGAGCATGAAATAAGCCCGCGAATACACGCAAAATGCCTCGAGCGGCCAGTCGTGCGGCAATTCTGCGTGTATTCGCAGGCTTCTTTCACGCTCGGAAAAACACATTTATGAAGCAGGTATTGAGCAACAGAAAGCTGTATCGGGAGTTTTTCATTTTGCTCTACAATCTTCTCATTGACACTTTCATATTTAGAACTGTACTTCTCGAGTTAGATAATTAATTACAATTATTTAATTAAATCTCAGTAACGAAAATATTACTGCCTGCTACTCCACTGTACTGGAAACAATACGCACTAGGTTGGCTTCACGTAACGCCGTTCCTCTTTCTTTCAATCGTGCCGCTTGATAGCTGGCACACCCTGTATATATATTTCTACGAGCACCATGTTCTGTCGCTATTTTATTCCCTCTTTCAGAAAGACGATAGTTCACTGACCTCCAGCGGAGCAGATACCTCCCCCCCTCCCCCTCGTCCAGGCCTCTTCCATCAAAAGAGGAACCTACAGTGACATGTCAACTGGCAGACACACCGAGCGACTCCAGATTCCTCCACCGAAGTTGGGTAGCACATATTTATTTTCAATTCTACACCCTTGCCGCTAACGCACCCTTGGTCGTTACCTCGCCCACCTGCCTTACCCTCTCTCTCCTTTAGGAGAACCGTATCTGCAAAGGAGAGCATATGCCGCCTTGAAAAAAATAAGTCCACTTGTCTAAACGTTGGATACTGCTTTCATCTTGTTCTCGTTTTGCTCATCGTCTCGATTTTTCATCTCCCGCCTTCCCCGTCTTTTAAATATTGGATTTCATGAATGTGCGAATATTTTTACTATCAATATACTTTGAGTGAAAACAAAAATGTACTGCGCAAGGGAGCTGTTTATCCTAACAAGAGATATATTTAATTTTCACCTAGCCTGTTGGTCTGTGTAGTTCACGACATTGCAGAGCTAGGTTAGCCGGCTTCGGCAACACCGTCGAACAACGTTGATCTGATTAATCTGTGTGTGTTTATGTGGTTGTAAATAAATTGTGCTGTTAGTCCGCGGCTCTATGGAATTCTTCTTTTGCCCCGTTTATATTTTTCGTTTGTTTTACAGCGAAGATGTATAGGGCTAGAGAATGTCCACGAACAAAAACTATCAACATCAGCAATGGCTCGAGCGTAGTCGTGTTCTTCCGCAGCTCGTTTGCGCACCTCGACGCAACCGCGCGAACGCGCTCGTGCCACTGATTGCGCGTTCGTCAGCGTCTTCTTCCGCAGTTGGCTCCGTTCCACATTTGCTCGAACGCATTTCCTCCTATAGCACACGCGCGCATGCGCGCATTGTCAACCGTTCGAGCAGATGAGGTTGCGGTCTCATTTTAGCTCCACCTTCGCGTGACCTTAAAGGAAAGAAATGCGCTACACCTCCTGAGGAGAGAAGAAACGTGCATTCCACCGTACCAACAGCAGCTGTTCTGCAGTCTTCCTCGAAAGTTAAAGATAAGGACTGTCTCTTCTGCGGGTCGTCAAAGCACTCGACTCCAGTTTGTGACAGCAGGATTAACCATGAAGAAAAGTTGAACAAATTGGCTACAGAGAACCGATGTTATCGATGCACCGTGAGGGGACATCTTGCCAAAGACTGTTATCAAAAAGTCAAGTGTGGAACATGCAGAGTAAGATACGTCTCCTACATTTGCGATTCCAAGTGGAAACCTAAAATGGCGGAACAAGGAAATCCCGTAACGACGAACAGTCTTCATACCAGCTCTCGTTCGTACGTGGATGCTGAGGTTTTAATGCAGACATTTCGGGCATGGATCATCGGAAAAAAGCAGAAGGCCTCAATTCGTGGAATTGTAGACAGCGGAAGCCAGCGCACGTTCATTCGTGATGACGTATCCAAGACACTTGGCTTGAAAGAACTTGGATCTGTTAATTTACAGCTAAATAATTTTGAACAGACAAGCTCGGTTACCATCTAACATCGCCTTGTCGAAGTAAAACTTCGCAGTCAGTATGACACTCGGGAGTACCTGGTACAGGCCATTGAAGTACCGTTCGTCTACAAGGATGTCGTTCAAGTACCACTCAAGCATGACTTTGTTAGAATCATTGAAAGCGATGGATACCTCCTTGTAGATAAGCTGTTGTTACCGGGTATGGCTGTTCCTTATATTAGCATTTTAATTGGTGCTAGCCAGATATGGCAATTCATGTCAGGAGAAATGAAACGATACCACGGCCAGGCAGACTTTGTGGCGCTGGGTTATGCATTTGGCTGGATGTTACAAGGACCACTTTCGTTTAAAACTTCTTTTTAATAAGCAGCACTCAACGCATGCGTACTGCGAGTAAGTGCATCTACCGACTCTATGGACGATCTTCTTCGGAGGTTCTGGGAGTTAGAGAGCGTTTGGATTGCGCCAGTCGACAACACTAAAAGATAACCGATTGCAAGCACGGAAGCGACTGATGTTTCTTGGAAATAAAATGAAGAACAATCCAGAGTTTAGAGTAGAATATGATACCACCATCAGGAACTATATGAAGATGGGTTACGCCGAGAGAGTACCTCGCCAAATTGAGGCGCAACCGTCTAAGCTCTACTACATGCCGCATCACGCAGTTGTGCGAAGCGTGTCTACAATTGCTCGAGTACGAGTAGTTTTTGACGCATCCTCTCACGATCCTGATTCATCGTCCCTCAATGACCATCTCGAGAAAGGATCAAAGCTACAAGCCGACTTGGTTGCTCTTCTCGTAGGTTTTTCTCTGAAGGGTATTGATATGACGGCTGACAATGAGGAAGCCTTTCCCTGGATTAGCCTAAAAATAGAAGACAGAGATGCGTCGAGATTCCTACGGTTCAAGGATATACCCTCTAAGAGAAAACCCGATCCTAAAATAGAGGAATGGCGCGAGACAAGGGTGCCTTTTGGAACAGTAGCAAGCCCATTCCTACTCAACGCCACACTACAACACCACCTGAAGGGAGTAAAGAATCAAACAGAATAAACGAACAAGTTGCTTGCTGCTTCTTTCTACGTTAATGACCTTCTGATAGCAGCAGATAGTGACGATTCAACTCAAAACGTATACAGAGATTCAAATGCTATAATGTAAGACACTAAGAAATGGTCATCAAATTCTAAACTGCCGAGAGATTTTATTGCCACGGCTGAAGGAGATAGTGCCCCCTCGAGAGCTGTCAAGATATTGGAACTCTTGTGGGATCCTCAAACACACAAGATGACAGTATATAGCCACAAAATCAGCGCTATGCTTCTTAGGAAAAGATCGAAAGCCGTGTAAGAGATATGTTCTGCACGCAGTGTCAAGGATATTTGATCCGCTTGGAATGGTTGCACTCTTCAGCATCAAGCCAAGATATTGTTTCAGGAGTTGTGACAGAGACAGGCAGATTGGGACGCAGATTCACCTTCATATCTTGTTTTACAGTAGCGAAATTGGGGCTCAAATCTGCGTCACCTTACTTCTACGACGATCCCACGTAGGGTCAAAACTGAGCTCGAAAGTCACTCCATGCAGCGTCATATATTTTGTGATGCAAGTCAGAGAGCATATGGAACTTGGGCATATTTGAAATTCCTTGACAGAGAGAATCGTGGTCATTGCCACCTCATAATGGCGAAGTCACGAATGGCGCCTATGCGGAAAGTGACTTTGCCAAGACTGGAGCTTCTTGGCGCTTTGCTCGGAGCAAGGCTCGCAAAATTTCTGAGGGCTGCCCTTGAGAAGTGCACGTTAGAAACATTCTTTTGGATGGATTCCATGGTCACAGTGTATTAGATAATAGGTTCTCCGAAGAAATGAAAGCCATTCGCCAAGAAAAGGGTGGCTGAAATTCAAGGCTGTTCCAACAAGAGCCAATGGCGACATTGTCCTGGGACTGATAATCCTGCGGATTAACTGACACGTAGAGTTTAGCTGCAGTTTCTCAAGACAAACGCAATGTGGTGGAAAGGACCACCATGGATGGCAGAAATGGAAGATGCATGGCCCATGCACACCCTTGAGGCAGATTTACATAGTAATGATATTGTCATGGAGCCAAGAACGATGCAGGGTTTTTTCGGTAAACAAGGTTTATACTTGTGCTCCGCAGAAACTCGAAGAAAATGTAAGCGGCGAAGCAGCAGCCAACAGAGCGACGTGCACAGGCGATCGGTGGGTTCCTTCTGCTGGCCGCCGTTACGAGCGGACGCGTCCCTCTCCCACTCCCCACTGCGTTCCAGTGTCCGAGACGCCGCCAGCGTTCGCCGAGAAACGCAGCGTTAGCTTCGAACACAGACAAGACAACCGGGCGCAGCCAGACGCTGGCAACAAAACACACGATGAAACAATTCAGGAGTCATGGTTCGTGGCATGCCCCTCCCCCCCCCCCCCCTTAAAAGGGCAGCGACCCGATGCTAAAACGGTACTCCAAACAATGAAGACTCCGTCATCTGGCGTAGTAAGGCTTGAGGCGAAGCGCGTGGACGACTTCGGGCCGCGTGCGTCGTCGTGATGTGCCGGAGTCACCGTCAGGAACGACCTCGTAGACGAGTTGGCCTACACGTTGTTGAATTCTGTAGGGCCCGAAATACCATCGCAGGAGCTTCTCACTGACTCCGCGTCATCGAATTGGAGTCAAAACCCACACAAGATCACCTGGGTGATAATCGGTGTCTCGGCGTCGGTAGTTGTAGCGTCGGGCATCCACGACGTGCTGGTCCGTTGTATCACTCCAGCAAGCTGGCGGGCCTCCTCCGCACGTTGAAGGTACCCTTGGACGTCGGCGTTGAGGTCGTCGTTTTCTACGTGTGGCAGCAAGGCGACGAGCCTCGTCGTCGGTTGTCGTCCCTAGACAAGCCCGAACGGACAAACGCGAACGTGACGTAGGGGAGGATTTCGTCCCACGTCTTATGTTCAACGTCGCCGTACATAGACAGCATATCCGCGATCGTCTTATTGAGGAGTTCGGTTAGTGCGTTCGTCTGGGGGTCGTACGTCGTGGTCTTCCGCTGATCTGTGTTGCGGTAGCGCAAGACCCCTTGCATAAGCTCTGCAGTGAATGCCGTTCCACGGTCCGTGATTAGGACTTCAAGGGCTCCATGTCGTAGCACCACTTGGTGGATGGAAAATTTGGCAACTTCTTCCGAAGTTCCCTCTTGGGAGTGCGGCGGTGACAGCGTAGCGCGTCGTGTAGTCTGTGGCTACGACAATCCACTTGTTCTCGGCTCGTGACGTGGGGAACGGGCCAAGAAGGTCCATTCCGATCTGTTGGAAGGGCCTCGATGGTACGACGATCGGCTGCAGAAGTCCGGCTGCCGTCACGGCAGCTCCTGACGTAGTGGGTGACGTTAGTTGTAAGACGGGGCCAGTAATATTTCGCCTTGATCTTTCCGAGCGTGCGTGCCGTGCCGAGGTGCCCTGATGCTGGTTCGTCGTGGCACGCATGCAATATTTCGTCGCGGAGGCCAGCGGGTATGACAAGAAGGTACTTCGTTCGCGTTGTAGGGTCGAAGTTCTTCTTCACCATCACCGAATTTTTCAAGCAGAATGCAGTGGAGTTGCGCTTAAACGCCCTGTGCACGGTGACGTTGCGTCCTTCGAGGTGGTCGATAATGATGCGTAACTCGGGGTCGGCATGCTCCTGGGCGGCTAGGTCGCTTTCCGTCACAATTCCGAAAAACGTGGGGTCTCCATCGGAGGCCTGTGGCGGCGGGTCGACAGGAGCACGTGATAGGCAGTCGGCGTCCAAATGCTTCCTGCCGGATTTGTAAACGATGGTGACACCGTATTCCTGCAGGCGAAGGCTCCATCGCCCCAGGCGGCCGGAAGGATCCTTCAAGTTTGCGAGCCAACACAGCGCATGGTGGTCCGTGACCACTTTGAACGGCCTGCCGTAGACGTACGGGCGAAACTTCGAAATGCCCCATATTATGGCAAGGCACTCTTTTTCAGAGGCCGAATAGCTTCTTTCTTCTTTCGATAGGCCGCGGCTGGCGTAAGCAATTACTTTTTCGCAGTCATTCTGCTTTTGGACGAGGACAGCACCCAAGCATACGTCACAGGCGTCCGTGTGCTTTTCTGTCTCGGTGGATTCGTTGAAATGTGCAAGCACAGGCGGGCGCTGTAGGCAATTTTGCAGTTCACAGAATGCGTTCTGCTGCGCTTCCTCCCAGCAGAACTGAATGCTGTCTTTTGTCAAGCGCGTGAGCGGTTCGGCGATTTTGCGAAGTTTTCGAAGAAGCACCGGTATTACGCGCACATTCCGAAGAATTTTCGCACGCCTTTCTTGTCTTTCGGTCTCGGAAAGTTGGCTACGGTTGACGTTTTTAGTGGGGTCAGGCAGGACTCCCTCGGGGTTAAGATGTGACCTAAAAACTTCAGTTGCTCGTGCGCGAAGTGGCACTTTTCAGGTTTCAGCGTTAACCCCGACGTACGGACGGCTTCCATCACAGACTCTAACCTCGCAAGCTGTTCGTCGAAATTTCGGGCAAATACGACCACGTCGTCGAGGTAGACGAGGCAGGTGTGCCATTTTAGGCCGGCTAGCACGGTGTCCATGACTCTTTGGAATGTTGCTGGTGCCATGCACAGTCGAAACGGCATCAACTTGAACTCATACAGTCCGTCCGGCGCTATAAACGCTGTCTTCTCACGGTCCCTATCATCCAACTCAATCTGCCAGATCCCGGTTGTCAAGTCCATCGAAGAGAAGTACTTCGCAAAGGTGGTCGAGGGCGTCGTCGATTCGTGGTAGTGGGTATACGTCCTTATTGTGATTTTTTAAGTCGTCGGTAGTCGACGCAGAACCTCAGAGTGCCGTCTTTTTTCTTCACGAGCACACCTGGGGCAGCCCAGGAACTTTTCTATGGTTGTATGATGTCGTCACTGAGCATGCCCTCAATTTGTGTACGGATCGCTTCGCGCTCATGGGCAAACACGCGATAAGGTGACTGTCGCGTTGGTCGGGCGCCATCTTCGGTGATTATCCGATGCTGTGCAATGGGCGTCTGACGTAGCTTCAAAGTCGACGAAAAGCAGTCGCTGTTGCGGCATAGCAAAGCCCTTAGCTTTTCTTGTTTTTCTTGCGGTAGCGCCGGGTTCACGTCGAAGGTGTGAGCAGACATGTAGGCGTCGTCCGATTCGCGCTGAAAGTAGGCGACGGCAATCACGTGACTTGCTTCCTGAATTTCTTCGAGGAGCGCAATAGAAGCACCCTTGTTTAGGTGCTGATATTCCCCGGTGAAATTGGTCATGAGAACGTGGGATTTACCGTGCCTTAAGCGCACGATACTTTTTGCGACGGAGACACCACGCTCCAGAAGCAAGCTCTGGTCGTTCTCCACGATAGCGTCGGTGTCAGGAGCAGCGTCAGGAGAGTAGACGGCGATCATCAGGCTTGCACAGGGAGGCAAGATGACGTGGTCGTCGACAATCCTTAGAGAAGTACGTTGTTTGGCACTTGGCTTTGGTGGCACGGCGTGATCGGCGGAGAAACTGATCGACTTCGCTTGCAAATCAATAATAGCATGGTTCTCGGTCAAAAAGTCCATGCCTAGGATTACGTCGCTGGAGCAGTTGGCAGTATGACGAACACGGCAGGGTACGTGGTGCCATTTATGGTGATGCGCGACGTACAGGTTCCACTAGGTGTGACGAGATAGCCTCCTGCTGTGCGGACCGTCCCAAGTTGTAACTTTTTTCAGTTTCGACGCGAATGGTCCGCTCATCACTGAATAGTCGGCTCCCGTGTCGATTAGTGCGACTACGTCAAGACCGTCGATGGATAGCTGTATGTCAGAAGTAGTCGTTTTCGAGTTTCGTGTGCGTCGGGGCGTCGTATCGCGGCTAGTTCGTGTTTATGGTCGGTGGCTACGCGTCGTCGTTGTCGTCGTTTTGTTAATTGCGGAATTGGTTTCGTCGGGTATGCGCCGCGCCATGCGGCTGTCATCGTCTTAGGGGGTCATGTCAGGGTTAGATCGGAGCGTCGGGCTCTGGGCGCGTCGTGAATCTTGGTCTTTGGTACGCCGGTGCGTCTGTGGGAGGGTTCTCGCTTTTTCGCCGTAGTGCAGCTTCACCTCCCGAAGCTGCTGCTTTTAGTTTCCCCTTCGTGAGCTGCGGGACCTTTCACGAGCGAAGGCAGCGTTGGTGTGGCGGCTCATTGACCAGTATGGATGGGGTGACTGCGAACGGTTGAAGGCGCGCTGGTCCACGGCTGGTGTGAGACAGGTACTCGTCCATCTCGGTCGGTCGTTCGCCGGGCATGAGGCGCGGTGCGTCGACGTACAAACCTCGCAGGCCGAGTTGTTTGTAGGGGCAGCGACGGTATATGTGGCCGGCTTCGCCCCAGTAGTAACAAAGCGGACGGTGTTCGGGGCTACGCCACACGTCGGTCTTCCTTGGCATTGGGCGTTGCACCGTAGGTGGGCGGGCGGGCGTCGAAGAACGGTAGTACTACGGCTCCTGACGGCGAGGTGCGGGTGGGCGAGGGGGGCTAACAGCAGCAGTGGAGGCTATAGCCTGCGGCTCACGAGGTGGTTCCGGCAGCGTAGAAGTCCCCAGTGCTTGTTGCACAGTTTCGTGAATCACGTCGTGCCGCAAAGCGACTTGGGGTTGGGGCACCATTGGGAACAGTTTCCGCAGATCCTCCTTTACTATTGCGCGGATGGTCTCGTGTAGTGTATCCGTTGGAATCGGCCTCCCGTCAACGTAGTTCGCATTGACCCTACCAAGAGGGGGGCAGTTATACTGGTTAGCACGCACTTCGAGGGCCTGCTCAATCGGGCTGGCCTCGGACACGAATTCGGTGACAGTTTTGGGCGGATTACGGACAAGCCCAGAAAACAGTTCTTCCTTCACGCTACGCATTAAGAAGCGTAACTTCTTTTCTTCCGCCATTGCAGGATCAGCTCGCCTGAAGAGCCTTTTCATCTCTTCGACGAACACAACAGCACCTTCGTTAGGGTGCTGTAGTAGCGCACTGCACGGGCTCGGGCTTACCCGAAAGCCCACGCCCGTCCCGGCCCGTGGGCCGGGCCGGGCCGGGTAGAACAGTTTTTTCATGGGCTCGGGCCGGGCTCGGGCACGGTGTGTGCTTTTTGACCCGGGCCCGCGCCGGGCTCGGGTATTTTGACGCGGGCCCGGGCCGGGCTCGGGCTTTCTGGTGGTGTGCATGTGACGTGCAGCGAGTTATTCTTGGGCGTCTCAACTCTGAAAAACATTATTTTTCGGTCTCGGGCAGGGTTCAGGCTGGTTTCGAGTGGGGCTCGGGCCGGGCTCGGGCCTAAGGTAAAGGGGTGGCGGGCCGGGCCGGGCGGGTAACGTAGATTATTTCCGGGCCTGGGCCGGGCCCGGGTCTCGCCATAAAAGTTTTGATCGGGCTCGGGCGGGCCACCCAACGTAAAAACGGGCCCGGGCCGGGCCCGGGCTGAAAAACTCGGCCCGTGCAGTGCTCTAGTCTGTAGCAAGGCCTCGGCCCGCTCCTTCCGCAGAACCGTGGTGAAGGTCGTTAAATGTTGTGTCCTAAATTCCTGCCAGGACTCTAGGGAGCTCTGATAGTTTTCGAACAAGGTCCGAGGGCAGTCTTCAAGGTAGAATAACACTTGCCTCAGTGTCTCCTCGTTGTCCCAGCGATAAAGCAGCCTGACCCGTTCGACTTGCTCCAACCAGTCTTCGGGATCCTCCGAGGGTGACCGATGAAATGTTGGCGCCTCCCTGGGTTGCTGAAGAACTACTGGAGGATTGGTAGCGTTGGTCATGGTGG
Organism: Dermacentor silvarum; assembly: GCF_013339745.2. Lineage (NCBI taxonomy): Eukaryota > Metazoa > Arthropoda > Arachnida > Ixodida > Ixodidae > Dermacentor > Dermacentor silvarum. The sequence continues at coordinate 106,197,895 of NC_051156.1, forward strand.
CAACGCTGTTCATAGTGGCATCGTATATATATATGAATGCTCAATCACCTCGTAGAACCAAATCGTACGATCAAGGTAAATGCATGCGCACCAGCGGAAAAATAACAGCACACGCATTGACCCATGGGAGAAACAACCATTTCTGTCTTTTATTGCTTATACACTGCAGCTGATTAGACCTCGACAAGGTGAGGCTGACGCGTACGTTACAGACTATAAATAAAACAATATTTTTTTTTTCACGCCAGGCTTGGTCATGCACACGCGGGCCCTTCTTACGCGTACTAATAAACGCCTGGGCCCTAGCTTAGTAACACGGGCCAGGGGCGCGCCCAGGCTTGAAACCACGGGCCCGGGCCGAAACATTTGGCCCGTGCAGTGCGGTAATCACTGGGTCGCAGCTGAAGGCGTCATGACGACACCACGGCGAGAGTCAGACCATGAAGTTCGAATGACGGCGATTGAACGACCGTGACGGCATTACTATGGCGGTGTGACAACGAATGCATGACAACTTTATGACGATGATCTCGTGACTGTGACGACATGACGAGTGCCGGATGGTTCTCTCTTTGTGTTATACGAGATTCGTAGTAGGTTTACCCGGTGACCCCAATGAAGGGCAGCAGGCACCTTGCTTATATTTAATTAATACTATAGGCAGGATCCATAACACAAGTTAAGGACCGCACAAAGAGCGATGGAACGAAAAATGTTAGGCCTAACGTTAAGAGACAGGAAGATAGAGGTGTGGATCAGAGAGAAAACGGCGATAGCCGATATTCTAGTTGGCATTAAGAGGAAGAAATGGAGCTGGGCAGGCCATGTAATGCGTAGGATGGATAACGGGTGGACCATTAGAGTTACAGAATGGATACCAAGAGAAGGGAAGCGCAGTCGAGGACGGCAGAAAACTGGGTGGGGTGATGAAGTTAGGAAATTTGCAGGCGCAAGTTGGAATCAGCTAGCGCAAGACAGGGGTAATTGGAGATCACAGGGAGAGGCCTTCGTCCTGCAGTGGACATAAATATAGGCTGCTGATGCTGATGATGATAATGATAGGCAGGGTATACGTAATTTTTAAGCACAGTCTAGTGTTTGAGGATAAATTGCCGCTCTAGACGTAATTTGCGTAGACAGGCTGCTCGAGACGTTGCAATTGTATTTTATGAACAACGCAGAACTTAACCTTCGGCTCTGGGCGCGCTGTAAGCGCCAACAAGATCATATTGAGTTAAAGTGGGTTCTAGTGGGTCCTGACTCTAATGGTCCACCGGAACATTATGGCAAATCATCTCGCAGACATGCAGGCAGACAAAGAACTTTAATGAAGGTCCTGAGAAGCTCCGTTGCCCCCTCTCAGGGAAGCGACGAAGCCGCGCGCCGCACCCACGTCGAGACGGGGAGATCGAGCTCCAGCGCCGCATCGTGGGCTCTCTGGACAGCCCAAAATTGGCGTGACTGGTTGGAGCTCCGAAGAGCAGAGCTCCACTCCTCTGCAGTGCATCGATGCGGGCCCCTCTGTAACGAGGGGCATCCCCAGAGCATGTGGTCTAAAGTACTACGTTGTCCGCTACGTCATCTAAAAAACTAAGGTCTAAAGTACTGCGTCATCTCGCAAAGTAAAATGTTTGTCAATGAATTACTGCATTCGCAAAATTTATTAACGAAGCGCTCAAACCCCATATATTCTGGCAAGGTTTCAATTGGACCATTCATATAGGAGAAAGTTTCAAAGTTTGTGTTTTAATTGCAGGCAAATGAAAATTTTATTGCTGCGGCTCAAAACAGCTCCGCGGGAAATTTTTTGGGTTCTGGAAGGACAGACAACGCTTCTAGATTTTTTTTTACTTGAGTGGCATTGGATTACTTCTTCGGGGATAAGGACAGTGTGTTCTTGATAGAGCCTGGTAGATATGTATCTTAATCTACAAGCTTCTTGTACGCCTTGTAGAAATACAGCCAACACAGAGCAAAAATATAGACAATTCTGCACTCAGGCCATTTGGCCCAGGTGTCCTGCCTTTAGCTACGAACAACCAATGCTGCTGCAGTAGAGAAGACAGCGCCTGGATAGCGCGATCGTACCACCTGCGGCTATTATTGTCTGAAGTCCGCTCAACAGATGTGTTCCGAATAATGCTGGCGTCAACGCTTCCATTGTGTTCCAGAGCTTCGACTTCGCTGCTACGGAATCCGTCCTGAATTACGTTTTCACCTAAACGAATGAACAATGGTTGCGCGTCATCGGCTTTAGCTTTAGTGGTGTGCGTTTAGAGCTAGACTTCTGATATTTGCTGCATTTCGCTGACGTCATCTTGAGAGACATCACCGTTAAAGAACGGACACGAAACACAGATGGAAAAAACAGTCAATCACGGCGACACGTACTGCACTTCCAACTGATTTTAGACAGAGACTCGTAAATAAACATACCCATAGTCGCATGTATAGACGAAATCAGTCACACCTAACGGGGCAACAGCAGTTAATCCAATCTCAGAGTTATACAGCTTCGTTGCTGCCACACCACTTAAATGCGCGCTGTCTAACTTTTTATCTAATAGGCTTCTACGAAATTGCTTGCGATCTGATTCCTGCTCCTGCCAGAACTTCTTACATCACGTAACCGTAGTTCACATTTGCAGTCATTGCAATGCACTGGCATGTGCACCAGTTCATCTTTTTTGGAAGGGTTTCTGCGCGAGCTTGTTGGTATGGATCATTCATTTTAGGCAGCACAGAAAAACACGGTCAATTATGAACACGGGACCTGCGCTGAGTGCCAAAACATGTTTATTGAAGCCTGTGCAAATACAAGGTGTTTCAGCGAACACTTTCAGACATCACCAAAACTTCGTTTTATGTATTGACGCACAAAAGTAATTGGAACGCCCGAGCCATTTCTCCTCAAAGTTCGGGAAATAATTTCTCGAAACTGGTTTCATCCTGAGAATTGGTTAGCCTTGCGGTTAGCATTTGTCAGTTGCAATAGGGGCCTGCTATAGGTAATTACTTAAAAACGTAATTAGTGAATTATTGTTGATTAGTCAGTTATGTAGTACATTTCTTTTTGCAAATAATGTCCGCCTCTTCGAGTATACCAGCTCATGAACTCGAAGTGTGCTATCTGACACATGTAACCATTAAAAATTTTGAAAGGGTTCGCTGAAATACTCTGCATATGCTATTCGTAGCACGCTGAAAGAAAGAAACGAAGAAAGGGAAGGTGAGTCATCATCAATCAACTCTTGCTGTGCATGCGTCACAAATGTAAAACTATGTATATGTAAAAAGCAATGTAAATGTAAAACTGGTTAACTTCTAAGAAACTTGAGTTGCTTATCGCAAAGAGCTATACAAGAGGCGCTTACGCAAGTGCCTCGTAACTGACAAACTGAAAAGGCCACAAAGATTTCCCTGGCCAATTGATTGCTGTACCTCCTCAACACACGTGTGCCTTCTAGGCAGGGTGAACAGCCACACTTTGCACAATGCACAGCCAGGTTTCTTGGAATGTATGTATTTAGAAAACTGATCAAAAGGTATTGCCCTCCCTATGTTTGAATAAATCTATGCACATATATTCGATGCACTTGCTTGCCCCCCCCCCCCCATACCCATTGCCCCTAGTTACATACAATTTACACACGAAACAGTATTTAGTACAACATCTGATGCCGACGACATTCAAAATGAAGCGCTGCTAATTTGGGTACACGGCGCACGTTCATTTCCACACTCGTAATACATATTGTTACGGAGCAGTAGGGCATAGTGTGACTACGAACAAACCCGACGATTTGGCGAGAAGAGCATGCGGCTCGTTCTTGTTTACGCAGTGTTGCTTCACTTGCATATGCATGTAAAGCACCTATATATAATATATATATATATATATATATATATTATGAAAGAAATGCTCACACGTTTAACAACAACAAAAATACTATTATTGTACTGACGTTTCGGCCGGTGGTCCGGCCTTCATCGGATGTGAATGAAAATTAAACGTCAGTAAATAATAGTATTTTTGTTGTTGTTAAACGTGTGAGCATTCTTTCATAATATTTTCACGGGTTCAGCGCAAACTCCCAATTGACTATATATATATATATATATATGCGGCAGAAAGGATGTTCCTCATCTGCCGCCAAGCTTGTTGAGTGGTGGCGTTGACTAACACTCCCGAGGTTAGGTCTAGTGGCAACACATAAATACCCCAGAAAGTGGGTGGGATAACGGCGCCGCGGCAGCTTAATTGGTAACAGCGTCGTACGCGTACTGCGGAGACGTGTAATTGTACCCCACAAGCGGCCAATTATTTTTTCATCCACTTTCATTTTCATTATTTATCATTTCTTTAATGCAATAACTAAGTACAAAGAATTTCCTCGATGTTGTCAAAAATTAAATTAAATTATGGGGTTTTACGTGCCAAAACCACGATATGATTATGAGTCACGCCGTAGTGGGGGACTCCGAAAATTTGGACCACCTGGGGTTCTTTAACGTGCACCTAAATCTAAGTACAAGGGTGTTTTCGCATTTCGCCCCATCGAAATGCGGCCGCCGTGGCCGGGATTCAATCTCGCGACCTCGTGCTCAGCATCCCAGCACCATAGCCACTGAGCAACCACGGCGGGTAGTTGTCCTTTGCGTCCTTGTTTGTTGGCTTCCTACGATATGATTATATCAACGAATTTCGACGAATAAGCGAGTTTCGACGAATTGAGCAAGCAACGCGCCCAAACTCGCCGCCCTCTCGAACAGAACGACTAGATCGCGGCGTTGACTTTGGGCGTCCAGAATGCACTGTTGCTTCAGATCAAGCAGTTCGTACGTGAGGAGGTCGCCCGACAGATCTCTATTTTATCGAGCACGCCCGAGCCAGCCCAGGCTCAACATCTCGCCCCAGTGATACGCCAAGTTATACAGGGAGAGGTCACTGACGCTTTGCCTTCACTCGTCCGCCAGCTCCTGAGCCTGCGCCCTTGTCGTATGCGCAAGTCGTCGCTGCCGGGCCGCCTCGTCAACCGACCTATTCTGCCGCGTCGGCACCTGTTCGGCCCCCACCAGTACCGTTCAGCCGACCAGTCCCCACGAATACATGGCGCACTGCAGATAATCGCCCTATCTGTTATTCTTGCGGCTATGCTGGACATGTGGCACGCTTCTGTCGCCGTCGCCCTCCTGTTCCAATAGATGCCGTGCGACCGTCTGCTTACGATCCTGGGCACTTTGGCAGCAGAGCGCGGCCCCAACAATCCTCTTCGCCCGAGCGCATGCCCTCAGCTACCCGCCGATCTCCATCCCCCCGACGTCGCTCTCTGTCACCTATGCTCCGTCGACCCTACCCTTCTGACGCGGAAAACTAAACGTCGCAGTTCCCGAGGCACGAACTGCGTCAGCCGTTGAAAATGTCAAGTCCTCTAATTTTGTCCAGCGAACGTCATCGATGTTATTGTGGATGGCTTTCGTACCCTTGCGCTTGTGGACACTGGTGCTGCCGGTTCAGTGATTGATATAAATAAAAATCACAGCATATCCACGGGGTGAATGATGATGAGTGGGGGAAGCTCCGGAAGGAATCATCGGATCTCCCGCTTAAGGGGACGCTAGCACAAACGCGTTAGAAACGTGCAGTACTCTCTAGTAACGGGGAGCGCCCACAGCGTCTTACGCAGCCATTTACACATGCCGGAACGTGCACCGCGTTTGCCGACGCCATCACATGACTGCTGAGAGAGTATACCCCCCGTATTCATAAACGCTCCTCGACTTGAACTTGACTTGCCACCGTCTTGGGCAGCGCGTTCGAAACGCGTTGAAGGTAAGGCGGAGAGGCCACAGCATCTTACACCAGCTTCTTACACGGGCCGTAACGCGCTAGCACAAACGCGTTAGAAACGCGCTAGAAACGCGGCCTTTCGTTAATGTTGGGTATTTATTGCCATCGTGGTGCGCGTGTCCACGTCCGCTTCGTGGCGTAGTGGACTAACGCCGCGCGCTCGGAAGCGAGGGGTCCCTGGTTCGATTCCGCGCTACGGACACAACCTCGGAATTTTTTTTTCTCAGACTGGTTACACACTACTACTACGACGACGGGGACGGAACGGGTGCCGCTATAAGGAGCTTCGCCCCTAAAATTTGCCGCTTGCTTCGGAAGGTTACGACAACGTCAACGGGATTATCCCTCCATACCGCCAGCGCACACCATATTCAACCGTTAGCCGCCTGCACAGCCCGCGTCATAATTCAAGATATTGTTTACCCCATTGAGTTTCTTGTGCTACGAGCCTGTTCGCATGATGTCATCCTCGGTTAGGATTTTCTTTCTCGACATCATGCTCTTATTGACTGTGCTCGTGCCGAGGTGGCGTTCTCTGCATTGTGCTCCGCGTCGTTTGCACCTACAATGGAAAAGTTGTTTGTCGCCGAGGATACGAACATACCACCCAGTAGTAAAGTCCTTGTCCCCGTGTCCTGTGCCACTGTTCATGAGTCTACGGTTCTCTTGACACCTTCCGAGACCGTTCAACACCGTAGGAATCTCACGTTGACTTTTGCCGTTCTCGACATGACCAACGGCGCCACATCCTTACTTGTTACGAATCCGTTGCCGGTTCCCTCAACCTTACTCCATGGGAAGTGTATCGGCACAATTCAAGCGTTCGACATATCCTCCATCTTCTGCCTTGACGACGTGGACAACTTGCACCTTAGTGCCCTGACACCTTCTAGTACGCCTGATCCACCACCTTGAGGTATGTTCGACTCCGCCATCGACGACGAACTTGCAGAGGCGCAGCCCGAGAAACTTCTTGAACTCCTGCGCCATTTTCGAGGCTCGTTTGATTTACAGAAGACGTCATTAGGCCGCACGCATATTGTTCTCCATCCGATTGACACCGGCTCACACACGCCTCTGCGCCAGCGCCCTTACAGCGTATCCCTCGCTGAGCGTCATGTGATCGCCGAAAAAGTCAACGACATGCTTCAGCGCGGCATCATTCAGCCGTCCTGCAGTCCCCGGTCGTCGCCTGTTGTTCTTGTCAAGAAAAAGGACGGCTCAATCCGCTTCTGCGTCGATTATCGCCGATTGAACAAAGTTACTCGAAACGATGTGTATCCCCTGCCACGCATCGATGATGCCCTGGACTGCTTGCAAGGAGCCGAATTCTTTTCATCACTAGACTTACGGTCCGGTTATTGGCAGATCCCTATGGCACCATCCGATCGCCTTAAAACTGCCTTCGTAACTCCCGATGGGCTGTACGAATTCAATGTTATGCCCTTCGGCCTATGTAATGCCCAAGCCACATTCGAAAGGATGATGGACAGTGTCTTACGTGGGTTGAAATGGAAGACGTGCCTCTGCTACGTGGATGACGTCGTTGTTTTCTCCCCTGATTTCGACAGTCACCTCCATCGGCTTTACGAGGTATTGAGCTGTTTGACGCGCGCAGGCCTTCAGCTTAACGTCAATAAGTGCCGATTCGGAGCTCGCAAACTCACCATCCTGGGCCATGTAGTCTCTAAGGACGTCGTCCTTCCCGATCCGCAGAAACTTCGTGCTGTTGCTGAATTCCCGAAGCCTACCACCGTGAAAGCGCTTCGCAGCTTCCTAGGTCTATTCTCATACTTTCGCCGCTTTGTGAAGAACTTCGCTTCTATAATAGCACCACTGACGAAGCTGCTCACCGGCGATAGCTATCTGTCTGGTTGGTCGCCGGCGTGTGATGAGGCTTTCGCAACGTTACGTCGTCTCTTGACTTCACCACCCATTCTACGTCACTTCGACCCTACCGCTCCGACCGAGGTACACACGGATGCTAGTGGGATTGGCCTTGGCGCTGTCCTTGCCCAACGTAAGCCGGGCTTCGCTGAGTACGTAGTTGCCTATGCGAGTCGTGCCCTTACCAATGCAGAGTGCAACTACTCGGTTACCGAGAAGGAATGTTTGGCAATTGTTTGGGCGTTGCAGAAATTTCGCCCTTACTTGTATGGCCATTCGTTTGATGTCGTCACCGATCATCATTCGCTCTGTTGGCTGGCTTCACTGAAGGATCCGTCGGGTAGAGCACTGCACGAACCAATTTTTGCGGCCCGGGCCCGTTTTTACATTGGGCGGCCCACCCGAGCCCGATCAAAACATTTATGGTGAGACCCGGGCCCGGGCCAATCTACGTTACCCGCCCGGCCCGGCCCGCCACCCCTTTACCTTAAGCCCGAGCCCGGCCCGAGCCCGACTCGAACCCGGCCCGAACCCGGCCCGAGACCAAAAAATACATGTTTTTCAGAGTTGAGAAGCCCGAGAATAAATCGCAGAAAGCCCGAGCCCGGCCCGGGCCCGCGTCAAAAAACCCGAGCCCGGCCCGCGCCCGAGTCAAACAGCACACGCCGTGCCCGAGCCTGGCCCGAGCCCGTGAAAAAACTCCTCTACCCGGCCCGGCCCGGTCCACGCGAATATCGAATTCTTGTAAACGGAGCGCGCAGCGTCCAAGTCGACCCGACGGTAGAGCACTGCACGGGCTCGGGCTTACCCGAAAGCCCGAGCCCGTGCAGTGCTCTACCGTCAGGTCGACTTGGACGCTGCGCGCTCCGTTTACAAGAATTCTATATTCGCGTCATTTACCGCTCCGGAAACAAGCACGCCGACGCCGACGCACTTTCCCGCTCGCCCCTGCCTTCTGATGTCGCGCCTGTTTGCCTTTCCGCAACTTCCTGAGCTAACATCACTATCACTGACATGCCTTCAGAACAGCGCAAGGATCCCTGGATCGCCTCGCTGATCGACGTTCTCTGCCTTCGACGACACCAGCTCCACAGCTCTCTCGTGCCCTTCGTCGCCAAGTACCTCATTATGCGCTCCGGGACGACATGTTGTACCGCCGCAACTACCAGCCCGATGTTCGAAAGTGGCTTCTTGTTATACCTCGCCATTTGCGCTCCGATCTGTGCACGCACTTTCACGCAGACCCACAAAACGAGCATGCTGGCGTTTTGAACACGCATGCTAGACTTCGCCAGCGATTCTACTGGCGTGGAATGTACACATACGTCCGCAAGTACATTCGTTCCTGCATTGAGTGTCAACGCCGGAAAACAACTTGTCACATGCCTGCCCCATTACAACCTTTGTCGTGTCCCGCTCACCCGTTTGATAGAATCGGCATAGACCTGTACGGACCCCTGCCTTCCACTCCTGCGGGCAATCGGTGGAATATTGTGGCCGTCGACCATCTCACTCTATATGCCGAAACCGCCGCTCTTCCAACAGCTTCAGCTCGTGATGTTACCTTATTCATCTTGCGCAACTTCGTTCTTCGCCATGGCGCGCCGCGCGAGCTGCTTAGCCACCGAGGGCGTGTGTTTCTTTCTCAAGTCATCCTAGAGCTTCTCAGTGAGTGCAATATCATTCATCGCACCACTACAAGTTATCATCCGCAGACTAATGGCTTGACGGAGCGCTTTAATCGAACACTCGGTGATATGCTCTCCATGTACAAAGCCTCCCACCATTCTAATTGGGACTTGGTGCTTCCTTTTGTGACATATGCCTACAATACAGCCACGCAAGCCACCACTGCATTTTCCCCTTTCTTTTTACTATACGGACGTGAGCCATCTTCCACACTGGATGCTATACTTCCATACCGCCCAGATGCATCCGAATACCGCCCAGCCTCAGAACTTGCTCAATGTGCCGAAGAGTGCCGCCAACTCGCACACTCATTTACATCCGTGACACAAGGTCTTCAAAAAGAGCGCCTTGACCCGGCAAAACCTACACCTACCTTCCCTGTTGGCTCCTTCGTGTGGCTTTCAATTCCATGCCCCACCCCTGGTCTCTCCCGCAAGTTTGCAGCGAAATATCACGGTCCCTACCGGATAGTAGAATGCACATAGCCGGTGAACTATGTCGTCGAGCCTGTGACACCCCCTACCGACAGACGATCAAAAGGTAAGGAATAACCTGTTATTAGAAGCACACAAATCCTAAAAATGTATGCCTTTAATAAAGGGGACCATATTAAGAGAGTACCAGTAGCAATCCGCCTTAATACGAAATAAAGTACACAGAAAAGAAAAGAGTGAGAAACATGGCAACTGTTGAAAAGAAGCGTTTGAGAGAAAGGTGACTTCGCGCTCCGCTTGCTGACTCCACACACCGCGTACGACAGCAAAACTCGGCTGATATGTCCACAGCAGCGTATGCAACCTGCGGACTATGTTTTTAAGGCGACAGCCTTAGATCTCTACGTTGGCGGTGACCTTGGCGGTTACCTTGGCGAAACAGAGCAGATCTGTGATTAAAAATGGCCGACGCCGCAAAGTGTAAAATCGCGTCAAAAATGCTCAGGGAGGTTCTTGTAAACAAAGTAAATTAGTGCCTTTGAAAATAAAATTTCGTATATTTCGGTCTATGTGGGAATCGAAGCCAGGCCTCCGGGGTGGGAGACCAGCACGCTTCCCCGAAGCCACGGCTGCTCTTGTTCAAGCAAAGCGTGTATTGCCTCACAAGTGTGGGCGGTGCTGGTGGTAGTGTCACGCTAAAATCCTATCGAAAACTCGCGTCTCGTTCACTTGGTATATACAAAAATGGCATGAAAGGGTACGGATGTATGAGTAATATGACTGATAGGTCACGACATCAATAACATCACATGCTCGTCTGTTACGTCATGATTAACGATAATAAAATCACGTGTGGCACATGCCCGCATTGGACGGGTATGAGTCAGGGACAAGAAAGAACGAAGGAAGGAAAAAAAAGGAACGATGAAAAAGGGGGGAAGGAAATAAATCACGTGCGGCTCATTCCGGAGCCGCACATTTCAGCTCCGCTGGTTTACCATCGGTTCACTGATCTGAGGCGAGCGAAGCCCAATCGTCCGCAGCCCAGGCGAAGCGTCAGCAAAGAGCCGCCGACCCTGAGTTTAGGGCGAACGAAGCGGAGCGCCTGCGACAGCGTCGTCTTGCCACATGCTTCAGTTACCCCCATTTTCTCGACAGGGGAAGGGCTGGTGATTTTTTTCAACACGAAAATGTTTGATGCCGGCGTTCACGAATGAATTCCTGCAACGGATATGACGGATGTGACGTGCCGTCATCTAGGAGCGCTGAAGCGAAGTACTGCATCGTGACACTAACGAGCGCCGACAAGGAGTGCTTCGGTAGTCAGAAAACGAATGTAGCCGCGGTGTAGCCACAAAATAAAGAACCAAGTGTAACCGGCTTCGCGACTTTTAAACTCATCATTTTCAAGGAAGTACTGTGTAATAAATATAAAGTAAACGTTAATAAAAGTGTCCGAAAGCAGGATCCGAACCCAGTACCTCTAATACAGAAGCCCGAGATTGAAACAATTACGTTCCGGGCGCTTTTTTGTCTTTATTGCCTGTTTTGTAACACCAGGTCAAACAACAGTTAGAAGGTGGGAAAACAACTCAAAATAGTACATTTTCAACCCCAAGTGTCAGCCTTCCTGGGCTGACAATTTTACAATTCTTTGAGCGCGGTCAAGGGTTCCACCATCGACAGCCACGCAGGTACAGAGTCTCGTGCTTTCTGAATTTCTACAAATCTGGAAATGCATTTCCGAAAATACATTTTCGAAAAAGCTCGCAATGATACCCCGCCAAACGGGAGCACCATAGGCAGTGAAGGCCAATTAGCATGTGAAGGTCAAACGGCAGTCCATCTTCGTTTTCTATAGGTAAGTATCTAATATTGTGTGGTTCTAACGGAAAATCTTTCTTGATGGTCCTCTGAAGTACATCCCAAAAGTAGACACCCTCGCAACAATGTACAAATACATGATCTATAGTTTCTGCTTTAGATCAAGCAATCTGACCCCCAGGGTAATAAAAACCACGATCTTATAAAAAGGTTCTGACAGTCAATGTACCAGTGTGAACCTTAAAAAATAAAGATTTGGTCGCTTGTGTTGCTTGCATTCTCTTCACCCGTTTAAGCACGTCTTCCCATTGGCCTCCATTGTATATGGCCCTGTACATTGGAACGAGGTGAACTACATCACATATATCTTTGTACAGTTGTTTACATTTCACTGAAAAAAAGGTATTCATTCGAAAATTTACGGACAAGAATCGCACACTTAAAATAACTTCCCTTAAGAAAACCATAAACGGGACCGGACATATTCACTGTACAAACCACATAGCCAGGCAATGCGCTCCTTAACCTCACTTGGCACACCGTGTGCAAGAAAGGACCACTTAAGTCTCGGAAAAATAAGAACCGGTTTATGACCTGTCGTAAAAAGAGGTGCGTCGTTCCCAAACCTCCGTTCTTAACTCGTCCGAACAAATTCGTTCGGCTGCATCGTTTTAAATTCGAAGCCCATACAAATACTGCGAAGACACAGTCCAGCTTCTGTATATTAACCCTTGAACAATACAATACCTGCATTCCATACCAGAGTTTTGCGACAAAAATACATTGCAAACTGTAGCTCTTGCAAACATTGACAGATGTCCCACCTTTCCACCTGTCCACTTTTAACTGTGTTTTTGTTGTTTGCTCTTGCCAATGCTCATCGCTGTTTTTGTAATATTCTAGGTATTTAACGGTTGTCGTCACCCACTTAACGTGGGCGAAAGTGACCGGGGTCGATGGCCACTCTCTATGCCGGAAACCCAGGCACTTTCGCCAGTTCACCAGGTGTAAAGGTATTTTACGAGGACGTTCGTCACACTTATAGCGGCGCTATAACGGCGCTATAACGTAAAATGATTCCAAACTGTTTTGATTCCAATTTCTGTAATCAGCCTCCACGATTGGTCAAAATATTTTCGGGCCACTCCCAACTTCGCCGGTCTGTAACGCAACGTCACGAAAACTGCGATAGCTCCCATTTGATATAACGTGTACACACTGATTATGCATGATTAAACCGCGCAAAAGAAAAATAATCATTTCTGATTCGACGCCTTTTCACCATTAACCCTCTGCTATTGGTTCAATGTTTTCTGACTACGCCCACTTCGCCGGTCTGTCACGCAACCTCACAAAACCGCGAAAACTCACCACGTCAAAGTGACGTGTACGCGAAAAAAAAACATTAATAAGCCGAACAAAACTGAAAATTTTTCTGAATAGCCGCAGACTGCCCTGTTCCGAAAGGAATAGAAGATGGCTACCCGCCGATCGCTCAAGCCCTCGCTACTCGCACCTGCCGGTGAGCATGTATTTATTTGCGCATGATAAACCTTTTTGCGTGGCAGTAAAACGTTATCGAGCTCTTTCGGCATGCGTACGACATCGTGAGGATTGACGGCGAATATCTCAGCAACCTTCGGTTTGCAGATGACATTGTCCTATTCAGCAACAATGGAGACGAATTACAACAAATGATTGAGGACCTTAATCGAGAAAGTGTAAGAATTGGGTTGAAGATGAATATGCAGAAGACAAAGACAATGTTCAATAGCCTGGCAAGGAAACAAGAATTCAGGATCGCCAGTCAGCCTCTAGAGTCTGTAAAGGAGTACGTTTATCTAGGTCAATTACTCACAGGGGCCCTGATCACGAGAAAGAAATTTACAGAAGAATAAAATTGGGTTGGAGTGCATACGGCAGGCATTACCAAATCGTGACTCGGAGCTTACCACTGTCGTTGAAAAGAAAAGTGGATAATCATTGCATTCTACCGGTGCTAACATATGGGGCAGAAACTTGGAGTTTAACAAAGAAGGTCGAGAACAAGTTAAGGACCGCACAAAGAGCGATGGAACGAAAAATCTTAGGTGCAACGTTAAGAGACAGGAAGAGAGCGGTGTGGATCAAAGAACAAACGGGGATAGACGATATTCTAGTTGACATTAAGCAGAAGAAATGGAGCTGGGCAGGCCATGTAATGCGTAGGATGGATAACCGGTGGACCATTAGGGTTACAGAATGGATACAAGAGAAGGGAAGCGCAGTCGAGGGCGGCAGAAAACCAGGTGGGATGATGAAGTTAGGAAATTCGCAGGCACAAGTTGGAATACGCTAGCGCAAGACAGGGGTAAATGGAGATCGGCTTCGTCCTGCAGTGGACATAAATATAGGTTGATGATGATGATGATGATGATGATGATGATGATGATGATGATGATGATGATGATGATGATGATGATGACATCGCTATGCCAACTCTTCGTTGCTGAGGATCCGTTTTAGCGGCATTCTTATCCTTCCGTTGCACGGCGCCGCGATTTTCGACCAGCCATTGCAAGCTAAGTAAGACGAAGCGGACCAATCGGAGAAGCCGGCACCACCCTCTTCGTGCGGTTATCTATTTTCACTGTGCTGGCTCGGCCCCATCGAAACCCTCTCCACTAGACCGTCTTCTTCGCCTCTTGTCAGCCAATTAGATAAGAAAAACAGCTGAGTGTAGGCAATGTTATTGGTTTTGAAAGCGAACAAAGTTGACCTCCTATAAACGAGGAGAGTGTTTGATTGGGTTGTTCAGACAACGCTGCGGGTCACCGCCCGTTGCTTGCGTCGGTGTTTGCGTAAATTTGACGTCAGGAGTTTGGAATCAAAACAGTTTGGAATCATTTTACGTTACAGCTCCCTTGGTTGTGGTGCTACGCGATGAGAAAAAGGACGCAGGAAAAGCAGTCGGACTCATGATGAAAAATCCAAGCTACATTTATGACAAAACCAACCAAACTACAACCGAACAGAACGTTACTGCACATGACATGTCAAACATAACATGCTAGAAGAACTAAGGTTGATAGGAGTCAAAGAAACAGTCAAGAGAGCTCACGGTACGGTGTACACGAGACGAGGGGTTGCCGAATTGAGGGGCGATGACGTGTCGACATCGGACACGCCTCGATGCTAGATGGTGAGAAGATGGCTCTTGACGAAAAGGAGACGACCGTTCGGCAATCAGCCTGCATCCGAGCCACAGTGCACGTTGCAAGAATGGTCAGCCTGCCCAGCGGGCAGCTTGCGCTCGAGCCGCAGAGCTCGGCGCATATGCGGCCATTAGCCAGGCCACGAACGGGGCTCCGCTGCTAAACAGCTGACCACGGAGACGCCTTGCCCGCGATCCGCAATGCTCGCGGCAAGAAGTAGCACAGCAGGCCAAGCCACGCTCCGAGCTGCAGTACTCGTGCTGGCGAGCGCCTTGGCCAAAGGCGACGGTCGGGCGGCAGCTCCATGGACGGCCTCGTTCCTTGGAGTCTTGATCGTCGGCGTCCGACACTTCGGCTTGCTGTCTTCCGTCTCCCGCTCACTAGGCGCGTGTCTCGCCACGAAGCATTTCGCCTCGTGCTCGCCATACGTGGCCCAATCGTGACACGACGCATCTTCGGAATACCACTGGGCCATCGCTGATTTTTCGAGATCACTCACATGCGGGGTCCAATCGTGAAAGAACCTTGTCTTGTCTTGTTTCCTAAACTTTGGCTCATACCTACTACGGGGGATTGGCCAAGAAGCAGGCGGTTTCAACTATGTTTATGAAAAAGTTAACAAAAACTTGATGTGCATAGCAGTCGTTAGAAAAATACAATTAGGAATTTGAGATAAAGTAATTTTGTCATAAAGAAGTGAAATAATATGAATAATTCATAATTCTAGAAATTAACCAAGGTGACTCTTTTTGTATCTCTAATGAAATTGTAAACTGCAAGAAAAGCATCCCTGCGACTGTGTTCCCGTGAAGTCGCCCCAAAGAAGAGAATATTTGGTGAGGTTAATAATAGGCCAACTTTTCGAAATGCAATTTCTAAGATTTTTCTTTCTCTAAAAATTGGCAGCACGAAAGGAAGAAATGCTCTATGGATTCGCATTCATTGCAAAAACAACATAGAGGAGACACAGCGAGACCAGACCTGTGTAAGTAAAAATTTAGAGGCGATATACGGCATATCAATTTTGTAATGGAAACTTCCGGTTGCCTTGAAGTACACCAATCATTATTCCATAAGAATCAAATATGGTGGAAATTAGAAGACAATGTTAAAATATATTTTGCGGAATTTCGCGATATAGAGAAATGTCTGTACCTAGCCGCGGTGACATAAGCTGATGTCGGCAAAACAGATATGACAGGACCATTAAGTGATGCTCGTGCGAGTGAAACAGCCATTTCATTCAAGTGCAAACCGCGAAAGAACCGGCGCGCACTTGGTCGTCATCGTCATCGTTTTCTTTCACTCATCACACCAGGCTTCCAGTTACCTTACCGAAACCCTTCACTATTGCGATATCTGCAGCTATACTTTCTTTATCTGTACAACAAACTGCGACGTCATCCGCATACACCAGCATTTTACCTTCTGATGTCTAATCTCAAGCCGTGAATACTGCTGTTTTCACTGATCGCTAGTTACATGGTTTCTATATCTCTCTCTATATATGTCTCTATATGTCTCTCTATATGTCTCTCCATATATCTCTCTCTCTATATCTCACTGAACAGAAGAGGGCTCATGGGCAGCCCTGGCGTACAGAACGCTTTAGGTTAAAGGGGGCCGCCACTGATATGTTAACAATCAAACGCGTGGTGCAGTTTTGGTACGCTAAAGCTACCCCGTCTCAGATGATAGATCCGAAATATAACGTGGTCTAGTATGGCAAGCAAAATACCGTGAGGCGCACAATCAAGCGCTTTCTAAAAATCTAACTGCAGAATTGCTACCACTGCTTGCAGATTGTCACAGCACTCCATCACGCACCGCATCTTACGTATATATTAGTCACAATGGAACGCCTCATAATGCCACTATGTTTGGTGAGGACCAACCAATTCTTTAATTACATTTTCTAGTCGCTTTGCTAGACCTTTCATCAATATTTTATAATTAGAATTAGTGATACAGGCCTGTATGAGGAAACCAATCTTAACTTATCTGTATCTCTGGTCTCTGTATCTTGTCTTTGGTATTAATACCGTATGTGCTCCCCGAATGACCGAGGCAAGGCATCTAGTTCATATGCCTCATTAAAGACAACTGTAAGCGCATGAGATAAATCTTTTTTAAATGTATTGTAAAACGAAGCGCTCAGACCATCGGGCCCTGGCGACTTGCCGAGATTCAGGTTATCTATAGCTTTTTCGACTTCCGTTTGTGATATCGGTAATTCCAGAACTGTTCTTGTGTCATCATGCAGCCGTGGCATTCTCTCAAGAAATTTTTTTAAACTATCTCCATCCGCGGGCCTAGAGGCAAAAAGCGCTTCGTAGTGTTAAGCAAAAGTACGTCCTATGCTGTCATTGTCTGTCATTTCTATCCAGTTAACTTCAATAACATCTATGTGATTCAGCCAGGCGCGACTTTTCTAGAGTTCAAGTGCACGTTTTGTTGGACTTTCATCTAAAGCCATCGCATCTACTCTTGCTCTAACTAGCACTCCGAGACAACGCTCCTTGTCATAAAGTTCTAGTTTCTGTTTGATATTACGCAGATCTTCGGCATACACGCCTGGTTTTTCGCATTCAAGCGCTGTTAGCTTTTCAAGCGTACTTTTAGCTCTTTCTCTTTCTTTTTGTCTTCGAACAATAAAATGCTGGATCTTTCTATCGCTTTCATCTTTATTACTTGCTTGAAATGTTCCCACTGCTCTCCTATTTTGTCCACACTATCATCATTGATACCCTTAACTCCGTGCATCACTGCTACGTCGAAAGATTCATCTCTTTATAGACTGGAATTCAGTTTCCACTGCTCCAATGAAAAAGAATTGCTTTCTTTCTTTGATCCTATTTGACATTTTACAAGGCAGTGATCAGTAAACGAGATGGGCGAAACACCACAAATGCGACACTTTGCGGTCGCATCCACTCACAAGTACACTCGGTCCAACCGGGCATGACTGCTGCCCTGAAAATGGGTGTACTTCACCGCTCGGGAGCCCTCCAGGCACTCTGCAATATCCTCTAGCTCATACTCGGCAGTCATTTGTGACAAGACATCACTGCTTTTGTCTTTCACCATTCGGGCCACTTGAGATATCACTTGAATTCAAAACGCAATTAAAATCTCCGACAAAGACAAGCTGCTTATCAATGCACATATACAGCCTTAGATTAGAAAAGAAACCTACGCGTTCCTGTACCACACTTGGAGCATAAACACACATAACACGCCATGCAATGTCACTGTTATATGAAGTCACACAGCACAAATCTACCGGAAAGACATAACGAAGCACTTTGCACTGCCACCACTGGATTCTTTCTAACAAGGAGGACGCATCCTCCGGACGTGCCTATAGCGTGGCTCACAACAGTGTGGTACCGTGACGTGAACCTCAGCAGCATGTTAGCAGTCTCCTCCACCCGTCCCACTTTCGTCTCCTGCACAGCCAAGACGTCATGATCCTCTTCCAATCACAACCGGTACAGTTGACTTTGTTTTTTCCTAGATGCCAGCTCTCTAACGTTTAGAGTAGCAAGTGTAAGAGACGTTTCAGCAGTCATCGTTAAGTGGTGGAGAACGTAGGCCTGGAGCATGGCGCTTACCTTGCGCGTCTAGCCCAATGCTAGACGCCTCCGGGACCAGCCGGCGGGCCGGTTTCACCACACCGCGCAAGTGGCTTGTCGCCAACTTTTTACCCGTCGTGTAGCCAGGCCTTGCCCTGAGGTGCCACTCGCCTACCCGTTGGTGTTTCGCAGGCGGTCCTTGCATACTGTGTGCGCCGGTCTCGTCGGCTTGACTTGAGGCGTCTTCGAGAGGTCTTCTAACTGCCGAGCCAACGCCAGTACTCCCACAGACGCCACTGGCGTTCGGTGACGCGCCGGCAGCGTCCAGGGGGGAGGGGGGTTATTCTGTAAGAATCCTTCTAGTGGACTGGCCGCTGCGGCTGTCGCCATTGGTTCCAGCACCACGAATGCGAAGGAGACTGGCTGGCACCTTCGCGCTCGTGGTGCAGGAGCGAATCGCAACAGCTAAAGTGGACAGTCCACTAGGTGGACTCTTACAGAATACCCCTCAGGTCCGCACTTGCACTATAAGGGACGTTTTCGCAGCCCAGTTTTGTTCAGACCGTAGTGTAGACTCTCCGCCTACTTGACAACTCACATCCTTTGCCGATGAGTCGGTTCCCTGGGCCAGTTGTTTTGTAGGGTCCGGCGGGCTGTCGACACCCGCTGGTCGATCTTTACTTGCTGGAGTTTAGGCGTCGCTTGTAGCCCAGTTGTGGCCACATCTTAGCTACCAGTCACAGCGTTAGCTGGTGGAGCGGCTTACGAATAGCAATTTCGGCACCACGCACAACAAGGTCTTCACGGCAAAGTCTCTTCGCCTCGTTTTGGCAAGAGCGATCTCAACTGTCCGCCCGGCGTCGACGGCGAGCTGCGGTTTGTAATGCTGTCTGTACAGCAGTCTGCTGAGCCCGATGATGCTTGGTTGTAGGCGCGCACGTCTAGTATTTGCTTTTTCAGCAGCGGTTCGTACCTTGCGAGGAGACGCCATAACGTGTACCGAAGAGGTACCGAGAATACGTGGGGCACGTCTCACATCGGGATCACGTTTATTACGCGCCTTGTCTGAATCGCATCTCGTCGCCTGCACCTGTGTTTGCGGCTTTTTCAGGCGCCTTAACTAGATGGCGCCACCATACTGAAGGAGGCTCGGGTGGTCTGCGCCTGCGCATCTGTCAAGGGTGCGTTTACAAGGCCTTTTTCTGGCGCTGATAGCAAGCGCTTGCGTGGCTCAGTGATAGAGTATCCGACTCCCACGCAGCGGGCCTGGGCTCGATCCCGGCGGAGACGGGGTACTTTTTATGCATTTTGGGCGGTAGCGGTTACGCGGCGGCGGCGGACAACAACGCGAACCCCAACGGCCATTCGAATGAGCCTATAACAGCTGCCGCTGTAAAATATTTTGCATTACAGAGCGGGTCCAGTGCGTCGTCTCTGCGAGCAAGAGGTACGCGTCCTTTTTCGTGACTGTTGAGGCGACGGTAATCGACGCAGAAACACAGGGTTATAGTCTTCGTTTTCAACAAGACAACACGAGATGCCCACAGGTTGTTCAATGGTTGGATGATTTCGTCGACTCGTTGCACTATGGCCTCTCGCTATCTTGTCGAGACTCAGTACGGGCTTTGACGGAGTGTTCGGATGGATTCCTCGGTAATTAAGGTGAAAGCCTTAATTACCGAGAATGGCTCATTCTCGCGGCGTCCGACCGTCCGTCCATCCGTGCCCTGGAACGGTGCCAGCTGTGGCCTCTCCCCCTCACACTCTCTCGGTAATCACGTGATGGCACAGCGGCGCGTAGCAACAGTTGCGCCGCCACACCTGTGGTATCTCCCCCTTACACTCTCAGCAATCACGTGATGGCACAGCGGCAGCGTCCGACTGTCCTTACGTCCATGCCCTGGAACGGTGCCAGCTGTGGCCTTTCCCCTAAGGAAAAAGACATGGCATAGTCAGTCGAAATGGCCACAGGCTTTCGCTGAGCACACTTTGGAATTTACAAAGTGTCCTTCAAATATTTTAGGCGGTGTTTAGCAACGCTTGTTTGCCGTATCGTGATGACAACGATACAGTCCCTGAATTTCTGGAGGAGGCTCTTGAGCTGTTCTTGCTTATCCCTGGACATACCCAGATTAATATCAAAAGTTGGTTAAGGAACACGCACCCTCGTTGTAGCTTCGGTAGAATTGGAGAGGACAAATACATCGCTGAGGGCTACAACGTCCTCGACGTATGCAATCTTCATGCCCTTGTTCAGGTGTCTATACTCCTGGCCTCAAGTTGATTCCTATGACCTCCGCTTTTACTCCGTGTAA
This sequence comes from Dermacentor silvarum, assembly GCF_013339745.2. Lineage (NCBI taxonomy): Eukaryota > Metazoa > Arthropoda > Arachnida > Ixodida > Ixodidae > Dermacentor > Dermacentor silvarum. The sequence continues at coordinate 106,218,664 of NC_051156.1, forward strand.
CTGGACGATACCCCTCGCGACGCCGATTCCATGGCCGAGGGGCAGGTGTTGATCGTTCACTACGATGGCTTCCAAGTCTTCGGCTGTTTTTTTCCCCGGCGGAGATCACGATGCAGAGGCGAGGCGGAATGATGACGTGGTCTTCAAGTACACTCGAGGCACGCTGACTGGAAGTCCTCTCCGGCGGTATCACTTGGTCTGTGGACAGCGTTAGGTCGATCACTGCGCAGTTTTGGTTTAGGAAGTCCACGCCGAGAATTACGTCTCGAGAGCACTGTTGGGGGACAGCGAACATCACAGGGTAGTTCCGGTCATGAACTGCCATTATTGCCGTTCAGATTCCAGTCGGCGTTATGAAGTGTCCTCCAGCTGTCCCAATTTGAGGGCCGTCCCATGTAGTTTTGACTGTCTTCAACGTCGCGGCGAATAATCCACTGATGACGCAGTAGTCGGCTCCATGTCTGCAAGAGCGGTGACTTCGTGGCAGTCAAGAAGCACGTCGAGGTAGCTGGGTCTTTGTCTTGCATTGCAGTTAGGTCTTGGCGTCGGATCACGGCTGCGTCGCGTTGACCTGTGACTGGTACGTCGCGTTGTCAGGTATTCTTTTGACGGCGTATTCTTGGCTTCGAGGCTTCGTGTGATGGCGTTTCGCTGCTGCATCGTCGAGATAGATCTTGAAGCGTCGTCGTCGTTGGCAGCGGAGTATCTTTGGCATTTCGACGTACAGCAACCGCACCTCCATTGGTTGCTGTTTTTAGTTTTGTGGATAAGGGCTTACGGGCAGCCCGCGGTGCCTGCGCTGCGGTGTCAGGTAGCGTCCCGGCGACGGCGAACGCGAAGGACGTCCGGGTCTCCAGTGTGTTGCGGTGATGTAGTCGGCGATGGGAAGTGGCCGCTGACCAAGCTGTCGACGTGGTGCGTGGATGGCGATCCCTCGTAGTCCCATACCGTGGTATGGGCATCGGCGGTAGACGTGACCCGCTTCTCCGCAGGGATAGCAGAGCGGACGATGGTCGGGGGCGTGCCAAAACGTCAGTCTTTCTTGGAATGCTACGCGGGGTGATGGCTTGGCGTGCTGGTGGTGGCGGCGGTGGATGACGGAACTACAGCGTTACTGGGCCCTAGCGCGGGTGCGCAGGGGGAACGTTGCGGCGGGCTACGGCAGCGTTCGCCATCGCTTCCGGCTGAGGCTGCGTTGATTGAGGAACTCCGAGTGACTTTTGGATCTCCTCGCGTACGACGTCAATCGAAGCCACTTGAGCTGTGATGAAGGGAACTTCTGAAGCTCTTCTTTTACGACCGCTCTGGTGGGCGCGCGCAGGCCGTCGGTGCCCTAGGATTGAAATTGGGCGTAGTTTTTTGAGATCATGAGGCGGTTGAATTATCGGTTCCAGTGTTTTCTTGATTCTGGTAGCCTCGTGCAGAAACTCTTGGATGGTCTGCGGTATGTTTCGTATCAATGCGGCGAAAAGTTCTTGCTTCACAGCACGCATGAGTAGGTGAACTTTCTTCTCCTCGGACATTTCCGATTTGGCGTAGTGGAATAGACGGCTCATTTCCGCCGTAAAGATGACAAAGTTCTCTTTAGGTAGCTACATTCGGGCTTCCAATAGAACTTCGGCCCTTTCTTTTCGGACTACGCTCGTGAAGGCCCTCAGGAAGTTAATGTGGAACAGGTTCAACGTTATAAGGGTGGTTCCCCGTTCTCGAACGATGTCCTCTCAGCATCTTCTAATGAGAAGTACACACGGCCTAGCTTAATTATCTTCAGAGGTCCAGTTTTTAAAGCTGAGATCCTTTCGAATCTCCAGCCAGGTTTCGGGATCCTCCCACAAAGATCCACGGAAGGTAGGTGGCTCCCTCTGTTGTTCAGCGCGAAAGGGGACGCTGGGGCTCCCATTGTGGTTGTTGACTTCGCCACGCTCTTCCTGGTCGTATCAGGCAAAAGTCCGTGCTCCGGGGGCAGTCCTTGCAGCCTGCGGGTAGCTCGCTGGTCCTTGGCGACGTTGGTGTTGTCTTCAGCGTTCGGGCTTGAATAACGGCTTTGCGGGGATGTTCGTTACTTTAACGCACAAGCACCTCCACCAGATGTCACGTGGTAGTGGTGGTCAAGAACAGAGTAGCGAAACTGTGAATAACAAAACTAACTCTTTACTGGGCAAACCTGTGCCCCTAAAACAGGCTACTCTGAAAGCACAAAGATAGCGGCGAACACAGTCGGCGATCGTCAAAAATCTCATCAGTGGGTCAAGCTCATCGTTTTGGATACATGAGTCATCGAAGGTTCCAGAGTAATCGCTAGAGCCCGCGTGTCTTCCAAGAAGTACTACACAATTCGCGTCGCGTGTACAATTAGATTACAAAAGGTTCGGTGAAAACAGACAACGGATAGAGTCATCGATAACATTCGAAAAGCTTCTGATACATGCAGGAGCGTCCTGTGCGGAGCGATAACATTTGTTCGCTGGTGAAAAGCGGTCATTCTAAAACGATAAGCAGCTACACGTGTAAATGTTCTTTTATTTATAATTTATTTATTGGGTAATTTGTGTTGATTTTCGTGGTTGTTTTTTGTTTTGTAGCAAATGAGTCCAGCATATAGTGGAGTGGGCAGAACAGAGGCAACGCCGAAACGTTGCTAAATCGCTGCCTGTTTTTTACGCACGTTTTTGGATTCTACCACGGATTGCTCTGCGGCGACGCTGCCTTATCGTCCACACTGCCTCTTCCGCGACACGTGAATGCTGTCGATGGCGTGCATATGGACTGTCCTGTCACCCCGGTTGGTGATAGCCCTGGCATGCTGCGTGGCTTTCCCGACGGCCTCCCACGTGTTCTACTTGTAACTGACGACATCCTTGCACGGCCAATCATCGACAACCTGTGGTCAGCAACGCCAACACCGGACCCTATAAAGGTCTTCGCAACGACTCCCTACATCAGTGGGCCGAACAGCGGCAACGCCGAAATGTAGCTAAATCGATGCCTGTTTTTTACGCCGGTATGTTATATTCCTGATGCCTATAGTTATCGTTCCGACGACCGCTTCTTGTTGCTTCTGTTCTTGCCGAACAGTCTTGTTGCTTGTTGCTCTCGTATTTTGCACTGTTTCTATAGCCTTCTCCTGAGTGGGGACGTTGAACTTAACCCTGGGCCTAGAGGTGTGCCTTCAGCAAGTGCAGCAGAGACAACCAACGTTAACACCTCTGTTTCTAATAGCTCTTGTATCTCAACTAGACCCGCACCTGAGATGGCTAATCTTCTCGCGCAAATACTGCTTGGTCAGAAACCAACTGCAGGCGATATTGCCGATATCAAAGAATCCTTTACCTCACGTTTTGAAACTCTTGACACGCGTGTATCTGTACTCGAATCTTCTACAGCTGTAGCTGATCATGGTGCGCTATATGACAAGCTGAACTCCGAAATTGCCTCACTTAGGGAATGGGTCACTAAACTCAGTTTAAGATCCGATGATTTAGAAAACCATTCACGCTGGAACAACATTCTCTTGCACGGTTTATCGGAAACACGTCTCTTTGCTCTTTGCTGAATGCTGTAACACGTGTGCTATCTGAGCGTCTTCAGATAAAATGTCCAGATATTGAGTGTTGTCATCGTATCGGCAGACCACGGGAAAGGAGATCGCGACCAGTCATAATGAAACTTTTTGATTGCAGGGAAAAAATGCGGGTCTTGAGAAGTGTTACGAAACTGAAAGGGTCTGGTTTGTACATAACGGAAGATTTATCCCCGAACGTGCGCACCTTACGAAAGAAACTGTCGGACGCAACTGCTAGTTTTCGTGACAATGAATCCAGAGTAAAACTGCGCTATGATCATGCCTATGTTGATGACATGCGGTACATGTGGGACAATAGCACAGATTCTCTAAAGTGCGATTCTACTGGCGTTCCTAAATCATCTTTTGCTTCTAAAACTGGAACAACTTCTCGTTGACTGCCAGCAACTTCTCATAATCTAAGTATTTTGCACCTAAATGCGAGAAGTATTGCTAAAAAGTTCGTGCCTTTACTTGCTCTTGTTACCTCGTACTCTCCCCATGTAGTGGCCATAACGGAGACCTGGCTACATGATGGTGTGTTTGATTGTGAATTTACCCCGGACGGCTATGTAGCAGTACGCAATGAGCGATCAAGTGGCAAAGGTGGTGGTGTTGCGCTACTTATTCGTTCAGACATTAAATTTTCTGTGCTGCCTGACACAGATGACGTTGAACTAGCTTGGTGTTAGCTCTGTTTAAATAAACTGTCGATTATTGCTGGTGTATACTATCGCGCACCAGGTTTCTCTTTGGAAGATCTTCAAAGGCTTAGCATATTCTTGCACGAACACGACTTCGGTGCCTCAGAATTTGTGCTCATGGGTGACTTTAATGCACCGGGTATTGACTGGCGAACACAAGGTTGCACTGGCCAGGACATTTCTATTTGTAGGAAACTATTATCCATTTCACTAACCCTGGGCCTTACTCAAATCGTAAAAACTCCAACCCGCCATAACGCTGTTCTATTCCTTGTTTTTCTCAGTTCTCAGTTAATTCAAACTGCGTTCCAATGTGACGTAATTGATGGAATTTCTGACCACAAAGCTCTGCACGTTTCCCTTCCATCTTCATCGATTAAACAGCAGCCTAGTATTACGCAGTTTCATGACTTTCTTCATGCTGACGACGCATCTGTAACAGATACGCTAGCTTCTAACTTTGATTCCTTTCAAGTACTCAGTCTTCATGGTGACGTCGACACATTGGTCAGTGCATTTGAGCATATCGTGAAGTTATGCATTGATAATTTTGTTCCTCTCAAAACCAAAAAGAGAAATCCTCAGATTCCATGGATGAATCACAGCTTACTGCAAGCTTCGCGGCGCGTTCGTCGTCTGCGCCGTTTGAAAAAGACATGTAATCCAGATGTTATCGTTCGCTTTAACAATGCCGTGGTTGACCTGCGTAACAAAATGCAAAGTGCTAAGAACTTTTATTTTTAAGTTGAACTTCCAGGATTATTGCAGTCTAACCCACGCAAATTCTGGGCTTCTGTTACCCCAACTAAAACCCATACAGTTTCCTTTATATTAGATGGCACGGCTGTTTGAGACCCTATTAACACAGCCAATGCTTTCAATGTCTACTTTCAGTCAGTGTTCAGGCACGACAATAACGCTCTCCCTTTGCTCACAAGTTCTAATCCTGAGCTGTCCATCGGCGATCTGGTAATCAGTCCAAATGGCATCCTAAACTTGATTCTCAAGTTAGACACAAAGAAGTGCACTGGCCCCGATAATATTCCAAACAGCTTTCTGGTGCGTTACGCTCTCTGGTGTTCACGTTATTTGGCGATCGTTTTTGACAAATCCTTGTCTTCAAGTACCGTCCCCGAGTCCTGGAGGTTAGCTAAAGTCCTGCCTCTACATAAATCAGGCAATAGACAACTTCTGTCCAACTATAGACCTATATCGCTTAATTCCGGGAAGCTGCTGGAGCATATCATTTATAAACATATCACTGAGTATCTTGAACCGAACAACCTTCTGTCCAACACACAACACGGATTTCGTCATGGTTTCCGCACAATAACACAACTGGTAGAATTTTCACATGACATTGCTAGCAATTTCGACACTGGTAATCAAATTGATGCGTTATTTATAGATTTTTCCAAGGCTTTCGACACCGTTATACTCAACAAGTTTCAAAGTAAACTAAACGTAATTTTAAATAGTCCTCAACTGATCGACTGGATAGATCTCTGTCAACTCTCGCTCTCAATTCGTTTCATTTAATTCCAACTTGTCCTCAGCAATAAAAGTAACATCTGGTGTTCCGCAAGGCTTCGTTCTGGGACCCCTGCTATTTTTAATTTTTATAAATGACCTTCCCAGCAATATTAGGTCCAAAGTCCGTCTCTATGCCGACGACTGCGTGCTATATCATCAGCCTATTTTATGTCCACTGCAGGACGAAGGCCTCTCCCTGCGATCTCCAATTACCCTTGTCTTGCGCTACCGTATTCCAACTTGCGCCTGCAAATTTCCTAACTTCATCATCCCATCTGGTTTTCTGCCGACTGCGTGCTATACCAGGTAATAACTTCTTCTAATGATCACACTTACTTCAGGATTCTTTCATCCAGTTTTGCTCATGGTGCTTGGATTGGCAGATGCGCATAAACTTTCAAAAAACAGTAGTATTGTTATTTACAAACAGCCATTCTTCATCACAGCATGTGTACGCCTTCAACAACATAACAGTTCCCCGGGCGCAGACGTACAAATACCTTGGCGTTATGTTCACACACAACTTGCAGTGGTCACATCATATAGATTATGTTACCTCTAAAGCACTAAAAAAAGTTGGTTATTTAAGACGAACGTCATCTAAATCTCCAAAATCCACTAAATTACTTATGTACAAAACACTCATTCGCCATATATTAGAGTACGCTTCATGCGTATGGCATCCATATAAAGTGTGCGACATGAATAAAAGTGAATCAGTCCAAAGGAAGGTTGTTCGTTTCGTTCACCATCGCTATGACCGTGATTTTTCACCCTCATCAGCAATGACCTCTTTGAAGTTGCCTCACTTGTGTACCAGACGTGCTATTGATTCTTTGAAACTGTTTATTCATTTGTTCACTCATCTTGCCGACTATCTAATGAAAACTACATCGTGCATGCTAGTGCTCTTCCGACTAGACGTGGCCACAACCTTAACCTAAAGCCCTTTTTTGCGCGCACTAACGTATTCAAACACAGTTTTTTCCCGAGAGTTATTGAATGCTGGAATGATTTACCCGGTTGTGTTCGTGAAATGGCGACATCTTATTTTGTAGAAGCATTGGTGTGATGTTACTGTTCTAGTTCTTTCATTTATGTAATCTATGTACCCCACTCCTGCAAGAGCCCTGCATAAGGGTGCAGTAATTGAAAATAAATAAATAAATGAAAATAAATAAATAAATAACAATTAGGACTCGCATATGAAGGCGACATTTGAAAACTCTATTAAGAAGCATTCTTTGCCTTATTCTTGTCAGTTTGCGGTACGTAGGTAGGTTCTTGTTTGGGCTCGCTTTCGTAAAAAGAAAACAATGTGCGACCGACTTTGGCATGGAACGTTGACCGTCAAGAAAAGCAGCCCGGTGCTCTAACCTTTAGGCCACGAGCGCACGCATACGTCTCTCGTTCCAAAACCAGTCAGCTCTTTGAATGCTGGGCGCACGCGCCCCATGTCACTTCCTTGTCTTCTTGCGACAGCTCGCGCTTTGAGGCGCCATTTTAGACGGTACTATGTACGGCACCAGCCCACTTTCGTAGCCGTTTACACTACGTAGAAACTGCGTTGAACCAGCTTCATGATCGCCCACGAGTGACTTGTTCACCGGCGTACAAATGCCATCGTCGTTTTAACATACAACGGATGGCGTAGCCATAGGTGCGACCCAAAATGCGTACGTTTTAAGGAGCAAAAGAATGTGAAATTCATATGGAAAACACACGGTGACTGCGTGCTTGTGGAGTTCCCCGAAAGTAGACACGCCGGCAGCGCGGTTGGTGGCGATAAAGCAGGCGCCGACAAGCGACGGCGCTACATTTGAGCATCGGACGCACAATTCCTGTGCCACACCCTCTGTCTCGGAATCATAATACTCTCTTTTTTATCCAACGGCCGTGGTACTGGAGATCAAACAACGAACGCGCTTTGAGATCACAGCGCGTTTAAAGAGTTTCGGATTCAGCAAGAGCCGCAACATTACGACAGCTAATCGCTGTTTCAGCGGCTCCTCCCGACACTCGCCTTGCACAAGCATGCGATAAAATTCTTGCCATGGAAGCCTCCCAAGCCTGCAGCTCTCCTATGTTCAGTGAAGCAAACGAAGGCCAAAGAGAAATGAAATAAATGAAACAACAGTTACGCGCCCACATTAAACCTTACTTTTCACCGCGCCATCTGTAAAAAAATGCTGCAAACTATTTAAAAGGGTTATTATTCGTAAAAATACAAAAATTAGTAATAACTTTTACCCATGGTGACTCAATGAACGCCAAACCAGTGTTTGAGCAATGCCTCCTTTACTAGGCATTGGTTTGAGTGTGTGTGCGCGTGCGTGACTTTGTTTTGAGCAGTCTTTTGCAACAGTACCGTTAATTTCGTAGTCGAAATTTTGTTAATCGTATTATTTATTGTTTATGCTACCCGTTAGGTTGTCCTTCAAAATTTATGATGTTTCGTATGAACAAAAAAAATTACACCATCTTCCCGTAGGGGAACCCTGAATAGTATGCGAAGCAGCCAGTTTTTAGATCCGCCTGTCGCCGCTGCCGTTTCGTGGCAGCGGCTCGAGCCCTCTTCGCCGCGGCGCTGTCCACGGCACTGACACTGGCGTTGACGCTGGCACTGTCCGTGGCACTCATCGCGGCGTTGCGGGAGGAGAATGAGAGGATGAAATGAATGATGATCAGTGGGCAAAGTTCCGGGGGATCATTCGGACAAAACGCCGGAAGCGTTCTCCGGAAGACGGAAGCTGGCTTCCGGAACCGGAAGCGGAACTGGAAGTGGAAGCGGAACCGGAAGTGGATCCGGAAGCGGAACCGGAAGCAGAAGCCGGCTTCCGGTTGTGGCTTCCGGAAGTCGGAGCTTGGCGTACATATACTGTACGTATACATACAAAGAGAGGAGGGGGAGGAGGATGGGCATGCGCAGTGCGGGTGTGGTGGACGCCGCACGGCGGATGGAGGGAGGGACATAGCCCCTAGCGTGACTTTGTTTTGAACAGTCTTTTGCAACAGTACCGTTAATTTCGTGGTCGCAATTTTGTTAATCATATTTATTGTTTACGCTACAAATTAGGTTGTCCTTCAAAATTTATGATGTTTCGTATGAACAAAAAGATGTCGCAGTTTCACCTGAAAGGCGAAGCATGAATTGCGATAGCAAATTTGTAGAGAGCTATACGGAGTAAGGATAGTAGTTTTATCAGCTGTACAAATTTGGACATGCAGCAGCACCAGCAACGCGCAGAACTGTTGTCGACGCCGTTGGCGTTTTGCCCGCGTTCGCACAAAATGCGTGCGGCGTTGGTGACTGTTGCCGGAGCCTCTGATATAAATAGGCACTTGGTGCCGCAGCTAAACGTCGCCTCCCTTCCCTCCCCCTCCCCCCCTTCCCCCACGGCCTTTCGCGCGTCGGAAGAAGGCGCGTTTGCTCTACATATATGGTGATTGTAAAGGAGGAAAGAGACGCCTACTTCTGCAGCCCTTAAGGGAGCAAGGCGCCGAACGCGCGTTTGTTCTCCGCCGTGGGTTCACTCCCCGTGAAAGCGCGCGTCCCTCGCGCCCTTTCACGCGCACATACAGCGTTCGGCGCGCGGCGACGATTTCATCTCCATTGACGTCATACGGAACCTCACGGCGACGGCGACGGCGACGCCGACGGCAGAAATCTGCTTTGGAGTGTCCATATAATTGCTATCGCAATAAAAAATTACACCATCTTCCCGTAGGGGAACCCTGAGTAGTATGCGAAGCAGCCATGGGGTCGACTGAAGTTCCCACTAGTTTTCAGATCGGCCTGTCGCCGCTGCCGTTTCGTGGCAGCGGCTCGAGCCCTCTTCTTTGCGGAGCGGTCCACGGCGCTGACACAGGCGCTGACGCTGGTGCTGTCCGTGGCACTCATCGCGGCGTTGCAGGAGGAGAATGAGACGACGAAGTGAATGACGATCAGTGGGCGAAGCACCGGGGTATCATTCGGGCAAAACGCCGGAAGCGGAACTGGAAGTGGAAGCGGAACCGGAAGTGGAACTGGAAGCGGCACCGTAAGCAGAAGCCGGCTTCCGGTTCCGGCTTCCGGAAGCCGGAGCTTGGCGTACATATACTAACATATACATACAAGGAGAGGAGGGGGAGGAGGATGCGCATGCGCAGTGCGGGTGTGGACGCCGCACGGCGGATGGAGGGAGGAACATAGCCCCGACCATAAGCTGCTTCGCATCTAAAATTATCAATAACTACTTATGGAATTTAGCGGTTATTTTAGTAGTAACGGTTTTATTAACTTAATACGATACTGACGCTGTGAACGGTTTTCGACTCAGTCACTTGTGTAAACTTGTGCGGTGGTTCGTGCCGCGCGCTCTTTGGTGAAAGCATTTTTCTTTTGTTTTTGGACATGATGGCGCACGTTTTAATGAAATTGCTCTAAGATGATTAGTGGGATGTTTATCCGTTGAAGACGTTTGCTGACGCAGGTACTGGTCTTCGACTGATGTTCGAGCCTGGCAGTTTTGATGAGTTGCGCGGTAGAATTCATGATGGAAGGAAGGCGAACAAAGGCGCAGCCTAACTTCTGCACACAGGTAAGTGATTTCGTTTTCTTGAGCACATAGCCACTTTTTTTATTTTTACTTTGACGAGCGTGAATGTTAAGCACACCATTCGCTTTCTGCAGGCAAACTGCATGCCCTGGAATGAAAGCGCGCGAAACTAGCGCTTGCTGCCGCCGCTGCTTCGATTGAAATGTTCGTAATGTTGTCTACTAATTTGCTCTCGCAGTCGATGGTTCGCCTTTGGAGCGAAACTGCGACATTGAAAAAATATTCTTAATCGGTATTGGCTCATCGTGTACCTTACGGCTAGTGTGCCCCTTTTCTCGCGTAGTCGTTAACTGCACCTCGATTTGCGTTGTGGCTAACGTCGCGGTGCGCTGCAAAATATATTTATCCTTTTCGGTATGTGCGGTGAACAGCCTACCGATAAGTTCTGCATCGGCGTGGTGATTACACGGATACACATCGTAAATGAACAGAGGCGTGATGGTGACTTGGGCAAAGCTCATAGCCGCCGTCGGGCTCGCCTTATCACCCATCGCCACGCCAACCGTAGTAAGCATCTTCTTCAAACGTGGCATGTTGCCGTTTAAGGCGTACTGCACACTTTTAATAGGCGATAACCCAAACGCGCCGCCATTCCCTGATACCTCTTTGAGCTGGGCCGATTCGAATGTGCGTTGCTTGCAGAAACGAAAGGAACGCCAGACGCACATCGGCGCCTCAAGCTAAGCGCCGCACTCGAGCACCGTATGTGCGGCGAGGAATGGCGCGTTCATGAAGACAGCTCACTGGACAGAGGAAAGCGTGCAATGCGCACAGGACGTGTACGCGACGCGCTGCGCACAAATCGCGCGGAATGTTCTTAGCCACGCAGCTGCGGATACTAAGCTTCAAAGAAGCGCTGCCGGTGCTCAATAGCACCCGCATCATTCTCGGCGAATTTTTGTCTGCCCTACTGGTCCCAAAGATTCGGACTGCTGCTTGGTATCGGCTGTGTACTATAGCATGGTCTTTCGTTTTGTGAGAGAACCGGGAATATATTTCGCCGGTGTGAAACAAACATTGCTGTGCATATCTTTGGTATCATTTACTGTAACAACCCAATTCTTAATTTTCGCGACGGCCCTCTTAAAAGAAACGCAAACTTTTAATTGCCAGTATAGTGTGTACTACTATTTAGTGCATAGTTATGTATAGTGTGTGGCAGATTTGTAATTTGCATAATCTCATATTCTGTGTTCATTCCCTTCTACACAGGTTACACATGCAGCAAATTCCCGGTGCTAACGTGTCGTTCATCAAGAACAGCTTGGCGTCGTTTCTCGCAAGAGACATCCAGTGATCTGCGGCTGATTCACCAGGAAGCTTGCATCTCTGTTGCCACTCTGCGTCAAGTGGGATTTTTAACTATCTTTTATGCTGCCCTGTGGTGTAGGCTGTGACGCTGTGAAGGCCTGCTTTCATGGACGCTGTGAAGGCTTACTTTCGATTTGCTCTGCCTTTTAGTTGTAAAGAATTGGCTACCTTTTGAGTGGAGGTAGTTCCTTTTTTTTTCTGAGAATGTTCATCAGCCTAACCAAGTGGTACATGCGTACTTGAACAGCAGCGCAAACAGATAAGGATGATGAAATAAGTAGGAACACGTACAAGTGCCGACTCAACTACAAGTTTTTTCTTGATTACAGGTTTTAAACACATTGAAACTTGACAAAGATGAGAAACCATGTATCCGTGGCCTTTGTGATAAAACAAAATTGTGTGCTCTGCTGTGAGGGGTAGAACGAACAATTGTTTCATCACAAAGACCAGAACACAACAGAAATTATGGTTGCCTTATTTATTGATTGCAAAGAAGAAAAATGCATAAACTATCTCTTGCTCTTATGGGAAAAGAGTTGGTATCTTTAAAAAAGCTTTCCTTGTTAGGTGGTATCACTTATAGGACAAATCTTTCACTTTTATTGCTTTTGTTTCTTTTTTACCTGCATATTTATTCTACAAGACGTCTTTCGTTCCTTTTTTTTTTTTGTTGCACCGGGCTGTGTCTGCCGCGCCTGCATGGCTATTTCTTTGTCAAGTTGGGCAGTGTGCTTAATATCTTTGCCATAGTGAACAAACTTCTAGTTGGGTCAGCGTTAGTGTGTGTTCCTACCTTATTTCAGCGCTCTCATCTTTGTTTGAGCTGTTTGTAAAGTATGCACGTACACCAAATTACCAAACTATCCGTAGAATTGAGATACATGAAGTTATTTGCACTATTCATATCTGCAAGAATGACATAGCTTCTCATCTTGTTAGTTCTTGACGTTGTACAGTTTTTGTAATATATAGCTTGGAAAGTCGTGTTCTGTCAAATTAAGTATGCATTTATCTCGCTTTCGATAGAATTTTTTTTTCAACATGGGTACTGCAGCTCCCTCCGTATTTCAGTTACTGCTTTCTCGCAACTTTATATATTTTATGCAGCGAAATGCTGGTGGAATTATATATATTTGTAGGCGCAAGTGATGGTGTACGCTGTGGCAGAAATGGTGTTTTGTATGTGCATTTATTTGCGTTTTGCACTAGCCGTCCAATCTGCCTATCCAGTTATTGGAACCTTTTCTCACGCTTTATAATTAATCGTTCTGGGCTTTTTGACGATGCAGGTGCAGGTGACCGTTTATTTCACTGTTCAGAATTGCGTTAGATGTGTGTCACTAAATAAAATGCTAAATAAGTATTTTATGTCACTTTATTATATCATTGAAAGTATCAGCCTTGCATAAGCTTTTTATTGACCGAGGTGCCACTTAGTTCCTTCGTAGGGTGAAAAAGGCCGAAATGAATGCTTTCATTAGCTTTGTGCAAGTCCAGAAAAAATTCACTGATGAGTTCACTAAATTTAGGAAATGTCACCAATAAACTCTGCCGTACCCATAAATAACACAAGATATTAAATACTGTGCAGTTCTTGACTTATGCCGGGGCGGTAAGCTGCTTTTAGAGCACGAATGTTTTAGAAGTTTACCTCTGAAAAACACGATTTGGGTGTTTTGTATATATTGTCGCGACGTCGGAAGCTCGAGGGACAAACGAAACGCACTTGTCGGCAGAGGCAGTAACAACAACGGGCGGTTTTTAATACCGGGCGCTAGTCACTGCTTCTTCTTCTTCTTGCTTATGTTTTTCATAAGTTCCGATGTGTCTTATGTCGTCGTCATCGCCGCACTAGACACGCGGCATTTGCCTCCCTCCCAAGCGAAGCATCGTCCCGATGCCCAACTGGAGCGTATGCATGTACAAGGCACTAAAACGCGAGTCACTTGGAAAAGTATGGATTCATGCGCACCACATGCCCCACTTCAGGGGGTTGCTTGCGGCGCCGCAAACAAGCTTCACCATCGGGCATGACCTCGTAATTCACGTCGTTCAGTCGTCAGATAACTGTGTATGGACCAAAATATCGCCTTAGTAGTTTTTCTGAAAGTCCCCTACGCCGAATGGATATCCAAACCCACACTCTCTCGCCGGGTGTGTAGGCGACGAATTTGTGGTGACGATTGTACCGCATTGCGTCTTGGTCTTGCTGGTGGTGGATGCGTACACGTGCAAGCTTTGTGGCTTCTTCGGCACGTTGACCAAATTCTTCAGCATCTGCATGGATATCGTGGCACTCGTGGGGCAGCATTGCATCCAAAGTTGTCGTGGGTTCGCCACCGTGTACCAAGCTGAATGGTGTCACACGAGTCGTTTCTTGTTGAGCGGTGTTATATGCGAAGGTTACATAAGGCAAAATCTCGTCCCAGTTCTTATGGTCCACGTCGACATACATGCAAAGCATGTCTGCAAGTGTCTTGTTCAAACGCTCCGTGACTCCATTCGTCTGGGGATGATAGGCTGTCGTATTCCGGTGGGCTGTGCCGCTGAGTTTGGGAACTGCTTCTAAAAGGTCGGCCGTAAACGCGGTTCCTCTGCCAGTAATTACAACCGCTGGGGCACCGTGCCTAAGCACGACGTTTTCGACGAAAAATCGAGCTCCTTCAAATGCTGTTCCGCGCTGGGTCGCGCTGGGTTCCGCGCACGGGCAACAGGGTCGAGCAAACGTCAACAGACAATGTTGTCAGGGCTGAAATCGTCTTGTCACTCATTCCTTGGTCGTGCACAGCGAAGCAGTCCTTTACTTATACTATATCATCACAGAACGCAACTGCAGTGCCTTTCGGGACGTGGCGGCGTTCATTCTAAAGTTCGTAAGGAGCACTGCTGCATGCCCATGATTTAAAGCCAGAATGCCCCGTGCAATCGAAACGCCTTGTGTGAGCAATAATACGTTGATTTGTTCCGCTATCACATCACCGTGGTAAGGCCTCTCGGTAGAAACAGACACAAGGCAGCAGGTTCGCGGCGGCATCGTCACGTCCTCGGCTAGTCGTAAACGCCCGTGCTGTCTATCATAGTTGCAGTCTAATCTGGGTGCGCGGAAAATGTGACCAAACGCTCCGGTATGTTTATAATAGCTCCATAATCCCGCAGAAAATTCATCCCCAAGATGAGTTCTTTGCAGCACTCGGGGAGAATAACGAACGTCGCAAGAACGCTGGAATCACCGATGCGAAGTCTGGCGGTACATTTACCCGTTGGCGTCATTAGCTGACCCCCGGCACTTCTTATGTATGGCCCTGTCCATGGTGTTTTCACCTTTTTAAGGCGGTCAACCAGCTCTTGACGCATAATCGAGAAATCAGCACCGCTGTCCACAAGGGCTGTTACGGGATGTTCGTCAACAAAAAGGCTGAGGTCGGCGCGAACACATTCGTCGGCGTTACTCGTCGTCGTCATGCGTCTTGTTGCGGCGGTTGGGGGGTATTTTCGGCGTCTCGACAGTTGGCAACCTTCCCCCCGGAGGTCGCGGTCGTTAGTGTCCTCCGTGAGGACTGGGGGAACGGCGTCTGAGGACGTCTACGAAATTGGGACGGTTGGGGGAAGCGGAGCGTTGAGGTGACGGAGACTGCCAGCGACGACGTGGCGAAGCGGCTTGGGTGGTCGGCGAGTAACCCTCGTCCAGGGCACGGGGGTATTCAAAGCGCGGTGAAGCTTAACGTGGAAAGCCTCCAAACGCGACGTCTCAATGAGGGCAGTAACGGGCTATGTGGCCCGGTTCCCCACAGTAGAAGCAGAGTGGGCGACGGTCGGCGGTGCGCCACAAGTCAGTTCGGAGAGCTGGTGGTCGTCTCCCAGGCTCCCGCTGCCACGATGGAGTGGTAACAGGTCGCGAATGGAACGGCGTGGTAGGCGGTGGAGAGGGAGGACGACGAACGACATCGGCATAGCTTAACGGCTGTGATTCGGGGCACGGCGCGGGCGATGAAAAAGCTTGCCGCAGCTCCTGGCGGACGACTTCGGCAACAGAAGCAACTGCTGGCTCGTTAGAATGAGCAACCAGGGTTTGTAGTTCCTCACGCAGTATTCTTAGAATCAGCTCTCGCAGAGAGCTTTCGCTAGTGGTGGCATTCTGAGCGGCGGCGCTCATCGGTGTGGTATTGGACAGGCGGCCAATGTGGCAGCATCGTTGCTGAAGTGCTCGTTCGATTATAGTGGCCTCCTTGATGAATTCGTCTACCGTGGTTGGTGGGTTTCATACCAGGCCTGCAAACAATTGTTCCTTAATTCCGCGCATGAGATGGCGCACTTTCTTAGTCTCGGGCATATCGGGGTCAGCTCGGCAAAATAGACGGGTCATATCCTCAGCATACATAGCGACACTTTCGTTGGGTTTCTGAAAGCGCGCTTCGATTAGCTGTTGCGCGTAATCACGCCGGTCGGAACACGAGAAAGTATCCAGGAGTTGGCGTCGAAAGTCGTTCCACGTTTGGAAGCACGCTTCCCGGTTCTGAAACCACGTGCACCCACTGTCTTCTAGTGCGAAATAAGCGTGCCTAAGTTTTTGTTGTGCGCTCCATTCATTGACGTTAGCAACCCTCTCATACTGATCAAGCCAGTCCTCAATGTCTTCAAATGCTTCGCCTCGAAAGATGTTCGGAAAGCGAGGATGCTGAAGATTCACGTGGGAAGGGCTTCTCGTCATCTGTGAAGGAGCAAGATTCGCCGATGTAGGAGTTACCATGGTGGTCGGAGCTGGAACGCTGGTGAATTAGGGCCTCAGGCCTAACAGGCGGCGGCTGAATCGGTGCACTGGAGTAATGTCGAGAGGTTGATTCTCGGGACTGCGTGTACGGGTCCGAGCAGGCGTCCCGGGCATCAGGTACCCAGCAGCTCCACCAGTGTCGCGACGTCGGAAGCTCGACGGACAAATGAAACGCACTTGTCGGCAGAGGCAGTAACAACGGACGGATTTTAATACCGCGCGCTAGCCACTGCTTCTTCTTCTTCTTCTTCTTGCTTATGTTTTTCATAAGTGCCGATATGTCTTTTTACGTCGTCGTCATTGCCGCACTAGACACGCGGCAATATATACATGAAGTCATTTGTCTCTGGTCTACTTGTTATTTTGCCTACTCACAGGCAGCCATAAATACTTCTGCGAGTGTTTACTGGGTGTGTGAAACATTTTACTGTAAGGTATCCAGTGGTATTCATTTTTGTATTTACACATGCAAGCCAAGAGTTCATGTGTTCAAAGTTAGTTGCAAGGATATGCTTAAGGTCTGCCTTTGAGTCACTTTTCCTTCTAGTCATAAACATATGTCACAAGAGAAGACCACAGTGACTGTTCCAATTGAGTTCAAATGTATAGTTTTTCAAATGTACTTACACTGTTAAGAGTTCTGTAGGCACTATCCTGTGTTTCCACATTCCATGCAGTTGTGGATCATATACTGTAATAATGTATCATGTGCATCTATCTTTGATACAAATAATGGTACCTGAAATAGGTCAGTTTCTCCTTCGCTTTTGTTCGTGTTAGGAAAGTTACGAACAGGCACCGGGGCATGCAAGTCTGGATAGTCAAGCAATTTCAAAATTAAATGAACAATAATGCACTAGACCAACGACATATCAATCATATTTCAATGGCGAGTTACGAAATCACATCATCATCATCATCTTCATCAGCCTATTTTATGTCCACTACAGGATGAAGGCCTCTCCCTGCGATCTCCAATTAACCCTGTCTTGCGCCAGCGTATTCCAACTTGCGCCTGCAAATTTCCTAACTTCATCATCCCATCTGGTTTGCTGCCAACCTCGACTGCGCTTCCCTTCTCTTGGTATCGATTCTTTAATCCTAATGGTCCACCGGTTATCCATCCTATGCATTACATGGCCTGCCCAGCTCCATTTCTTCCGCTTAATGTCAACTGGAATATCGGCTATCCCCGTTTGTCAACTGATCCACACCGCTCTCTTCCTGTCTCTTAACGTTAGCCTTAAGATATTTCGTTCCATCGCTCTTTGTGCCGTCCTTAACTTGTTCTCGAGCTTCTTTGTTAACCTCCAAGTTTCTGCCCCATATGTTAGCACCGTTAGAATGCAATGATTGTACACTTTTCTTCTCAACGACAGCGGTAAGCTCCCAGTCAGTATTTGGCAATGCCTGCTGTATGGACTCCAACCCAATTTTATTGTTCTGTAAATTTCTTTCTCGTGATCAGGGTCCCCTGTGAGTAATTGACTTAGATAAACGTACTCCTTTACAGACTCTAGAGGCTGACTGGCGGTCCTGAATTCTTCTTCCCTTGCCAGGCTATTGAACGTTATCTTTGTCTTCTGCATAATAATCTTCAACCCCACTCTTACACTTTCTCGGTTAAGGTCCTCAATCATTTGCTGTAATTCGTCTCCATTGTTGCTGAATAGGACAATGTCATCTGTAAATCGGAGGTTGCTGAGATATTCGCCGTTGATCCTTACTCCTAAGCTTTCCCAGTCTAAAGGCTTGAATACTTCTAGGCATGCAGTGAATAGCATTGGAGAGATTGTGTCTCCGTGCCTGACCCCTTCCTTCATAGGTAACTTTTTACGTTTCTTGTGGAGAACCAAGCTATCTGTCGAATCCTTGTAGATATTTGCTAAGATATTCACGTATGCCTCCTGTGCTCCTTGATTACGCAATGCCTGTATGACTGCTGGTATCTCTACTGAATCAAATGCCTTTTCATAATCTATGAAAGCCATATAGAGAGGTTGATTCTACTCCGCAGATTTCTCGATTACCTGATTGATGACATGGATATGATCTATCGTAGAATATCCCTTCCTGAAGCCAGCCTGTTCTATTGGTTGACTGAAGTCAAGTGTTGCCCTGATTCTATTGGAAATTATCTTGGTGAATATTTTATACAATACTGAAAGCAAGCTAATGGGTCTATAATTCTTCATTTCTTTAACGTCTCCCTTCTTATGGATTAGTATAACGTTGGCGTTCTTCCAGCTCTCTGGTACACTCGAAGTTGTGAGGCATTGCGTATAAAGGGCCGCAAGCTTTTCAAGCACGAAATCTCAACGCTATCTTAAATGTGGCACAATGTATATTTCAATGCTGTTTCCCTAATGACTCAACGACTGGTCAACAGAACTATGACAACACCATTACAATGCTGCATCAATGATAACCCAACACTTATTCAACAAAAACTACCCAACGTTATGCCTAAGCACAACGTTCTTTCAACGGCACCTCAACAATTACCCAATGTTTACTTGCGCATTGGACTTTGAATAAAATTTCAGTGGTCAATATTCAAGAGCTCTTAACACTTCCCCCAATCTTATCCCACAAAACCACACTGAGTTTTCAATACAATAGTCAACATTGACCAATGGTATTTCAATGTCTTGTCAATGAATTTTTTGTAAGGGTGACCTGATTGTCTGGTACATATTTGGCTTAGAATGAGTAATTTTTGCTTTTGTTCAACGAAGTCCTGCTGGCTATATAACGAGCATAAAAGGACACGCACAGAGTGTTACTGGTGAGAGAACAAACCCACTGCTTATGTCGTTCACGACTAACTGTAAGATATTACGTTCGGGTATATGCAAACTCGAATAAACTGGGAAAGAAGGCCATCACACAATTGGATGTGAACTTTTATTTGAACTGTCAGCTTTGAAAACACGATCACAATGGTTTTCACTGAAACGAATTTGGTAATCTGTCTTTCTAACAAAAGGACACTTTCTTAGTAGGTAAGTTTGAGGCATAAAAATGGTCGGAAATAAGGGACAGTCTTCAAGGTGGTTTAAAGTTCCTATTGTACAATTTATTATTTTCTCGAAATTGTTATTGTTTAATAGCAGCTACCTTAGAATACTGATATTCAACAAAGCTTTCTAATTAGCCCTGTAAATATGTAGGATAGATTAACTCTTGCTTTAGGAGTTCTTTTTTTGCTGAACACCATACTTGTACGTAACAAAGTGCATGTGATTCATCACTTGTAATCTATTGGATATTACTTAGTTTTATAATTTAACGGTTACATTTTGTACTAGGTAGTGATCACTGTAATTCGATGCATGCTAAAGTAACCAATTACATGTAATTGCTAACATTTTTGGTGAGACTAGGTTGCGGAATTTTAGGAGCCTGAGCTTGGCGGTAACTACAGTAGAACACCCGAGAAATGGCTGCCCGGCAGCAGCCAGTTCAGACAAGCGAACCCGGGAGCTCAATATTTGTTTCCTCATCTTTACGCTCCGGCAGTTGTCGGCCACCGAAATGAACCGGTGCTGGTATATCCTGATAACGACGGCCACTTAGACGTTATTGCGAGGATATCAGCTGTGGACGATTTTTAAATGCTTTCATTGGCCCAACAGGTAGCGGCTTCTTCAAGTCCCAGCAACAATGAAACGCAGCGCTTTGCAGAAGACCCTGATGCTGAGTTACGACAATCTTGTACGTAAGCTGTACGTACGTTACAGCACTGCCGTACTCCCCGGCGCGCATATATGCTGAGTTTTCACTGTCACTGCTGATGCCTTCACGAAACGAGGGAAGATTACCGAGAAAAGTTTTGAAAAGCAATTGAACACCAACACTGCATGGCATCACTGCATGGCATTTGCATGGCAACAATGTATGGCTTACATGAAGGAGTACAGTAAACAAACTGGCATCCGGATTCTGTGGTTTAACGGTAGATTATCTTCGATTTCGTAGCAGCCTGATATGATGGCCCTTATTGCTTCCTTTACGTACGCTCAAACGAATTAGCGGCATTGCATATTAAGCACTTAATTGACTGTAAAGCTGGCAAACTGTATTTCATTGCTGTGACAATACATTTCGAATGAAAGCGCTGCTTTCTATGACTTCATTCGTTCAGCAATATACAATAAATGATGCTTTCTGTACTTTCTATATATATATATATATATATATATATATATATGCGCAACCTCTTAGCATATGCAGCATGTCCCAGCTATCACGCAGCACGATTTCGAAAAAGAGGAGCGGCGTTACGCGACGCAAACCTAGTGTATATTGTTTCCAGTACAGTGGAGTAGCCGCCAGCAATTTTTTCGTTACTGATATTTAATTCCCTACTTGTAATTATTTATCTAACTCAAGAAGTACTGTTCTAATTATCAAAGTGTCAATGCGAAAATTGTAGAGCAATATGAAAAATCCCCGATACAGCTTTCTGTTGCTCAATAAGTGCTACATAAATGTGTTTTTCCGCGGGTGAAAGGAGCCCGCGAATACACGCAGAATTGCCACGCGACTGGTCGCTCGAGGCACTTTGCGTGTTATTAATGATCTCGTACCACGTTTGGCGAAAGTTTTTTACGTATAGAGCACCCTTTTCCAGAGACAGTGTGATGCGTACTATCGGCGCCAAATGAAACTTGGAACAGCGGAGCGCGTGGCACAAGCATAAGTGAAGGTATAGTGCGCGCCGTCCAGTCATCACTATTGACAGCCGCGATACCTCTCTACTGAGATATTTACGGTTCTGGTTTGGAAAGGGAGAAAATAATATTGCTCTTTACGGCACACGCTGTCCCACTGTCCACCGAAACCGTAAGTTATATCGGCGTCAAATGAAACGCGCATGGCAGTGCGTGTGGTGCAATTTGCACCATCATCGTTGGAGATATCCTCGATCATGCGGTTTGCCGCTTGTACGCGACATTCGTTCTTTCGATAGGCGTAGTTCCACAGCGCGTTATTGCTGGCAGCCGCGACAATGGCCAGCGTCTAAGTGCCGAGCGCGTTTGGCCGTTTCACCAGTTTCACTCCCAAACCTGCAGCGCTTCGCTTTTACTCCAGCGTCGCAGCGCTTTCGGCGTGCACCGCCGTGCGCGTTTCTTTTGACGCCGACAGCACTTACGCTCAGTGCGACAGTATGCGCCGTAAAGGGCATATTTTCTCCCTTTCCAGACCAGAAACGAAAATACCTTAGTAGAGGGGAATCGCGCCAGTGCCGAAACCGTATGTGCGCGCCTGTCAATGGTGATGACTGGACGGCGCGCACTATACCTTCACTTAGGCTTGCACCACGCGCTCCGCTGTTCAAGCTTCATTTGACGTCGATAGTGCGGTTCATGTAATATATTGCTTTTCCTGACGTTAGTAAGTTCCCTTTACAATGAAGCTTGTCAGTGGACAAATGGACTTTTGTGTGGTCTGCGATCACGAGAGCCGAGCATGGGCTACTGTGCGCACGACGAGCGCACGCATGATGGCATCTTGCGCATAGGAAGTCGTGGACGTGGAGGCCGGATCATAAGGGAGAAAGGTGTCAAAGGGTAATAAGGGAGGGCGTCCAAAGAGAAGATAGAAGGGTGAGTAGCCAGCATTTTCATGGTGCGATGAGTTGTATGCAAATGTGACGAACGGAAGGGCAACGTCCCAATCGTGGTGGTCATCGGAAATGTACGTGGAAAGCTTGTCGGCCAATGTAAGGTTGAGGTGATCGGTGAGTCCATTGGTTTGAGGGTGATATGAGGTGGTGAAGTTGTGATGAGTAGCACATGATTGAATTAGAACGACTAAGGAATATGAAAGAAAGTAAATGGGTTCCGATTGTGTTCAGGTATTTGTACAGGAAAAATATTGACTCGCAGTGGACGAAAAGCATTAGGAAGCTTATCAGCAAGTATGCACCTGGTATAGTAAGCAACATGGTAACAGCAGACGTCAAACGCCACGTCAAAGAGGCTGATAAAGTTTCCTGGGTTGCGGCAATATTAAAGAAAAAGAGATACCTGCTTCGAGTAACTGCCTAAATGGTAAGAACGAAATAAGGAACGAAACAATTTTCATGATAAGTCAAAGCGAAGCACTTTTCGAAGTGAGATCAGGATGCTTTTGAACGCGTAGTTATAAGGCGAGATACACCTAGGAAGAAGGAGCATATGCTTGCTGCGGTAAAGCTAGGGCAATGATAGAACATGTTTTATTAGAATATGGCAATTTCTACCCAGCTGTCGGTTTAGGCTCCTCTGGCCTCCTTGACGACTACAAGCGGGGAGGGGGAGTTAAAGACATGTAAGACATTACGCAAAGTAAGAACAAGAGCTTGATGGCACAACCCACTGCCCCGTTTCAAAGGGGGTGCACATTCTTGTGTCCTTGACCTCCCTGCGGTCGAATTAGTACTGACTATCACTGAGCCAGTTAACACACAGCTACCTCGCAAAGTTACCGCAGAATGATTAGACGTTGCTTCAGCGGCGATAACGAACAAAGTGAAGCCAACACGTCAAGCGACAATATGAAAAAGGAGGAAGAACCGATCACTTTGCTTCCGCGCGTTCACAAACGAAGGCAACTGACAATATATTTGTTATTGACTGAAGTTTCTTCTTTTTCTTTTTGGAATCAGATTGTGTTCATCTGGGACTGTCTACTCCAACCAGTAAAGCGCAATACAATACGACCATAGCCTCCTATATGATCTATGCCTGCCGGATGAGTGCGAAAAGGCCGCAGTCTATGGCGGCGCCACCTACGTAGGGTAAGAATCAGAGCATATGGAAGGGAGCGGCAAACCTCGTCATGGGTATGTCGCAACTGCCGCATGATAGCAGTAGCAGACGACGAAAGTTGTCCACACTCTTGTCATAATAAAGGTTTGAATTGGCGGTTGCGGTGGTAGCAGACGATTTCTTTTTTTGGAAGCCGCAGAATTGGAAACGTCGTTGTACATGTTTCGATGCTTTCCCTAAGTTTTTCTTTGCAGCTATATCGCCGAAATGTGAAGTTTACTTTCACGAAGGCGGAATTTTATGCTGGAGCACTAAAACCAAGTAAGTATTCACGATTTGCAGCGTATTAAATAGGATGGAATAGCACAGTGAAGTTCGCTGAAGCTGTACCACCGTTATATTTAATTGTTTGTCCGACTGAAAGTTAAAATTGTGTGCTGAGGTTGGACTTCTCGCACGCACCTCATTAAATTATCGTGAGATAAAAGTTTACAATTGCATATGCTGTTTTAAGCATGCATTATGTGCGTCGACGAGCTAATTTTTCTGTAAAGCGTGTAACTGTAAAAAAATGTCCTTGTATATGATTTTAGGAAATGGGAAGGGCAAAACGATATATATTTTTTTTCTTACAGACCAAGATGCCATACTGTTGCGTGCCCAACTGCAAATCGGATGGGAAACAAAAGGTATCAAGTGTATCTTTTCATGAGATCCCTGCGGAGTCCTCACTGCGAGAAGCGTGGGACGTGCAATTGATAGACGTGACTGGACCCCAAATGTATCTTCCAACTATTCAAGGGTCTGCAGCAAGCACTTTAAGGATGAAGATTTTACGAATGGCCAAAGGCGCCGTCTAAAGAAGGGCATAGTGCCTGCGCTCTTTCCGGAGAGATCGTCGGAAGTTCTGCGTGCGCCTGCTGCAGAAAGCACGATTGAGCATAGTGGTCATTCAGAAAGCGAACCTACACAGAACAAAGAAATGAATAATTCAGCCAATGTGACAGAGACGCCTATGGAGGTTGAAAGATCCACCGAGAAAGAACAACGCGCACAGTCTTTTTCAATTGCGGTGCAAGAGCAGCTATGTGAGCCACCAAGGGCTTTTGATGAGGAATCAGACAATAACTCTCATATAGTTGTCCAAGAGGCGCAGATGGACGAAGAAGAAGAAGAAGCTTCCAGTCTTTACGCAAACGAGAGATCAAAATGGTTGACAAAAGAAAGAGAAATGAAAAGAAAATTTGATAGACTCCAGAAAACAGTTGACAGATATAAATCAGAATTAGAAAAAGTAAAGGAAGACTGCAACTTTGCGGATATATGATACATAAGGCAGCAAGCCAAGCAAAAAGACACATCGGCTGTCTTCCTTTGGAATCAAATATTTAACTTCAGAGGAAAAAACCAACATGGTCGGAAGATGTTGTGCGCCACTGCATTATATTGAGACACTTGTCCAACAAGGCCTATCAGCATGCCAGGAAAGAAGGACTGCTCAAGCTGCCGAGCAGGACCACCCTTCAAGAATTCCTCGGGGGCACGAGTGGTGAAGCAGGCTTTAATTCATTGATAATGCTGCGCTTAAAAGCAGAGAGTGAGAAACTGTCATCGCCTGCTTCGAGGCATCGCTCCCTCATCATGGATGAAATGCGAATAAAGCCAAAGCTGCAGTACAACAAGCAGCAAGATTGTTTTGTTGGCCATGCTGACGTAGGCGAAGCGGACGACCTAGCGAATGAGCCCTTGCTGGCAAATTCGTTGTTGTGTTTCCTCATAAATGGCCTGTCAACATCTTACAGGATTACAGTGTCATATTTCTTCACGAAGAGCCTCTCTGGTTTTCAGCTGTCGCAGCTGGTGCGATCAGTAATCAAGAACGTTGAAGAATCTAGCTTCAAAATAGACAGAATCGTGGCTGACGACCACAAAATAAACGTGAGTGCCGTGACAGGACCTCTGCGGCGGATTTCTGACATACGGAATTGAACACCCGGTTGGTCCTGACAGATTTCTATTTCTCAGCTTCGAATGCTGCCACGTCCTGAAAAATGTCAGATCTCAATTTTTGGAAAGAGAAATTGGCCCGGACGGAGATATATCTTCTCGTTACTTGAAGAAAATATACGACTTGCAGGAAGAATTTATCGTTACACCCGTGAGAAAACATACTATATAACATGTATTCCCCAACAACATCGAAAAAATGAATGTCAAGCGTACGCTGGAATTTTTTTCTCCAAGGGTAACGGAAGCCTTGCAATTTTTAAGAGGACAGGCATGGGCACAGCTGTGACTACTCCTTCGCTGCAGCAGGACCAACAATAACTTTCATGAGGAACATCTACCGTTGGTTTCCTACTTCACGACACCAGCAACACTACCCAATACATCCACCAAAACAATCCCTATGTTAGACACTATGATGACCCCGACGATAGCCACCTCGAATGGCTTGAACTAACGTTTCCCATGTATGTGGAAGAATTGAAAAACAGGTCGCCTTCCGCGCACAACTTTCTCACGGCAGAAACCTACGAGGCGCTTCTCCTGACAACTTACTGCATGGTCGCTTGCGTTCCGCACTTGCTTGCAAAAGAAACATTTTGCTTTGTGCTGACAAGCCAATTTAATAGCGACCCCACTGAATCCCTTTTTGGCACGTTGAGACGATCCTTGGGTTCTAATGACCAATTGGACGTACGCTCCACGATGAGTGGCTTTGAGAAACTTCTCAAAACAGGCATCGTAGCCGTGCCGGAATGTAGCAACATCCTACACGAGCAAGAGCTCGTACAAAGCAAGGCGCTCCCCGCTGCAGTTCGCGCACGCAAAGAACCGTCCATTCTGCCTTCAGCTGCCATTCACATCCTGGAGCGCTTCAAAGTACAAACCGTGCCAGCAAGCTTGCCGACCCTGCAAGTAACAGCAACAATCTACATGGGCGCATACAAAGCACGAGTGGTAAGAGAGCACATGGAATGTGATAACTGTGGTGAACCTAACAAGCAAAGTTCCCAGCAGCCAGCCGCTTCAACAGCTCACCAAGAACCAGAACAGAGGCGGACTGCTATACCCCTCAGACGAACTTACGTCCTAGAGACGCAAAGAATGTTTACTACCAGTGCACTGACGGAGACACCAAATCTCCGAAGGCCCCTGGCATCGCTACTCAATGTAGCTGCACCAGCGCTGATAGATTCAGCCCTTCTGCGATGCACTATGGGTGACAACCAGCACAGCCAAAATTTGGTTGAACTTGTGTGCTCCCAATTCATGAAGCCCCTGCTCAGCAACTACGCCTCCGCTGTGACCGACAAAAGCGATGTATGCACAAACTTCGCTCGGAAACAGCTCTCGAGGAAGTATCTGAAGTTGTAAATCGAGCGGGCACAGTGGATACAGGCGTTCGTGGTGCGAAGTGAGCAACTTCGACGATCGACCTTGTAATAAAGCATTCTTTGTACAAATGGTTAAGTCACAATTTATTTCTTGATTACTATGACGAGCGGCGAGTTTTTATTAGTATATCATCATCAGCCTATATTTATGTCCACTGCAGGACGAAGGCCTCTCCCTGCGATCTCCAATTACCCCTGTCTTGCGCTAGCGTATTCCAACTTGCGCCTGCAAATTTCCTAACCTCATCATCCCACCTGACTTTCTGCCGTCCTCGACTGCGCTTCCCTTCTCATGGTATCCATTCTGCGACCCTAATGGTCCACCGGTTATCCATCCTACGCATTACATGGCCTGCCCAGCTCCATTTCTTCCGCTTAATGTCAACTAGAATATCGTCTACGCCCGTTTGTTCTCTGATCCACACCGCTCTCTTCCTGTCTCTTAACGTTACTCCTAAGATTTTTCGTTCCATCGCTCTTTGTGCGGTCCCTAACTTGTTCTCGAGCTTCTTTGTTAACCTCCAAGTTTCTGCCCCATTGTTAGCACCGGTAGAATGCAATGATTGTACTTTTCTTTTCAACGACAGTGGTAAGCTCCCAGTCAGGATTTGGCAATGCCTGCCGTATGCACTGCAACCCAATTTTATTCTTCTGTAAATTCCTTTCTCATGATCAGGGTCCCCTGTGAGTAATTGACCTAGATAAACATATTCCTTTACAGACTCTAGAGGCTGACTGGCGATCCTGAATTCTTGTTCCCTTGCCAGGCTATTGAACATTATCTTTGTCTTCTGCATATTCATCTTCAACCCAATTCTTGCACTTTCTCGATGAAGGTCCTCAATCATTTGTTGTAATTCGTCTCCGTTGTTGCTGAATAGGACAATGTCATCCGCAAACCAAAGGTTGCTGAGATACTCGCCGTCGATCCTCACTCCTAATCCTTCCCAGTCTAAGAGCTTGAATACTTCTAAGCATGCAGTGAATAGCATTGGAGAGATTGTGTCTCCTTGCCTGACCCCTTTCATGATAGGTATCTTTCTACTTTTCTTGTGGAGAACCAAGGCAGCTGTGGAATCTTTGTAGATATTTGCGAAGATATTCACGTATGCCTCCTCTACTCCTTGATTACGCAATGCCTTTATGACTGCTGGTATCTCTACTGAATCGAATGCCTTTTCATAATCTATTAAAGCCATATAGAGAGGTTGATTGTACTCCGCAGATTTCTCGATTACCTGATTGATGGCATGGATATGGTCCATCGTAGAATATCCCTTCCTGAAGCCAGCCTGTTCTCTTGGTTGAGTGAAGTCAAGTGTTGTCCTGATTCTATGGGAAATTATCTTGGTGAATATTTTATACAATACTGAAAGCAAGCTAATGGGTCTGTAATTCTTCAACTCTTTAACGTCTCCCTTCTTATGGATAAGTATAATGTTGGCGTTCTTCCAGTTCTCTGGTACACTTGAAGTTGTGAGGCATTGCGTATAAAGGGCCGCAAGCTTTTCAAGCATGATATCTCCTCCATCTTTGATTAAATCTACTGTTATTCCATCTTCTCCAGGTGCTTTTCCCCTGGTCTTGTCTTTCAAGGCCCTTCTAACTTCATCGCAAGTTATAGAAGGAGCTTCTGTATCCGGTTCATCACTATTTCGAATGAAAGTAGCTTGGCTGTTTTGGCTACTGTACAGGTCAGTATAGAATTCTTCTGCTGCTTTTACTATGTCATCGAAATTGCTGATGATATTACCATGCTTACCTTTCAGTGCATACATTTTGCCTTGTACTATGCCTAGTTTTCTTCTTACTGATTTCATGCTGCTTCCATATTTTACGGCTTCCTCAATTTTTCCCACGTTATAATTTCGAATATCCCTTACTTTCTTCTTGTTGATCAGTTTTGACAGTTCAGCGAATTCTATCTGATCTCTTGAGTTGGACACTTTCATGTTTTGTCGTTTCTTTATTAGGTTCTTTGTTTCTTGGGAGAGCTTCCCTACAGAATGTTTGGTGCCTTACCTCCCACTTCAACTGCTGCTTCTGAGATCAGCCTAGTTACGGTTTCATTCATTAGCTCTATGTTATCTTCATCTTCCTGTTTTATTAGTATATAACAGTGAATAAATATGTTTCAAAGCTTCAGAAGTAGACGACGCACTCGCGTGGTACGTCTGTCCAAGATCACAATTAAATACTAAGGAGGATATATGGGAGCTCACGTAGAAAATCCACGACATGATCATAAGGGATGCAGTATGGTGGGCCTCCGTATTAAATGTGACCGCCTGGTCTTCTACACCATGCACCTAAAGCTAAGTTCACATATATTTTTACAATTTCTCCCCAGTTGAAATGCACCCGTCGCGCCCGAGAACGGAATTGCTTACGGCACCGTTTTTAGAAATACACAGGCTTTCTTTGCTGATGACATTCTGACCGAATAAAAAAAGATTTCATCTTCATGCCAAGCACCACAATCACTCATACTTTTGTTTCAATGGAGAAGCGTGACGAGCGCGTAGTTCGCAAACTTTCAAAAAGCGCGACTTAGACCCATACGTAAGTGGTGCCCCCATTACAAGTTTCGACGACGACCGCTTTATATTGCTATATTAATACAACACTAACATATATATGTATTTACACAATTTTTATTCACTTTTACGTTTTTTTGCCACCTATGAACACCAAAGACGTAAAAATTTCGCACGCGACAACCCTACGTAAGCGGCGCCACCGCCATACTTCCGCCGATGGGCACTATCTATGGGATCGCCGATAATCCGGCAGGCACAGATTATATAAGAGGCTATGATACGACTTACTGCCCAATTACAGTAGCAGCTATCGCGTCACTGCCTGATTCGCAATGTTGGCGAAACTACAACTAAAGTTTCTAGATTTCCTGCTCTTCTTTAACCCTTTGTTTCCCACGGACACTGAACAAAGTGCACGTAACCAAAACTGATATGTTCTGGCTGTTTTTCTTTCAAGTATCAAATAGAAAGAAACGCACAAAAATAAATATACATGTTATAGAAGTTTTATTACTGCAACATATGTGGCCGCCAGGAATGAAAAGATGACAATATGAAAACAACTCTTGATATCTGGTGGCTCTCAGGAGGCGTGGACAACTTCAAAGCAGTTGCTCTTTTCAGTATGTACGCACAACTAAAGCAAACTTTTTTTGCAATAAAATAGGGTGCGCCTTGTCTATGAGCTCCCTTGCACATGGGGGTGTGTTTTTTTTTCAGCCACTTTCACAAGCCAGTGACCAACTTGTCATGCCTCACAGACAGCTCTACCTGGTTATGGCGTTGACATCTTTTTGACATTACGGTGTTACCTGAGACTCGCGCCTCTGGTGAAGGTACCGCTGAAGGAACCATGGGGGGTGAAAGATCAATACATTTTGTGTTCGATTCTGGCATACCGTCTTGCGAGTGCGTGAAACCAAGTGCAACTGTATGACTCAAAAGTGAGGAACCCAATCATATGTCAGAATCAACAAGCTTCATAAACATCTTCAAAGGGTTTCTCAGTTTCTCCAAGCCATCCGTTGGCCTTAGAATTCTCTGTTCTTCACCGCAGTTGATGTTTATGTCCTTTTTTTTACCAAGTGCTATATTTTTTTTCTGCTTGTTCTTCTCAATCTATGTTACCTGCATTTCTTGCTCATAGTCTATAGAGCTTTTGCTGTCACTGCGTGACTGTCTTTGCGGCAGAGTGTACTCTTCGTCGCAATCAGTTCCCTCCAAGTTTTCGTCGTCGCTTCCAACTTGGATATACAGACTCAAAGAGAATTTCTTGGATTATCTCCTCTTTTAGGCGCTGCCTGAATACTCAAAAAAGTTTTTTTTCATACGTCAATGTAAACTAATATGACAGCTAATAACAAGCGTGAAAGTTACTTTACGGCAAAGGAATTAAAAATACAAAATTACGCAGCACTAGAAACATCGTTACACTATCATTGTTTATCCTCAAAACGGGACCTCATGGTCCTGAGAGCCACAAACGTGCATGCCAGCTTAAACTATACGAAAAGTATGCAACGACCAGCGGTACAATAGTAAAACTACCTAGGCGCCTACCGCAGACTTCATAGAAGAAGATTTCGGTGTTTTCTATCTTTTATTAGAAGAAATAAACACACAAAAGCAAGAAAAAGCCTCACACTCACCGTGTCGGCCGGCCCCAAGTGGAATCCATGTTTGCAAGACAAGAAACGACCTTCTGTTGTACCCGTAGCGACATCTAGAAATCGTAAGTGGAAGCATCGACTTCCACGTTTGTGGCAGCTAAGAACTAGGGGTCATGCAATTTAATTTTCGAGATAAGAAAAAAATAAACCAAACTGCCACAAACATGGCACCTGGGATACAAAGGGTTAAGTAGCGATATCTAGTCCATCTGGCGCCATTATCTTCCTAGATAGCATGTGACCATCAACGGCCGCTGCTCTCTACGCTGCTCGCAGCAGCGTGCAAGAGATTGCGGGGGAAGAGCGTTAGGAAGAGCATGGCTGCCGGAATGAGCGCCGCCCAATGAGATTCGTCGGCGGTGCTTCAAATCTTGTCACTACTTAAAGAAAGCAAAAAAATATCTAGGCACTACAACTTTCCCTTAGTCAAAATGTTTAAGGAGAAGCCTTCTTTGTCTACCCCGCCTCAGCATAAAAGGTTCTTATATTACCTGTGCATACCTTGCTTGCGAATATCTTAAGCACAAATAACTCTATGATTAGAATAGCACATGCTATTCGACGGCTTCTATGGATTTTTCACAATTCTTGAATTCTTTTTATTTGCCTGTTAAGGCATTTTTGCGACTTTAGAAATAGATTTCGCCGAACTTCGAAAATCCGCTCTGTGAGAATCGTCGTGTGTAGGTAACTGAAAAGAAGGCTCACTGTTTTTTTTTTATTTTATAGTTGCCTCGGTACACATGGTTCGATCGCGAAATTGAAGCCGAGAAATAGCGTTGTCATGTCTGCTCAACTGAAATGTTCAGATTATAACCACGTTAGAATTATTGTTCACTAAAATTTGCTAACATTTGCCTTGGCAGTCTAGTTTAGATTGTCTCAAACTACATCAGATAGTGTTTGGAGAAACTATTACCGCAAATGTAAATGTGTTTTGCCGCATATATTAATCAGGAATATCTGAAATCTGTTGGCTAGCTTACAAGTTCCTCTGAGCAAACAGGTCTTCGCTACTGCTCGGCTTTAAGTCCGCAATATTAATTTGTGTCTCTAGTGAATAACATGAAAAGTTTACTGGGAAATCTTTTTATGTAGCCGTTTGCACAAAGATATTTTTACTGCAAGTGTTCCTGCTCTTCTAGTGTTCCGCCCATTCAGGCGGAACACTAGAATTCTGCCATTTAGGCTATCTCATTTTTTTTCGTTCTAACTAAGGAACACCCTCTGAACTTGGCGAATCTGGGATCCTCTTTCAGATGAACATGATTTTTGGAAGATCGTCTTGACTGCAATGCTTATAGAGATTGTTTCAGGAACGAGACATACTCGGAGCCTTTTTTGAAGTATCAAGCATAACTCGGAAATGTTCCTTACGCTTCAGTTATACAGACGTGGCTCTTATAGGTAACAATGGACTTTATGCACTGGCCGGAACTTCAAATGCAGGAGTGTAGTGATTGCGCAGTAAGGTAATGGGGGGGGGGGGGGGTCTTTCAAAAACACAGTGCTCGCGTGGCTATGTAGTCCAGAGCGCTGCTTAGCAATGATGGATTGGCCTGACTACGTTTGTTCTTATTACAAGCTCAGTAGCATGTTATTTCGTAGTCACAACTGTCCAGTAGGTCATGTTTTGCTGCAAACGGTTCACATGCCATGTTACCTTTGTTTGCGAAATTCGTACGATGGCAAGACAATAATTATGAGTTTGCAGAGGATTTATTTTTTCCAGTCGTGCGTATAAAAGCACACGTGCCATTTTTAGAGCTCCATCGTCGTGTCCTGCGCAGACGTCCGCGCGATGGCCCTCCTTTGGCTCTCTGCAATAGCAGTGAGCCTTTTAGGTATGTACCCGGAAAATTCGTTTCTAATCTAAGTATTACACAGCGGGCTGTAAAACTAAGCAAACCATCTGAACATAATTGTTTATTAAGGCAGAAGCCTTACATGTCTCACCGTTTAGTCGACCTTCAACGTCCTTGAGCGAAAACCGTGTCGTCCACGCGACATCGTACAAGCGAGTTAAAGGCAGTTAGAGCGGACCAAAGTGTGACTAGGCATGAGTGGAGGACTAAGCGAATTAAGAATGATGACAAAGCGAATTTAGAGGGATCAAGGTGAATTAAGAGTAATCAAATAAAATTAAAAGTAATCAAAAAATTTAAGAGGAATCAACGCGAATGAAGAAGAATCAAATCGAATAAGGAGGCATCAAAGAGAATTAAATTAATCAAAGCAATTTAAGATGGGTGACCGCACATCAATGCACTTAAAATATTTCTACAGTTTGCCTAACTCTAAAGTTAATAAGTACACTTCATACACCAACCGCGCTCTGTCTGATTGCTTATTACGTAATACGACCTAACCACCTAAACCACATGGTTCGTTCAAAGCCCACCGCCGTACACGAACCAGAATACAAGTTGGGCACAAGCACCCTCTAGCCAGGCGCCCGGCTTTCTTCTGAGGTGCTCGCTTGGGAGAAGTTCCGCCAGTCCCGTTGTCACATTTCTGGGATTAGTTTCGAACAACCTCGAAGCCTGCAAAGGTGGCATTGCTGTGGGTGTGGCTCAGACGGCGTTCTTGCGTCGGCGCATACAGCGGCAAGCTGCAGGGGAGCCGAACACATGACCAATCCAAGCGCTCATCGCAGCCTTGTTGGCCAACCGAACGCAGCGTTTCTAAAGAAAACAAGGTTTGGACCGCTCCCATGACAGCCGTTTCCTATGTGAAGTCCCCACCAGGTGCATTTAAATACACGTCCCAGTGCGCTTATTAGGTGGGGACGCCCTCTGATTTGGGACAAACGTCCCTTTCCAAGCGTTGAGGTCCCATGAAAACCGAGAACCTGGCCAGGAGCGCGCTTGTACCTATTTTACTGGTAGGTAGTTGGCGCCTGCTCTAGTCTGCTTTCCACAGAAGCAGTTGGTGCTCGACATGTGGTTAGACAAGGGGCGCCCAGAGACCACGCACATAATCCCTACAGACCCGCTTTCGAGATACGAACACGCAACTAGCCGAGCACCAGAGCGCAGGACATTCCTACTCATAAGAAAAGGCGATGGGTTTTCGACGGCACGGGGATTTTAACCCGGCACTTCGTGAATACGAGGTCGATGCTCTACTTCTAGGTCATCACTGCGGCCTACGTCTAAAAAAAATTGGTACGTTCCTGGAAATTTCACATGGAATTAGATGTATTATATATCTGACTTTAAAGTTATCTAGAATATTTCACCTCCTTAGACGTAACTTTCATAAAGCCCGAGAAAGTGTAAAAGAGCAGCTTTACAATACAAATATTCGCCCGATACTAGACTATGCTTGTGCGGCTTGGGACCATTAAAGTGGATATATTAAAAATAAACCTGCACACATCGAGATTTCATTTACCTAGCGTACACAATTACGGCGCGGGAGTTTACCTTAGATACACTACGTCCCTGTTTAACAAAGTAAAACTGTATCTGTTCAGCGTGGGATCACAAGTGCACATCAGAGCTCATTCAAACGATATTTGTGATGTTTTTAAAACCAAGTTAATTTTTGCACACTTCTCGAAAATTACGTAGAGAAAACTCACCGTTTTTATTAATCTCCGTATAACCTAATAACGTATGCATTATTGATCCTCTGATTGGGGTCCCCAGAAATGCGGGGAAGCTACTATTTTGTATTTTGCAGTCATACATTCGGAATCTAAAAATGCGTGCATAGATATCGGCATTCTCAACATGGTAATCTTGTGCAGCACGCGCTGTTTCCTAAACTCATCTGCAAGGAAATCTTGAACATAATTCTGATGAGCGTCTTATCGTAAATGAAGGCGCTGAGGCCCTCAACTTTCTGTACACGTCAAGCAATGATCGCGCGGATATTAACATTGTTCCCTTCGTCAACATAAAGCTGAATGGACACGACGTGCCGAATTGCTGATTCAGTCCCCAGACTGGTTTGACGTTGTTGAGCTGCCACAAGTCGTGTCACTAGGAGCTACATTGCAACGCCTTTTTGTGCGGTGTTATTCGGCACTCCTGTGCCACGTCACGCTCGTCCGCGGAAACTGTCAATTGTGTGACTCGGACTAAAACTTACTGACTGATTTGTAAGGCTTAGGGTCCCAAATCAACACTCCACACTGGAAGGCTCCCGAATAATTTTGGCCACATATTGTCTTTAAAGTGCACTTAAGCCTTGGTAAACGATCGTTTTTGCATTTCGCCCCATGCAAAAGTGACTGCCGAGGCCTGAAATTGAACCCGCGACCCCGTGATCCGCAACAGAACGCGGGCCAGCTAATACGACATCGTCATCGTGTACACACTTTGGCGAAATATGCATGGTAGTTGCAATAAGTGCAAGCGGACCTCACAATGATTTTACAGCTATAACCCATTGTAGCCTGCGCCTGTTTAATCGTCAGAAATTTAGCAAAAGCATAACTTTCTTCATACTTTTACTGTAATGGATAGGATGCTGTCTTTTACGGCGCCACGTAACTCGAGAATTTGAATAATATTATATTTATGTAATCGATCCGAACCGACAATTCAGATGCACTAAGAAGTTTTATCTGTAATGACGAATGCGATCAATAGGTGAGGTATCAAAATATGAGATATGAGGGCTAACAACGTTCCTGGAAACATAATGTAAATTTGTTCCCGCATCGAAGTTGCATAGAAATAAAGGTATGGCGGAAAGCTTGTCGTTCCCTCAGCTTACCGTAACAGACGGTATCGTGCCAGTTGTAGCTTACGCCAAGAAATGCATTAGTTATTTCACGAGTTAATTCTTTTAAATATTTTCTCCTGAGAAGGAACATTTAAATAACTAACAATGCCGAATCGCCAAAAGTACAAAAGATCAAAAGTCGAAAGGCTTTCTTTAAGACTGAAACTCAAGGCTGAGGAGTGTGGCTGCGATTGATTTTGTGCACAGTGGGAATGTAAAAAAAAAAAAAATAATGCGACAGTCACAATGAAAGCAAGCAGTAAGATGTCGGTACACGTGTACGTGCTTGTTTCCACTGTCATTTTCCAATGCTTTAATGATTCTTCATTTGATAGAGAAAAGGTTAAATTTACCCGCCATCTCAATTGTAAATATTAGTAACAGGTCGACTTGCGCATTTCATATTTATTTTTATTCTCTTTTTCCCCCGCTCTCCTCTGGAATCATTTAATCCCATTCTCTATCCCTATACAGAGTAGCATGCCAGCGGTTGTATACGTGCCGGCAAATGTCTTTGTTTTTCTAATAAAGAGTCTCTCTCTCTCTGGTCAGCCGCAAATCTTAACATTCGCTTTTTTTCTCTCTTTTTTTGCCATGGCCGTCAATAATCATACAATGGTAAAAGTGTTAGGTAAGAGGTGGACCTTTTATTGGGCGACCTTGTGGCCAGAAAAACAACCAACACTAGGAGCGCAACCAACGCCGCGAGCACGATTGTCAGTCGTCAAAATCTGACTCGCGGGTCAGACACTTCGGCTACTTACATGTCTCATCTTACATACCAGCGTAATCGTTGGTGCTCGCGTACGTTCCAGAATGTACACCACCATTCGCTTCGCGCACACCGCCTGATTAGGCAATGATTATTTCGCTATAGTTTAAGCAACAACATTCGAGAATGTTGCGATACCGGAAGGCGCGTCTTGCGCCGAGCGATAACTTTGTAACAATGGACAGTCCGTGAAAAAACGGTCACCAGTAAACCGTAAACAAGGTACAACTGCCAGCATATTCTCAGGGCAAGGGTCCAGCATGATTTGTGTCAACCACTGCCGTTAAAGTGACACGTAGCTGACGTTCACGCTGATATTCTTAGCAAAAAGCATGTGCTCCACGGCTGCGAGGAGGTCGCACCAATCACACTTGAGATAGCCGGCGCCTAGAACATGGAACAATCTACAGTATGCACGCATGCCACGTGACATCTAAGATCTCTTACAGACACCAAACATACAAGTTGTTATTGCGAAGAATAATGTTATGACACCACATATCCTCCTCAAAGGTGTCGTCTAGTTGTCAAGGTCTCAAAAAAAAAAAAAGAGAGGAAACAGTAACACGCGCTCAGCGTCTTCACGTCCAGTACATAGTGTCGACTTTCGCTTAAAGATGTTGTCGCAACTGTAAATCTCTTCGCTGCTCACTGAGGCTTTACATTATCTATGATTTTTTTCACAGCTCACCATGGACAGTCTCAGTGCATCGGCGGAAACTGTGGCAAAGGTACGTAACGAGTAACAACGGATACCATCCGATGTAATCACTCGCGCAATCGCGCACTGCACAAAGACTTTGACGATGTCTCCCTCTGAGTATATGCCTGAACATTTGTCTTGGCTTCTGCACTATTACTTCGCCGTTGTAAAAAAAATTAATCAGAGCAACAACCTACGAGGCGCTCGCCTCAGCAACGTGGCTAAAACAACACGTCGCACGATAAAGAGCTTTCCTACTCTGGAACGCGAAATATAGCTACTAAGTACGTCGCAACGGGGCACCGCTTTCAAACTTCTACACATTGTGATAACGTTTGAACTAATTTAAGTAAATAATAGGAACTGACTGTTTAGGTACCAACTAGTGGGAGCTATTGCTTGAAAACACCAGTCATTTCCGACAAGCTACCTCTACCTACTCTAGCGTGGTCGTCAGCTGTCGCATTCTCGGCTGCTTCAGTGATACTTCACTGGCGGTAGGGATAACGAGCAATCAACACCTTCTATATATTTCAATAATCCTGTACATGCATTTCAAAAACCAGCGGCACACCATAACAACTTAATTATTACTAGAGCAAACCTTACAAATTAATAACGTACACACTAAACAAATTACACCCTCGAGATTGGATTAGATATTGAAACATAATTTTAAGGGTGCTTAAAGGGTGTTATGTGTGAAACGTACATCTTTCAGAATTTAAGAGTGCTCTGTCACTTCAACATTTCAAGCAAGTAAAAAAGCGTACAGGTCTTTTTCAGAGAAGTTTCCGCCGCCATTTTTTGAGCACGTCATATGGTCATAGTAAGCTACTGCTGTCATACTGCTACTTCGTGAATATGGTGGTCATGATGGCGAAGTGGAGAGACATTTCCCGCGGAAAGGGCATTTTTAGGGCATTAGCATTCTTAGGCTATTTCACGCACATTCCGGAGGCTATGTTTTTACATATTTATGTGCCTATGTATGTATGTATGTGTTGTCACGGTACTATTCCTCAAGAGGAGCGCCGATGAAGAAGACAGCTTGTGATCTGGCGCGCGCTCTCGACCATATGGTTCAGCGCTTTATCGCCTTGGAAATATATTGTAAATACGTTTTCCTGATGTGTCTGCCTGCACGTATCATCTTGTTGGAAGTTCCGGGTATCGATCCCCGTATCTCTCTAACAATATGTATGTATGTATGTATGTATGTAGTATGTATGTATGTATGTATGTATGTATGTATGTATGTATGTATGTATGTATGTATGTATGTATGTATGTATGTATGTATGTATGTAACCGTTTTCTCGCCAACCTGGGACGCTGTGTAATCCATGGTCGAATGCTCAGAGCACCGGGCTGCTGTGTTGAGGCATCAAGATTCGAAACTAACCATCGCACCAACTTTAATCACCTGAGTATGTGGCAATGTGTACGTATGTTCCGCTCTTGAACGATCCTCTTTTACACCTAGATGGATCACTGTAGATACGGGAGTGGATATGTACCGCTATTCGATGAAACACTTTGACGCCAATTTGAAGCAGTGGGTACGTGTCAATCAGTCTTTCCTGATTTTCAGTGATCCTTCTTTACGGCAACTTAGTTTACTGGGTTTGTGCCAGTAGCTGTGTGTCGCTCTACAACGACAAAATACATCCTTTAAGTTTCTCGTATTGGACAAACGTCGTACGATTTTTTTTCAAGGACACCAACCCAACCCTTTAGCAGGCTGCGCCACAAATGCACTGGGTATGGTGCCGCTCTTCCATGAACACTTCGCCAACTTGAGTCACGGTACGTGTGCTACTGGGTGAGCGGTATGCGAGAGAGCAGTTCTCAGCGTACCCACGCACCGGCGCGCCACGTTTCTCATCTCGGAGGCCACACGTGGGTTTCTCGGAAGCGCCACTGGGTGGCGTAGCGTGTCCAGAAAGAAACGCGAGAGAGGAGGCCGGCTGCCGAATGACGCATTTCTCAGCGTTCGCACGCATCGGAGCGCCGTGCATTTCGGAGGCCATGCACAGGCTTCGATGCGGTGCCGCAAGATGGCGTGGAGTGCTCTTAGAGAACCGCGAAGGAGAACTCCCGCTGCAGTACACGCCTCATACCGAACACGTTTGTGACAATACGTTGTGTCACTATACTGATTTATTGCTAAGCGCATTAGCGTCAGTTCTGCCGAGTTTCGTCCGTGGTTGTAGCACAGCCGTAAAAGTTGGTCTGCATATTTTTACGATGTACACAAGCATTAAGCCTTGCATACGAGCAGTTGTCTTCGCGCTGAAGTAACATCAATGCCTACCGATGATCAGCGCGCGATGTAAGACCATCGTACCCTCCGTTCGCCACAATCATAGAAGTTTTATTGTCGCTTTGCGTTTCGAGTAAACCACATAAACTGTTATCCCTCGCTTTAAAGAAATAAAGGTGTAGCAGTGATAAAAAATGTCGTGCTTTAGCGGCTTGTTACGATGTTGACCACTTCTCAATCTCTACTATCCCTTAGTAGTAAAAAAAGTAATACTCGTTAGCAAGCACTCATTATCCTGTCAAACTTTATAATTCGATAACTGCATCACGATAGTGGCGATAATTTCATAACTTTCGCTTAGTGGTTACGTGGTGGCCTAAGGTGTTATATTATTGTTTGGTTGGATTGCCACGAGGGTGACCTTAATTTGCTTTGCAAGTAATCGTGGTATTTTTTTTAGTTTTGACTCGCTGCTACAATAGGAAAGATAAAATAAGGAATTAGTGAAGATAATGTGTGACATCAGTCTCTAAATGCAGGACGTCGTAGCACCGAGTTGAAAGGCTATAATTTCATTTCGCTCTTTAGTGTGGAGTTGTTAACTGAACGGAAACAAGGGGCCATTATTAGCTCAAATAAAACAACCTAATAATTTTAGCCTCTCAAATAATCACAACTTTGCGCGTAACCATGCAATCGTTGCGTTGTGCTTTAATAACGCGATTTTTGTGTCACAGCGATTCAAATATTCTCTCCTGAAGCAATCAGGCAATCCTGCTAACGCGCTGTCACTAACCGCTGCCTAGTTTGTCTAATTGAACTCATTAGGTGTTCGCCCATCGCGGCAAGAAAGAGACAGCGAAAAAACGAAAAAAAAATCCGAAATAAACCGATATGGATGTCTAATACTGGTGATGTAGAGTGCACATTATCTTGCTACTTAGACTCAGTTGTACAGGAATTCTGGCATTTTTATAAGCAGTGCAAGATTCGCAGAGGATGCGGCAATAACGCAGTTTTTACTACAATTCTTGCAGTGCAGGCGGAACGCCAGCCAAACACGCGCAAGAAACCCCAAGGAACTTCCGAAACGCACATTGTTTGGTTGAGTGCCAATCCCTCATTGAATTGCAGTTTGGACTTCTTTCAAGTAAAAAGAAACTTTCGGCGCATTTCGTGCAAAAATGCGGCATTGGAGGGCAATATGTAATTATTTCACTGAAGTCTGCTTTTTTTATTACTATAAAATCGGGGTAAATCGTTCACGCCAAAGCACTGCCGTGTAAATTTCGATACTGCCGCCGATCGCCTATCCAAACTAACGCGGCGACGGTGCTGTCACCTGTAGCTCAATCTCGTGGTGAATAATGGGTATAAAATTCGGCTGCTGTGTTGATGGAACCGATGTGCTGATTTTATCCCTCATGCGTATGGATCGTGCATCTCTATCCACCATCTCTTCGTCATCAGCGACAGACGAGCAGATGATGCGCTGCGGTCTACTAGCGCTGCCGAACCGATGAACTCTTTGTCTTTAACTGCGTAGATGTATAAAACATACATATCGTCTATATATATTCGCCTGTACAATAATGTATATAAAGGTCTATATAAAAGGCAAATAAACCGCATAAAATTATATCAGCATTCTGCAATTTAACATATCGTACAACCATGTCTCTGTCTCGTTAATTCCACCATCACGAGAATCCATCACGTATAATCACTAATTACAAACCTGTTTGCGAGAAAGAATATACTCGCATTACCGTCGCCAATCATATCCATAGTATGATTGTACCGACAATGTGCAACGAACAGCTACATCACGAACTTAAGCCAACAGTTTCACCTCAGATCGCTTTAGCCTACATGTTCGAATGCCCCCCACCATTTTCTATTATTGATAAACACAAACACTATAAATCGCAAACAACAGAGGGCACCCTTGTGGTACGGAACTTCTCACGTCAACGGGGGCCCCCAATGACTTATTCACGACTCACCAGATACGCCAAGGCCGCACCGTCTGCGATGATGGCGTCGATATTAACATGATCAAGGATCGCAAACAAAATCTCATGCGTAACACCATCAAAGGCTTTCTCCAGATGGATCATGGATAATAGCAACTGCAGTATGCATGGCTTCGCACCATTCCAATACAGACCTGATCGTGTATAGGTTAGCTATAATTGAACGCCCCTTGATGCCACATGTCTGGCGGGGATCAGCTATTATAACAGTATTCATTCTTCTAGCCAGTACCTTCTTTAATATCTTTTAATCGCAATTCGCCAATGATATTGGTCGGTAGTACGTAACTATTCTAAGTTTATCACTTCGTTCAGTTATTGGTATCACAACAGTGTGTGACCCGGCCAATGACGCGGCAACGCTCTGTTTGTATATACTTCTTCGAAAACAGCTTTCAACGAACGAGAGAGTTGTTCCTTTAAGGCCTTATACCAAGCCGCATTCAGTGCAGCTAGCCCGGGCGACTTATCATGGTTTAAATAATCTATTGCGTTTTCTACTTCTGCTTGGGTTATAGGTGCCTCTAGAGCTGTTATTGTCGCCTCCGAGAGACGAGGAATGCTTCCAACTCGTCCACATCAAGCTCCTGCTTCTCAGAAACATTTGTCTGAACCCTTGTAGATTGATTTGGCTAGCAGCAAACAGCCTTGAAAATTTTAGAAAGAACACCCGCCCGATGGCCTCTTTGTAAACTATTTCACATCCGTTTTCTTCTGCCACGGCGGCCGCATTTCGATGGGGGCGAAATGCGAAAATACCCGTGTACTTAGATTTAGGTGCACGTTAAAGAACCCCAGGGGGTCCAAATTTCTGGAGTCCCCCGCTACGGCGTGCAACATAATCAAATCGTGGTTTTGGCACGTAAATTCCATAATTCAATAATAAATTCGTTTTCTTCTATCACCTCGATGTTGTGAGACAGGTGGGTGCTTTTTCAAATCCAACCACCCCTTAAATTGGGTCTTTCCCCCAACCCGTGCCCTTGGACTGCCATGCACTAGTGCCCCCTCATATCGCTTATTTTCCGAGTACACCGCGGCTGAAACTTGCCTAGTTACTTTTCCATTTATCATATTGTTACAAGCACGGGGAAAAGGGCGTGCGAGAGCAGGAACAGCAGGCTACGAACAGCAGGAATGGCCGCTGCACAGTCGTCGTCTTTCTCTTCCTTCCCCCTTTTGATCCGCACGTCCCTTTTACGCGCTTGGACGCAACATACCTCTCCTCGCAGAGAAAGCCCACTGGGCGAGTCAACTGGCTTGTCGTGGTGTGCATGATTTCAACCTCGTGACATGCGCGACTTGCGTCCTAGCAGAGCGTCGACCATTGTTCGTGAGGCGCGCGCTGATTTTGTCGATGACAACATACGGTCCATCGTAGTTTGCCAGCAGCTTTTGGTACAAGCCACGCTTCCTTGTGGGAGTCCAAAGCCAAACGAGATCACAATGGTGATATGTAACAGGCCGAGGTCGTGCGTCGTAGCGTGCTTTGGAGTTTTCTTGCGATGCCAAAGTCCGCAGACGCGCAAGTCGCCGAGCCTCTTCAGCAAGGCATAGCGTATCGGCGACCGCAGGATTGTCCTGGTGGTAAAAGGGGAGGACAGTGTCCAGCGTATACCGAGGTGGGCGAGCATATAGAAGGAAGAAGGGGCTGTAACCGGTTGTCTCATGTTTGGCGGTGTTGTATGCGTAAGTAATAAACGGTAGAACTTCATCCCAATTCTTACGATCGGACGCAACACACATGGTAAGCATATTCGTGATCGTTCGATTAGTGCGCTCAGTCAGGCTGTTCGTTTGCGGATGATACGGCGTCGAATGCCTGAGGTGCGAGTCACGTAAACGTAGAAGCTCTTCCGCGATATCCGCTGTGAATTGACGTCACCGGTCGCTTATAATAACACAGGGCGGTCCATGTCGCAGAACAATAACGTGAAGTAAGAAGAGCGACATTTCGGTGGCAGTGGTTGATGGTATAGCCGCCATCTCGCAGTAGCGCGTGAAATAGTCAGTGCAGACAATTATCCAGCGGTTCCTCTTGGATGACGCAGGAAAAGGTCCTAACAGATCAATTACAACTTGCTGAAAGGGCAAGCTGGGTCGCGAAGGTTCACGAGCCAGCACAGGGAATAGTGGTCTGTGACGACTAGGAATGGGTGTCTGTACAAGTAAGAGCGATATCACTGAACCGCAAAGATTACAGCGAGGACTTCTTACTCTGTCACCCTGTAATTGCGTTCAGGTTTGCTTAATGAGCGGCTTGCATAAGCAATCACGTGCTGACGGTCGTCATAGCGTTGGACCAAGACGGCACACAGACCAACGCCACTAGCATCTGCGTGGATTTCTGTCGGCGCAGTTGGATTCAAGTGGCGAAGGTTAGGTCGGGAGGTCAGCAGGAACTTCAACTGACGAAATGCAGAATCGCACTCTGGTGTCCACTCAAACCGTGCGTCTTTATGTAGCAGATTTGTCAGAGGATAGGCGACGTCAGCAAAACCAGGAATAAATCGGCGAAAGTAAGAGCAAAGACCCAGAAAACTACGAAGTTGCTTCACTGACTGCGGTGCACTGAATGCCTCAACAGCTGCCGTCTTGAGGGGATCAGGCCGGATACCGTTTTCGTCAACAAGATGACCCAGCGCAAGGGTTTCACGGCCACCTAAGTTACATTTCTTGGAGTTCAGAACCAGGTCAGCGTTTTTGATGCACAAGAGGACAATATCCAGGCGCGTGTTGTGCTCATTGAATGTGCGCCCGAAGATATAACAACGTCGTCAATATAGCAACTACAGATGTTCCACTTTAACCCACGCAGAATGGTGTCCATGAACCTTTCAAAGGTTGATGGAGCGTTACACAACCGAAATGGCATAACATTGAATTCGAATAATCCATCCGGGGTTATGAAGGCTGTTTTCTTCTTGTCTGCCGGGTGCATCGGGATTTGCCAATATCCTGAGCGTAGGTCCACTGAAGAGAAATAAGAGGCCGAATGAAGGCAATCAATTGCATCATCAATCCGGGGCAGCGGATAGACATCCTTCTTAGTTACGGCGTTTCATCTTCGATGATCAGCGCAAAATCTCCAGTTACCGTTACCGTCTTTCTTTCTGACGAGTATGACCCGAGCTGTCCAAGGACTTGGGGACTCTTTTATATCCCATTTTTCATCATGTCACTCACTTGTTCCCTGATTATCTGGCGCTCGTTAGGCG
This sequence comes from Dermacentor silvarum, assembly GCF_013339745.2. Classification (NCBI taxonomy): domain Eukaryota; kingdom Metazoa; phylum Arthropoda; class Arachnida; order Ixodida; family Ixodidae; genus Dermacentor; species Dermacentor silvarum. The sequence continues at coordinate 106,263,244 of NC_051156.1, forward strand.
AGACGCGATAAGGCTTTTGCCTGATCGGGCGCGCAGATCTCGTATCGATAGTATGGTGTGTTCGAGACTCGGGAATCGATAACACTTTGTGCGGCTGCGCAAAGTCAAACACTGACAGATGCTTAGAAAGCGTATCCACCAAGGTAGGGCGCTCCCTTGTGCTGAACGACTTGTTTGTCATTGACAGAAACTTTTTTTTCCGAGACGTGGCGAAGGTTAGTGGGTTCACACGGCGGGTCTGTTAGTGCGGCTGCAGACGAAGACGTGTATTCTGTAAAGTAGGCGAGTTTCAAGCCATCGGGAAGCAAGACGGGTTCTGCCGAGCAATTGGTCGTCCACAAGCCAGCACGCCCGTTGCCGATGGATACCACATATTGAGGGACAAAAACGTTCTTCGTCACATAATTTAGATGTATTGACTCTACGGATCCATCGCAACTGTCTGGAACTTCACCGCGACATGCAACCGGCACGCCCAAAGAGGTGGACGCAGGCACAACAGTATCTGCCGATACAGAAAGTTCACCTTGACTGCAAGTCCCCTCTAAGAGCACGGAAGAAACATGGCCATCGACGAAAACTTGCCCCGTGCGACAATCGGCGGTTGCACCACACTCTCGCAAAAAGTCGATGCCAAAAATCTTTTCCCGCGTCGATCGGGGAATAACTACAAACTCCGTCGCGAAAACTCCACCAGCCAAGGATACTTCAGCTGTACACACACAAGCAGGGCGCAACGACTCGCCGCTCACTCCACAAAACGTTGCAACCTGGTCCCACCGAAATGCAACTTTGCGCCCCAACCGACCTTTAAAACCGAAACTTATTACGGATACAGTTGCTCCGGTATCCACTAACTCCATTGTAGAAACAACATCAGCAAGTACATGCACTTTGTCCTTAATCATAGCAACTGCAGGGGGCATTTCTGACGATAGCACGTGTCGAGCAACCTCAACGCCATCTGCCGCGCTAGCTAGTTTTCTGGTTGCGAAGGTAAGGTGGAGCGGCGCACTGGCGATGTATGTAGATTGACGTAAAATAGGTGCACGAGAGGATGGTGGTGGCGTCAAACTCCTGTCAGTAATCGCCTCTGCCATTCGCCTCGGCGATTCTCTGCCAGTAATCGTCGTCGGGAGGAGCGCCAGCTGACCAAGAGGTGGTGTACGGCTGTTGAGTTGTCCTCACATGAAGTGTGGTCTTCGTTGAATCCTGGATAGACCAGTCCACGTTGTTGGGCGACGATTACAAAACCTCACTATGTGGCCCGCGACACCGCAATGGAAACACAGCGGCAGAGGCCGCAAATTTCGATGTTCCTCCATGTAGTCACGCATGTTGCTCTCGACTGTATAGCCAGCAGGTGGGTCTCATTCATCATGTCTAGGCATCGACCGCCGGGAGGCATGCGTGTGACGAGGGCGTTGGTCGTAGTCATAATCTTCATAGCTCATGGTCCCTCTCGTTTGTGGGGTAGAGCTATACTCAATGGTCACTGCGTGAACCGTCGGTTGCCATGCGGTCGAAACGGCCGTGTTTCTCATCTCGTGTGGTGAATACGCACCAGTGATGCCGGGTGTGTGATGGCACATCACGATGGAGCAACTCTTCGCGAACAATCTGCCGTATTGTTGATGGAAGGTCAACACACGAGCTCGGCTCTACACTTGCCACCATTCTGACACTAGCCAGGCGACCAAACTTCGGTATTATTCGTCGCATCTTCAGCGTCTTAAAGGTCCCGCAGTCCTGCAGAATCCAAGTTTCCTTTGCCGATCAAAAAATTGTAGACGTCTTCGGCTATCTTCTTGCAACAAACGTCCAACTTTGTCATCTTCAGACATTTGAGAGTTGACTATTTTACACAGTTTTCGCACTTCTTCAATGTAAGTCGTACAGGTTTCGTCGGGAACCTGAGCCCTTTGCGAAAGCGTCTGTTCAGCGCGTTTCTTTTTTGCACTAAAATCTCAAAACACGCTTTGAGCTCCTCGACGAAAAGCTCCGATGAAGTGAGCGTGTCTTCGTGATTCTCATACCAGACGAGCGCTGTGTCGGTAAGGGAAAACAACATTGGACAACCGTGCGGTCGAGTTCCAACCATTAGACCGGCTCACCCTTCGGTAGTTCGTGAGCCACTCGTCGACATCTTCTCTGGCTTTTCCTCCGAAAGTGAGTGGCACCCTGTAGTATTGCGACGGAACACCAGGTGCTGGCCTTGAAGCCGCGTCAGAGCCGTCGGTAATATGGCAAGCGTATTCAGGCATGTCAGGTGGGGGTGGCGGAAGTCCGGCAAGTCGACGGCTTCGGCGAAGTTGTAGCAGCGTAGGCTCCGTGGTTACGAGGTCTACCCCGCACCTCCACCAATTTGTTACAAGCACGGAGAAAAGGGGTTTACTTAGGCGTGCGAGAGCAGGAACAGCAGGCTACGAACAGCAGGAATGGTCGCTGCACAGTCGTCGTCTTTCTCTTCCTTCCTATTTTTGATACGCACGTCCCTCCTACGCGCTTGGGCGCAACAATATTGACCACAGCCTCAAAACTGTTCACGTCTTTACAACAATATTTGGGTTGATTTCGGCGTTTCGAAGGCCGATTATCGTGCACGTAACGTCCACTCTGGTCTAACCTTTTGTCCTGTAACGTGTTTAACGCCCAGAGCCACTTCTAAACGCCTCTTTCGCTAGAATAGAGGTCCCTCCATCGTGCTAGCGCTGATTGCCGTCGAAATGTGCTATGGCTCGTACATTCCTCCACTTGTTTGCGCAGAATTTCACCTAGCAAATTTGATCACGGGAAAGTATGCGTATATGAAAAGCAACCATGTGCCTATTCTAGCTACTGTACTCTGAAGTTAGCGGGAAGCTTTGCGGATGCAGTGGCGGAAGAAATTTCTCCTTACGGATCCGCCGTGTCTATGAGACGACAAACTGGAATGTTCGCGTGTGAGTATGACGTATAGATTCGGACGCTTCGCTTTTCTGAAGGTATCGCAAAGCAGTTTAGAATTACTTCAGCGAACATCGAAAAGGCTAGGGTAGTGATGGGATAATGGATACATCTGTAAAAATAAAACGTATTGTCCCTTTCCGTAGAACACCCACTGGGGGGAAATATTTAAAAAAAATTAACCAACCTGTCAGACTAACACCGCGAAGACTGATGAAACAGCGGAACTGGTGGTGTATACTAGATTTTATTTAACTTTAACTTAGTTTATACTTAGCAATAACTAGGATTATACTTAGCTTTGACTGTTGTTTTTACTTAGCTTTAACGTTTGCGTTCTCTTAGCGTTAAGGTGGCGGTTCCACTCCGGCGGCACCAGCCCCCCGTTTTCTATACTTTTGGAGCAACAGTGGCACCTCTTCTGCATAGGATATAAAGTTGTGGTATATACCATAAAAAAGATTAGTTCTTGTATATTCCAACTATATATAATATAAAGAACTTGATTATTGTGATTTAGAAATAAATGTTCAAGAACAAGCATGGGACACAATGTTTTTGCGAACTGTGTCTCAGCTGTGACCATATTTAGAAGAAACTACCGCATTTTCTGCATTGCGACTTGCTCTGTAGATTTAGGACGCATTTATCTATTTCATAGACGCAGAAAATTAATGTTGAATTTTTCCTTTTTGGATAATTTGCTTTTGAAGATTGACGAATATCGCAACTACTGTTGTAAACAGCCCGGCAACTACACGCTCAGGGAAGCTAGATTAGGCATAAATTATAGTTAAGGAATTTCCATTTAGGACGCAAGAATTCATTCATCTACCTTTATTAGTTTTCCTAATAAAGCGACCGAATTAGGCAATATTTATAATTCTGGTCCTACTTTTGCCCATTTTGCGGGAAGGTACTAAAGCTACGAAGCTGCGGTTTAGAACTAATAAAGGTACATGAATGAAATTTTGCATCCTTAATGTAAATTCCTTGAACTATAATTTACTCCAAATTTAGCTTCCTTGAGCGTGTAGTTGCACGGCTGCTTACAGCAGAAGTTGCGATATATGGCAATCTTCAAAAGCAAAATATCCAAAAAGGAAAAATTCAACAATAGTTTGCTGCGTGTAGGAAATGGATAATTACAGGTATGTCGATCCTAAAACTACAGAGCAAGTCGCAATGCAGTAAATGCGGTAGTTTCTTCTATATACGGTCACAACTGAGACACAGTTCGCAAAAATCATATATCTCATGCTTGTTCATGAACATTTATTTCTCATTCACATGAATCAATTTCTTTGTATTATATTTATATAGTTGGAATCTACAAGAATTAGGCTTTTTTATGGTATATACGACAACTTTATGCCTTAAGTAGAAGAGCCACCACGGTTGCTCCAAAAGTACTGAAAACGGATGGCTCGTGCCGCCGCAGTGGGACCGCCACCTTAACTTTGCTTTAACACCAATTTTAGCGTTGCCGAGACGCAGCTTCCCTCTCTGTAAACTCTGGATCTCCAACCCTCCTCCGTCACTTTGCTTCAGCAGCCCTTGCTCGGAATTCCGAATCTGTGCGCAGTCGTTGAAGCCACTCCCGAGTAGCATCACGACGCCGTTTACACCGCGCCTCTTCTTCTTCGAGAGACAGCTGCTTCTTCGTCCTAGCCATGCTCACGGCAGACTGACGCCGCCGCCAGTGCACGCTCTCTTCAGCTAAGGAGAACCCGGCACGTCATGGTTACGTCATAACTTCTCTCTATTAAGCTCTACCTCAACTACTGTTTGGCGCACACTCTCCCTCGATCTGTCCACCGCTACGCTCTCTTTAGCTCCACCCTCCGGCTGCTCAGTGCGCGCCTTCCTCCTCTCTCACCCTCGCGGCTCTCCGAATACCTGAACCCCGGCGCACGCTCCTCACCTAGTTGCGCCGATTCTTGGCGTACGCTCAGCACAGCTCAACGTCGACCTTAAACAGCTCGGCTGATAAAAAACGAAAAACGCCCTTTCGTGTGGATGCATTAGTTCCCTCAAGCACTCTTTTCTATGGGTGTACGGAGGTGAGCTATAGAAAGAAGAAAACAACCTTAAGGGTGCAAATATTCTAATGTGGTATGCTGCCTTGTACAAAGTAGGTATCTTTTTTACTCCACGAAAAAATTTCTCTTGTTAATGTCCCGATAACGAAAGGGGAGTAACTTAGAACTAAGCACGTGATTTCATTTTCTGCGCGTTTTCGGTAGGGGCATTTCCGACAAAGAGTGATAATGGGTGATTACCTGCAATACTAGAGAACGGTACTCTCTCTTTACCAATTGCTCTATGCCATTTAAGGGACGCAGAACAAACCTAAGAAAATATTAGTCTCATATGTTAAGCTTCTCATTTGCCATATAGGTATCGACGCCCAAAGCATCTGCTCGGGATTCACGTCATTTACAGTGATGCACGCAGAAACGGGGTCATTCTTTTGTTATGCTCAATCACTGTTTGGTGTGGTGGAGCGTTGACTGTGTTAGCAGCTGCAGGAGCTTCATTGTTGCGCTAGTATATCTTACTACGCAGTACTCATAATAGTCGCTCGGAATGCGCATTTACGTGCAAAGATATTCAAAAAGAATTACAAATTTACGATGCGGATCGTGAACTTGGACTAGGTAAATGTTTCCGTTTCATTTGTACTTCTTACCATTATGAAAAAGACAAGTGCAATGCAAGTTCACTTCTTTTAAGGTAAGCCACATTCACTCTCGAACTTGAGTAACTTGTGCTTCAAACGCAGGATCGGGATTTGATGGATCCTTAGGACTGGGTCCTGGAGGCTCAAGCCTTGCGATCGGCCCTGCAGGAGGTGGCTTCGGAGGAAGCATCGGTGCTAGCGGTGGAAGCTATGGTGGCATCAATGGCATGGGCGGTGGCTTTGCAGGAGGACGAATCCAACCTGGTCAATTGGAGGGAGTCTTCGAGTCAAGAACGCCTTTCCCTGAAGGCATATCTGGGGGCTCATTGGGAGACTCGGGCACCAGCGGTCTTACCGGGGAAGGAAGCCTAGCGGCGGCCCCGGAATTTAGAGGGCGCGTGGACGGCTTAGGAGGAGGTCTGTCAGCGGGAGTGAGCCACGGCGCGTTCGGGGGAATGACAGGAGGTTTGGGTGTCTCCGGAGGTGGGAACTCGGCTCTGCGCGGAGGAATGTCTGGAGGCGCGGGAGGTACTGGTGGCTTAGCTGGGGGAATGAATGCGGGGCAGCTTCCGGGGCTGTCGGGAGGCCGCGCTGAAGATGACGAAGGAAGTAGCGAAGAAAGCAAAGAAAGACCGCTTACTCTCGGTGAAAGACTGGCTCAAAGGCGAGAGGAGCGTCGGAGGCGGCGACTGCAGCGTCGTTTAGAGCGCCAACAGCGACGACGAGAAAGGTGGGGCTTGGCCGGTGCTGGCGCTGGTGCTGGTGCAGGTGCTGGTGCTGGTGCAGGCGCTGGCGCGGAAGGTGGTGCCGCTGCCGGCGCGGGAGGAAGAGCTGGGTTGGGTGGTCGCGCACGCACTAGAGGTCGCGGCAAACTTCGAGGACGTCTCCGCGGTGGCCTCAGCATCGGCCTTAACTTGAATGCGAAAGCAGGCGTAAGTGCAGAAACGGAAACCGAAGCTCAAGTGGAAGCAGAAGCACGTGCGGCCGCTCAAGCCGCTGCCGCAGCGCGTGCCGCGGCCCTAGCCCGCGCTAGAGCCCAAGGAGGTTTAGGGGCTGGCGCAATTGCTGGAGGCGCTGGCTACTATTAGGTGCCGCTTTCTAGTCACGTGTAATCACTACTGGTAAACCGGCTAAGTATAAACATCTCAGACCCTGAATGTGGGCTAGAAAATTTTACACCTCAACGTTTTTCGGGGGATAGTTCGGCCTCTCAGTGTCGATTTGGTTGCAAGTAAATAATGGGCGAAGATAGTAAAAACTTACATCCCGGTTTGCTTCTATGAGCAAGCGAATTATTAGGAATTACTTATTTGCTAACGAAGTCAGGGGCTTTTCCCACAATTTACAATATAATCCACAAGTGTCCTTACCCAACGAAGTCACGTAATTTCGCCAATAAACAAGGTGATGTAAAAATGTGCATCTCTTGTCTCTGTTTTATTGTTTAATGTTCACTAAAAGAAGACTCTCACCAGGTTACGTTAAATAGGCATATGGTTTTTGTGTTTCAACCCAATTCGATAGACATTCTGCCTAGCAACGCCGTGAGAACATTGCTGTTTAGCTGTTGTAAAATAATTTAGGAAAACGTTTTCTCTCAGTCGTAAACTGGAACAGTGTATAATGCCAGATTCAGCGATAAGAAAAGTATACACATCTGCACTTGCTGCAACAGTTAGCCGGTTAGTTGTGATCTAAGGTAAAATTTCCGTGCAAAGCAGTGGTAGCCACACACTCTCACTTTCTGCTTTTCTCCCTCACGCTCGCCTTCGCGTTCTAAAATTGATACGCATTCCCTCCCTTCCACGTTCTACGCTTAATTTTCCGACCTTCCTCCCTCAGCTGGCGAAAATATATCGTCAGCCTAATAATAAATTTTCGGCATTTAGAAGATGAGTTTACTTGTCCGAAGAGGGAAAACAGACTGCATATGATGGCAGTGCTAAACAATAATCATAAGTGAAACTTTTCATGGCGAAGGTCCCAAATGCCTCATCAGACGGTAGCCTTTAAAAGGCGGCGTGTGGTACAGAAGGTCATGTAAGCTCGCCTCGCACAGAGATGCGCTGGTGCCACTGTTCGGGCGTTCGTTGTCGTCTTCTTCCACAGCTTTCTCCGATGCCGCTCGTCATGCCAACGTTCCCATGCTGCCCTTAGCGCTCGTGCCACTGCTGTCGAGTTTATCTTCGTCTTCCAAAAAAGCTTAGTTAAATAAGCTACAGGTAATTGAGGCGCTTGAACCCACGACATTTGGTGGTAGTCACACCCTCGACCTTTCGTGGGAGTCGAACCCACGATCTTTGATGGGCGAAAACAAGTAATAAGAACTAACGACGCATTCGAATGAGAATGTTCAATAATTTAATTAATGTCTCTTGAGCGCGCAGGATTTCGCCTTCACACTTTTTGGCGTATTCCAAAGTGACTGTCATTTTTTTTTCTCATTCAAGTCCAGCGGAATAGGCTTCGAACAGGCGGCGGTCATCCCTCAGTCGTGCCCGGGAAACTTTAGGAACGTGACCACGTTGCTGGCCTGATAATCGTTGTTTACGTCTGTAGATTCGCTATATGAAGTACTCTACGGCGTTTTTGCACTTAGCTTTAAACGAGCCACTAAAGCATGCAGCAGTGAGCAATCACAGAGTTTATAATAAAGCCAGATAGCTTACTTTGCATCATCGACATAAAGAATGGGAAGAATGTTCAGGTATTTTCTGTTTCAGTGATGACCATAAAGGTTTTTTATATAATCACAGTAGCTCGCGGTCAATTTGGCGCAGAACAAAGATCCACAGTAGCAAAGGAGCAACCATCAATCTACCTTTCATAACAGTTTACGACCGGTGCTTGCCTCGTAGCGTTCCCCGTGTTGGCTTGTTAATAGTCATAATGCCAATCGCCAGCTTTTGCGTATCTGCCTCGACATGAGCGTTTACTGTGACGTAGATGCATATGCAGAACATTACGCAGTCGCGCATTACCTCTTTTCAATCAAATGTCACGGCACACTGGTACTCGTTAACCACAGTACAGGTAGGATGCTACTAGAAATAATATAAATATAGGAGTATAAATGACGTACTAATGAGAGCAAATATTGATGCAACGCTTACAGTAGTTTGTTTTAGGGGCGCAAGCAAGACGGTGCTACCGACTCCGACGCCACACGACACCACGCACCACGTTCTGGGTGCAGCCGAATACGTGAATTTCAACAAGTGGAGGAAAGGGCTGCTCTTGCAAACTATTCACACTAACGGATAGGATACGGCTCTTATGAAGGAATACCTGACGTACGTTGCACAGATAAAAGTTGGACCTCCGACACTATACAAAAAGTGTACTCAGCGTACGATCCAGTACCAACAACGGGGAACGATTGTCTGCGTGTTGTGCTGGAAGTGCGCAAATAAATGGTTGTCCATAGAAGAATAATTGTTATGTTGAAAGATTTAAAACTCAGCACTGCAAAGAAAATGCGTTTAGCTCTTAGATGAATGCGTTATGGGCAATTAGGAGCTTGAGTGCCCATTCCATGGCTTTTGATATCGTCGTCCTGCCGTGCTTCTTAACGAAGCTTTTACGACCTGTCGTACGTAGTTTATTCAAAGGATACGATTAGTCAGGGCTCGTACGTGCACGTAATTGCAGTGCACTGCGCATTTATTCATGTCGGTAAACCGAGAACTAATACTGGGTTGTATAAACCAATTTCCCAAGGTTTCCAGAAGTACCGAAATTCAAAAGGTATTTCCCTGCAAATTTTCTCAAAAACACGTAAAGAATAACAAAATATTCTCTACCGACTGCATTTGAAGCGTTAAACACCAAGGCCTTTGCGCTGCTAATTTTTCATTCCAACACGTTTTTTTTTATCCGAATGACTAATTCGGTGATCGATACAATAAAATACAATAGCGTAACGAAGTAGGTGGACCGTTGTGTATGTAGCTGCGACTGTTCCTGTTGTTTATGCAGCGATTATCAGTCTCCTGCGTGCAAATAAATATTCACTGTTGCAAAAGGCAAAGACAACAAGAGTGATGCCTTTTTAATGGCACTTACATCATTATTATTGACATATTTCTCGCACATAACCACTTTCCCGACCAATTACACACTTCTGAGGCTGTAAACACTATCTGCTGTTTTGAGACGTTGGCACAAAAAGAAATGCACAAAATCGGGGATAGGTTGGTTGGAGGAGGAGTATTCACTGGCCGCCATCAACCTAAAAGAAGGTTTCCTGTAAGTGTTCTTCAGGACTAAGGTTCTATTTGCGTTTACGGTCGACAAGTGCATCACTGACAAATTATAATTAACCGAGAAAGTGGAAATAGTCCTTTTCTGCATTTACTCTGCACGTCGTATGCTACCGGTTAGGGAAAGACAAAAGGTGCTGAATGGCGGCATAGCAATCTAGTCCAAGAGGCCAGAGCCATTGTGGCGTCTTCGCTGCGCTCTCTAACAGGGACGTGGCTGGGTTCAAGGCCTGTTGCTGCGCAAGCTCGTCATCTTTTTGTCTGCCAGAGTGTTCATTAGCCTGCTTCCACTGCAGGCTAATGAGCGGTAGTGTAAGCGAAAGGCGCCACTTCAGAAGTTACTGAAGAGACGCGTCAATCAAGCGTCATTCGACACCATGGAGGAGCGACAATGCTCATGTTTTACGAGTTGCTGTTTTAATGCTGTTTTGATATTGTCGCAACGTCAAAAACAGAGGTCGCACAGCATTGATCAAGGAGAACAGCAGCAGGTCGCCTTTTTAATAGTGCACAGACGCTCATGCATACTGGCATTCTACTCCGAATGAATAGAAGTACAGGCGGGGCATTTGCGTATGAGGGCCGTGTACAAAGGCACAGAGTAACACACGCAAAACCAAAACAAGAAAAACAGCAGAAAAGCAAACGAAACTTAGTTCGACAGCTACGTCTTCAGTCCGCACCACATGGACCGCTTCGGGTAAGTGCTTGCGGCGACTGGAGCTATTGTCACTGTCAGGAACGACATTGTAGGTCACGTCGCTCAGGCATCGGATCACTCTGTACGGCGCAAAGTACCGTCTTCCCAGTTTTTCGGGAAATCCACGATGGCGTAGGGGTATCCAAACCCATACTTTATCGCCGGCACAGTAGAAAACAAACCTGTGTCGAAGATCGTACTATTTTGCATATTGGTCTTACTGATGGCAGATACGTACGCGGGCAAGCTGCCTGGCTGCGTCGGCGCGCTGAGTAAATTCAGCAACGTCGATAAGTGTGTCGTCACCCACATGCGGCAGCATGGCATCTAACGTACGTTGTCATGGCTTCAGGTTCGTGGGCTAAGCTGAACGGTGTCATTCGAGTAGTTTCTTGTCGACCGGTATTCTATGCAAAGGTTCGGTAAGGCGAAATCTGATCCCAGTTCTTATGTTCCACGTAGAATAGCATGCACAGCATGTCGGCGAGAGCTTTATGAATGCGCTCGGTTAGTCCGTTGGTCTGGGGATGCTATGCGGTATGCCGCATGCTATGCTATGCGGCTTGTACCACTGAGTCTGAGAACCGAGTCAAGGAGTTCTGTAGTGAAGGCAGTTCCCATGTCTGTGATGACTACTTTTGGGGCGCCTTACCTATGGACGACGTTTTCAATGAAAAAATGGCTGCTTAGGCTGCTGTGCCCCGCTGCGTAGCTTTAGTCGCTGCGTAGCGCGTCAGCTAATCTGTGGTGACAATGATCCACCTATTGCTGGCTGTATAAGTTGGAAATAGGCCCAGGAAATCTATTCAAAGGCTCTCCTAGTTACTCGACTGGATCTAAGAGACCTGCAGGCTTGCCGTAAGGTGCTTTGCGTCTTTGGCAGTCGTCACATGTTTGTACGTGATCTTTTACAGCAGCGGGTAGCTTTGGCCAATAGTGCTTGCGTCGGAGTCCTAACAATGTTCTCGTGTAGCCTAGATGCTGAGGTGGCTTGATCGTGGCATGCTTATAGTATTTCTTTTCGAAGTGATGCCGGCACGACAAGCAGGTATGTGCTGCCGCTGGCAGAAAAGTTCTTATATAGAACATCGTTCCGCAGACAAAACGATGGCAGTCCCCTGGCAGAGACCCTCAGGACGTCTATACTTCGGCCTTCCAATAAATGCACGAGTGGGAGCACCCTTGGGCCCTGGCGCTGCTCCTGTGAAATGGTGACGGCATCGACGACTCCCATAAATGCATAGTCCACATCATCCGTACCTGCCAGCTCGACGGGTAACCGCGAGAGGCAGTCAGCGTTAGTGTGTCTCTTCCCTGATTTGTAAATTATGGTCATGTCAAACTCTCGATGGCTAAGACTCCAGCACGCCCGACGGCCAGAGGGGTCTTTAAAGTTACTCAGCCAAAAAAGAGAGTGATGATCACTGATAACCGCCCACACCACGGCGAGGCATTCCTTCTCGGTAGTACAGTAGTGTTTCTACGAGCGAGAGAGAGTTCGGCTGGCGTGGGCCATTACTTTTTCGAAGCCGTCTTGCCACTGCACAAGTACGGCACCCGGAGCAACATTGCTCGCATCGGTGTGAAGTGCTGCAGGGACTTCCTGGTCGAAGTGCGCAAGGACTGGAGGCGTTTGCAGGCATTGGCGTAGTTCATGAAGTACTACTTGCTCATTTTCATCTCATAGTAAGGGAGCATCGTCTCGTATAAGGCTTATTATTGGCGCAGCAGTACATGAGAAGTTCGCAATAAACCGTCGGTAATAGGCACACAGCCCTAAGAATCGCCTCACTGCCTTCTTGTTGGGCGGTGTGGCTAGTTTTGCCACAGCGTCTATTTTGTCTGGGTCAAGTCGTACACCCTCGTCACTGACGACGTAGCTGAGGAAGCATAGTTCACTGAAACAAAAATGACATTTCTCGGGCTTTAACGTCAGGCCAGCCGAGCGTATGGCTTGGAGAACAGTGAGTAACCACCTTAGGTTCCCCTCGAATGTAACTGAGAACAATATGACGTCGTCTAGACAGACCAACCTTGTCCATCATTTCATGTCTGCTAGTACGGTGTACATTAGACGCTGAAAAGTAGCTGGCGCTGAGCACGGACCGAAAGGAAGTACCTTAATTTCGTAAAGACCGCCGGGGGTCACGAAGTCAGTTTTCTCACGATCCCTCTCATCGACCTCTATCTGTCAATACCCGCTTCGTAGGTCCATTGATGAAAACTAACGTGCATGCCGCAGCTTGTCCAGCGAATCGTCTACGCGTGGCAGCGGGCAAACGTCTTTCTTCGTGACTTGCCATAAGCCATAAGCCATAAGCCATAAAATTAGAACTGTCGAAGTGGGTGGAGGAAAACGGTGTATTGGGGGAACTACAGAATGGGTTCAGGCCAGGCAGACGCTTAGAAGACAATATGTTTGTACTAACTCAGTGCATAGAGATTTCAGTAGCTCAGAAAAGACCTTTATGGGTAGCATTTCTAGATATTAAAGGAGCTTATGACAACGTAGACAGGGAATTGTTGTGGGATATTCTTCAATACGAAGGCATGGATGACGATTTCGTGGAGCTGCTGAGGGAGATATATCGAGACAACCAAGTACAAGTGGCATGGGAAGGCCGAAAAGGAAATGAAATGGTGGGAATTCACCAAGGATTGAAGCAAGCGTCACCATTGTTGTTCACGCTTTACGTCAAGGGCATAGAAAGACGACTGGAAAACAGCGAATTAGGTTTTGATTTATCCTACATGCGTAATGGACAAATGGTGCAACAGAAGGTCCCTGGATTGATGTACGCAGACGACATTGTGCTACTAGCGGACAATAAAAAAGATTTACAGATACTTGCGAATATCTGTGGGAACGCAGCGACAAATCTAGGCCTTAAGTTTAGCACAGAGAAATCAGGGATTATGATCTTTAATGAACACACGAGTAACTTCGTGGTGTCAATTCAACAGCAAGTAATACCCATAGTGAAGCAATATAAGTACCTCGGCGTACACATAAACGAAGGAAAGAATTACTCAAGCAACCACCAAGATAATCTGAAAATAAAGGGGAAGCGGAATGCAGCATTAATGAAACACAGAGCACTGTGGGGCCACAATAAGTATGAGGTGGTGCGTGGAATCTGGAAAGGAGTAATGGTGCCAGCGCTAACATTCGCAAATGCCATTATATGCTTAAAATCGGATATATTGGCGGGTTTGGAAGTTAACCAAAGATCAGTAGGCTGGTTGGCTTTGGGAGCACACGGTAATACGACAAATGAGGCAGTGCATGGAGACATGGGTTGGGCCTCTTTTGAAGTCAGAGAAGCACAAAGCAAAATTAGTTTTGAAGAAAGGCTCAGGAACATGGATGAAAATAAATGGGCGGCTAAAGTGCACAAGTATCTCTACATGAAAAGCGTGGACACAGAATGGAGGAAGAGGTCAAGGAAGTTGGCAACCAAGTACAGGATAATCGAAACTGTAAATAGACAACCAGAGGTCATCAGAAAGAAAGTGAGAGAAATAGAGACCGTGAATTGGATGCAAAGAATGGAAACGAAAAGGACACTGGAGATTTACAAGAATGAGAAGAAAGAAATTAGAAGGGAAAATATGTACGATAACACAAAGGGCAGTGCCTTGCTATTTGAGGCTCGAGCCGGTTGCCTAAGGACGAAAACATATCGGAACAAATATTCGGAACTAGATGAGACATGTGTATGCTGCAGTAAAGATCCAGAGACCACTCAGCACATCCTAATGGAATGCGACGGGATCCACCCAGCGAGAACCGTAGGTAACGTGCAACTCCCAGAAGCGCTTGGGTTTAAAGTGGAAGGAAACATAAACAGATCAGCCATAGAGATCAGCAAGAGACGATTAGAGTACTGGTGGAAAAAAAGCAGGGAAAAGATGGATACGACCTGATCTCTTAAAATCATAGGCAGCGGTACAAGCTAAATTTTTGAAAAAGAAAGATAATGAGAGGTATACAAAAATGCTAGATAAAGAACATGTGTAGTATACCTGATTAAATCAAGCAGGCTAGGTGACTATTTGTCGCCACCCCGTTTCAAAGGGGATGCCAATAAATCATCATCATCATCATCATCATCACCATACGGCAGGAACGCGAGCTCCGCCTCGCGTTCCTGCCGACGCGAGCGGCGTCGCTTGACGCGTTTCGATCTTGGACGCAAGAGGGTATAAATACGGGTCCACCGCTCGTGCTGCCAGAGTCCGACGAACGCCGTAGGTGCGCTTGCTGTTTTCGCTGTTGCCGAGTTCGCTTGCTTTAGGGCACAAGTTCGCCCAATAAATTCTATTTTAAGTTCATCGTCGACGCAGTGTTATTTTTTAGGGGCGAAGCTCCTTATGGCGGCACCCGTTCCGTCCCCGTCGTAGTAGTAGTAGTAGTGTGTAACCAGTCTGAGAAAAATGAGAAAAAATTCCGAAGTTGTGTCCGTAGCGCGGAATCAAACCAGGGACCCCTCGCTTCCGAGCGCGCGGCGTTAGCCCACTACGCCACGAAGCGGACATGGACAAACGCACCACAATGGCTATAAATACCCAACATTAACGAAAGGCCGCGTTTCTAGCGCGTTTCTAACGCGTTTGTGCTAGCGCGTTACGGCCCGTGTAAGCTGGTGTAAGACGCTGTGGCCTCTCCGCGTTACCTTCAACGCGTTTCGAACGCGCTGCCCAAAGCGGTGGCAAGTCAAGTTCATGTCGAGGAGCGTTTATGAATACGGGGGGTATACTCTCTCAGCAGTCATGTGATGGCGTCGGCAAACGCGGTGCACGTTCCGGCATGTGTAAATGGCTGCGTAAGACGCTGTGGCCGCTCCCCCTTACTAGAGAGTACTGCACGTTTCTAACGCGTTTGTGCTAGCGTCCCCTTAAGCGGGAGATCCGATGATTCCCTCCGGAGCTTCGCCCACTCATCATCATTCACCTCGTGGATCTGCTGTCATTTTTTGTCTACCCGTGTGCCAGGCAGCTCACCGTCACCTACGTGACAATATTTCATGCTGCATTACTTTCGACACACCGATTTGGTTTTCTAATCGCAGTGTGGAATCAGTTGGGGTGCCCTGCACCCGACAAGATGCCGTACTGCTGCGTACCACACTGCAAGTCTTCGAGCAAACAACGGACGCCGGGCATATCGTTCTACGAGATACCAAGCGATCCGGAACTGTGAGCGAAATGGCTAAAGGTCATTTCTCAGGACGACTGGACACCGAATACGACGTCGTGTTACTCGACTCTATGCAGCCGACACTTCGGTTCCTCCGACTTCAAGGAGGGCTGCAAAATTTGCAAACTCAAGAAAGACGCTGTTCCCAGCATTTTCGAAGGGTATCCTGCGTACCTGCAGCCTCCGAAAAATAGAGAGAGAAGCGACGCGTCTGCGAGAAAACGTGAGGCAGCTGCGCCAGTGAACACACCACCGCCGAAACGAAGAGCACTTGAGAGCCAACAGGAGTCTCCTTCGCTTCCTCTCAATGACTTGCCGTCCGTCGACGTCGCCTCTCAAGAGTTATCACTGATGGATTGCTCAGCAACCAAACTACCACTACCTCTGAAAAACTGCGCAAGCGAGCGCTGCATCACTACGACCGTGCAGGTGGACAGAGCTGTGCAGGTGTCGTCATTATTCTCGGTTTCGGCAATGGACAGACGAAAGTGGAGACGTAAGGAGCGAGACTTGAACGCGCCAATTGAGCGACTCAAGAACACCGTCGACAAGTACAAACAGGAACTGCAAAAGCTCAAGGAAGAATGCTATGTGTCTGCATTCCTGCAAGTTGTGGAGAAAGCGAAAGAGAAAGACCTGGCTGCTTCAATATTAGTGGAACAAGTTCAGAATTTCGCGAAAAAGAAACCAACGTGGTCTGAAGTGACAGTGCGCCAAGCTGTGGTTTTGCGTAACCTCTCGACTCGTGCATACGAACACCTAAGGAGCTCATCACGTGGAGAAGTTGGCATGACCGAACTCGTGAGGCAAAGGCTGCCTGCAGAACTCGCTTCTCATCCCTCGTTGCATGCGAGGGCACGCTCTTTAATTGTAGACGAAATGCGCGTCAAACAACGGCTACTGTATCACAAGCAAAGAGATGCCTTCATCGGCGAAGTGTACTATGGTGTGAACTTCCCCAAAGAAACAACAAATGAGCCTGTGCTGGCCAACTCACTCTTGTGTTTCGTCCTTAACGGCCTTTCAGTTTCGTTCAAAATACCCGTGGCGTACTTTTTCGCGAGAAACTGCACTGGCCGTGAGCTGCACATGCTCATGAGCCACGTTCTGAAGGAAGTTGAAGAAATAGGATTTTTCGTCGTGCGCATTGTCACAGACAACCACAAGATCAATGTCTTGGCTATGCAACTTCTGTGCAACGGAAGCCTCAAGCATTGCATTGACCACCCTGGCAAACCGAATCGAAAGCTCTTTCTTGCATTCGATCAGTGCCACCTGATAAAAAACGTGCGATTACAGTTTTTGTCCCGTGACATCGGAAAAGGCGGCGCAATATCAGCGAACCACTTGAAGAGCCTCTACAGAATGCAGCAAGGCAGCCTTCTAAAGCCAGTACGATTTTTGACGAGACAGCACGTATTCCCTACGAATATGGAAAAATGAACGTGCAGAGAGCAGTGCAAGTTTTTTCTCCTCCCGTAACAGCTGCTATGAAGCTCTTGCAAGAGCATGCGGGCCACACGTGCGACGCCAGCTTCGCGGGTGTCGGACCGACGGTGCAATTTATGGACACCGTGCACCGCTGGTTCGTGCTCATGGACGTGAGTAATGGTACCCAGCACATACATCAGAAGAATGCTGACTGCAAGCAGTTTGAATCTGCAGGCGATGAACGACTAATCTGGCTGGAGACAAGCTTCCTCAACTACCTGGCCGATCTCAAAAGTCAGTGCCTGGCAAAGAACTTTCTAACCAAAGAGACTTATGAGGGTCTTGTGATCACAACTCGTTCGAACGTTGAGTGCATTAGATATCTTCTTGAATAGATGTCTTTTCACTTCGTTTTGACGAGGAAAATGTCATCGGACCCAATCGAGTCGTTCTTTGGCTGGCTCAGGAAATCAGCAGGATCAAATGACCAAACGTACGTCCGCGCCGTGCTCACAGGCATTGAGAAAACCCTCAAGACCGGTATCGCATCGGCGTCGAGTACAAGCAACATAATGGCAGCAGAAGAGAGTGATTGCTTGTCAACGCTGCCGCAACAGAAAAACACAAGGGAGCAAACCAGCGAGGAATTCCCTGCAGATGCACGTAGAGAGCTCATAGAGCGACTAAACCGAGATAAGCCTCTACTTCCCACTCCAGATGTGGCCGCATTGGCTATGGTTGGTGGCTACCTCGCAAGAGGTACGAGAAAACTTCGAATGTGTGGAGTGCTTCGCGCTCTTAACAAAGCCAAACGCCTCGACACCATCGGACTCGCTCATTAAACACCAAGACCGCGGTGGACTTCTTTACCCGTTCGCACAACTTCTAGATGTTCTCTACGCACTACAGATGTTCGTCGAAGTTCTTCTAGCAAGAAGAAGGCGTATGCATCACCCTCTAAAGGAGGCTGTGAACAATGCTACCGAAATCCTCCGCGAGCACAAAGCTTTGATGTGTTCGAAGCCAGGGCACCAATAGAATTTGCTCAAATTGTTGCTTACGAAGTTCTTTCGCCCAATATTCACCAATTTCGCTCTGAAAGCGACAGACAAACAATACGTCGCCAAAGTGTTCGCAATAAAGCCACTGTCACGAAAGACCCTGAAACTGTGAGCTTGATCTCACAGCTTGGGGCCGAAGTGAAAGGTCCAGTTTTCACATGTCTCGTGTTGCTTGCTTTCAATGTACTGTGGGGATGGAAAGAAACGCGAACAGTGCGGCACCTACATTCTCTGATATTTCGCATTTCTTTTTGAGTGGTTGCAGCCTGCATGATAACTAGAAGCCACTAGAATAAAACTATTCTACCATCTTTTTATTTCCACCTGGGTCACAGCAGGATGAAAACATCGCGCCGCACTGTTTGCGTTTCTTCCCATCACCCCTGTACATCATGAACAAACACCAGTGCAACCTGCGCATTTATTTCACAGCTCCATCTCTAATACGAGCGCAAGTTTCTCTCCACAAGCACGCGCGCAACAAAGTAGTCGCGTCGTCTGCTCTAGGTATGGGGCGGCAGCGCGGCGTGGTGGCGAGCGCATGAACTAGAAGGTACGGGCGGAGCGCCTTGCTCTGCTCGCCACTCGGCGGGCATGAAAAAATATAGGAGGCTATAGGAGGCTATGGTCGGGGCATGGTAATGACGTGGCAATGGCATGGCAATGGCGCAGATCGCAGATTGCTTTGACGCAGTCGAAAAGCAATCTTCGAACTGGTGTATCAGCTCCAAGGGGCGCTGTCTCTCGGAAAACGACAGGGTGGAGCTGACGTCGACAGACAAAGTCGTCGAGGCCGGGATGGTCGTTTCTTGATGCTGGACAGCAAAACAATCTTTTACATGGGTGATGCCGTCGCAGTACACAATTGTGGTGCCTTTCTGGATGTGACGGCCTTCGTTGCTGAAGTTCGTGAGAAGGACTTCCGCATGCCCATGAGTCATGGCGAGTACGCCTCCAGCAATCGAAACGCTTTGCGTGAGGAATAGTGCAACGATTCGCTCGGCTATCACATCCCCATGGTAGGGCTTCTTGCATGAGACAGATATACAAGCCGGCCGGAGCACGGCTGAACGGTCACATCGTCGGCGATGCGCCGACGCTCAGGTTGCCCGGCATTAATGGTGTCGACATATGGGCTTGCAGAAAACGTCACCATATGTTCCCGAATGTTTATGAGGGTGCCGTGATCTTGCAGAAAATCTATCTCCAAGATGACGTATTTTGCAGCAGTTGGGGAGAATCACGAAAGTGGCTACGAAGCTAGAATAACCGATATTGATTCGGGTGCTGCATGTTCCCGTTGGTGTCATTAGCTGGCCCCCGGCGCTTTTTGTACGTGGCCCGGTTCACAGCGTCTTCACTCTCCGAACGCGGTCGTCCAGCTCTTGCCGCATAATCGAAAAGAGAGTTCAAGAAGCCAGTGTCAAGAAGTGCTGTTACGTGATGTCCATTTATGAGAATGGTGAGATTGGCACGGGAAACTTCGTCGGCATTAGTACTCGTCGTCTTCATTTCGTCTGCTTGGGGAGCGTGGGGGGTATTTTCGGCGTCTCGAAACTGGGCAACTTTCCTCCCGGAGGTCGCTGCAGTTAGCTTCCCCCGCACGGACTAGGGGAACGACCACCCCTGAAGCCGCCAGCGAAACTCTGGCAGTTCGGGGATGTGTAACGCACAGGTGACGGGGACTGCAAGCGACGACGTGGTGAAGCGGCTTGGTAGGTCGACAGGTGATCCCAGTTGGGGGCACAACGGTCGTCAAAGCACAGGGAAGCGGCAGGCGAAAAGCTTCCGACCCCAGCCTCTCGATGAGGACAGTCACGGGCAATGTGGCCAGGTTCCCCGCAGTGGAAACCATGGACGACGGTCGGCCATGCGCCACAGTCAGTACGGCGAATAGGCTAGCCGGCGTGCGAAATATAGCTTGCACTTTCTTGCTACTACGTCAAAATGACATCGGTGATATGATCAGCCAAAGTTGCTCACTAACAGCGAAAATGAGTTTTTGAGACTAAGCCAATAACTTGTGACACTTTTCGTATAATACATCTGTAAACGTGCCCAAAAAACATAAAAGGCAGAGGCTTCCGGACATATTTGTCAGCTTCCTCGCACAAGGACAAATCTCGAAGCATCGCCAAATGTCGGAAGCTTTCCTGGATACTTGGCTATGGCTCCAAGTTCCAACTCTAATCTCCCGCTGAGAAACACTGCTGTAGCGCCTGCGGCCTGGAGCGTTGTTTACGAACGCCTATTTTTCTGTATTAGAATGGCCCATAGTCCAACGAGCGACTCTTTTCGATGTGAGAATAACATTTGCAAGCTTTTGTCTACCTGTTCTAGATATGGTATCTAGCGCCTCTATTTGTGACCAGATTATTTATAACTGGTGCGCTTCAGAACATTTTCGCAGAACTAAATCCGGGATCATGTCGCCTCGAGTGGCAATTTGCACTCTAGTGGAGTTTTCAAAAGTACTGGCCTCAATAACCTCTTGTAGTCCTTCCACGCATCCTCTGGTACGCTTTCCATCTTTCTGTTCTATCTAACTTTACTCTTAGTGTATAGGGTAGCAAACACCAGGCAGTCGTCTCACTAAGATTCCTGCTATTTATTTCGAAGTCTAACCTCAATTGTCCGATTAAGCTTAATCCGGCGCCGTCTGATACAGCGTCTTTAGTAGCAACGCCATGCTTGGGGACGTGAAATACCATGAATATTTTAAGCGGTAAACAATACACACGCAAAAAAACAAGGAACCCACCACGTGGGCTTAGAAGCAAATAAACCTTACTGTACAAATGCGTGAGAATATATTTTAACAACCAAATAAGACTCGCATTAAACACCTATCTGGAATTTTATAGCCAGTTACGAGCCACAATGTAGGTTTCTCCATGACAGCAAGACATTTGGGTCAATATTTAAAGGCGCACTGAGCCACTTTTTATAGAAGTAGATAAATCCATTTGAAGGGTAAATTATGGTATTTCAGAAACACTTTGCTGCAAAAAAGTACTTTATTGTGTGCAGCAGAAGCGGAGTTATTGGCAATCAAGTACCCGTATAGCGACCAAGGTTAGGTCCACTACAACAATATGTGAGTGAGCGAGTGAAAGACCTGAGAACCGTTCGGACCAAAGGCAGCAGCCTAAGAAGAACTCTTGTTTTATTCTTCTCCCATTTGTCTGCTAACCTCGCAGATCGCAGCACGAGGCACGAGACACACGCGACGTACAACGCAATATATAAAAGGCGGCTGAGGAAGATGGCGACGACCGCTAGAGCCCCCCCCCCCCCCTTCTTTAGGAGTAGAGCAGCGGTGCCCAAGCAACAGCCTTTGATACCAGGCGATAGGGTAGGTCACCCTTTCAGCGCTTGTAAAGTTGTTGAAAGCGGATAATGAGGACGAGGCACAAGGTAGGCTGCTTTGACAGTCTATCACCACAACTTCTTCAGGTCCGTTGAGATCGATGATAACATTTCTTTCTGTCCGCTTGAGTAACTTGAAAGGGCTGTCATAGGGCGGCGTCAGAGATGATCGGATGTCTTCACGCCGTAAGCAAACGTGGCTAACTGTAGGCATGTCTTTGCTGACAAAAACATTGCTTGAGCATGCAACTCTACTAAGCAATGGACGCAAACGTGCAAGCAGGAAACACAGCTGCTGAACATAGCTGGGTAAGGCGTGGCAACAGCAGCTGGTACGAAACATTCACCGGGAAACCGCCATAGACAAGTTCTGCAGCTGTGCAGCCGATGTCTTCCTTGAAAAAGGAGCGCACACCTAGGAGGACGAGAGGGAGGTCTTCAGCCCAAGAAGAGCGAGCCTGGCGGACCATTAAGGCTGCTTTGAGTTGACGGTGAAGGCGTTCAACCATTCTATTCACCGATGGGTGATACGCGGTAGTATGGGTATGGAGGACGCCACGCAGGCACGCTATTTCGCGGAAGAGATCACATTCGAACTGTCGTCCGCGATCGGTCGTTACAACGCTATGGCATCCGAAGCGTGATATCCGGCCACTGACAAACGCGGAAGCCACTGTAAGGGCCGTTATGTCAGTGAGAGGAAATGCTTTAGGCGAGCGGGTATAACGCTCTACACAAGTGAGTAATGTAGCGAGTACCGTTGGATGGTGGCAGCGGGCCAACGATGTCGATGGGAATGTGATCCAACCGGGCGTCACGTGGACGAAAGGAGTGAATTGGTGCCTTCGTGTGTCGTGTCGTCTTGAAGCGTTGACAGTGAAGGCATTTGTGAGCCCAGCGGCGCACGTGAGAGTTCACACGCGGCCACGCAAAGGGGGAAGTAATTAGACGCTTGGTGGCACGAACTCCAGGATCACTTCAATTAGGGGGTTTTACCTGCCAAAACCACGATCTGATTATGAGGCAGCCCGTAGTGGGGGACTAGGGAATAATTTGGACCACCTGGGATTCTTTAACGCGCACCTTAATCAAAGTACACAGGTGTTCTCGCATTTCAGCCCCACCGAAATGCGGCCGCCGTGGGCGGGGTTTGATTCCGCGACCTGGTGCTTGGCAGCCTAGCACCATAGCCACTAAGCAACCATGGCGGGTCCGAGAAGACTTGCGCCGTGTAGCTTGTCAAAAAATCACCACCTAAGCACTCCGTACAGATGGTTAACCAGCGAAGCTGAAACGTGCGGCCCCGGTGTTTAGCAGTGGGTTAATCCCGACGCTGTATTGAAGCGTTTCTCAATTATTAGTTACATGTTTGTGATTCTAGTGGAACGCAAGCGCCAATGGCAGGCGGATGCTGCTAACCACGACGCCGAGCTAACTCGAGATAATGAACGCATGCGACAACGGCGAGCCGAGGAGGCGGCGTTGCAGGCAGAGCAGCGTCAGCGTGGCATGGCGGGAACGCGTTCGCTAACGACGTCACTAACGGCGGTGCCAATGGCGCGCGCGCTTGGGCGCGACTTAGAGAACGACGTACCTGACTGCGCAGCGAATGGAGACGTTTATCGAAACATGTGGCAAAGGTTTTTCGTTTCGCCTAGCTTTATGCAGCTTTCGCTCTAATACTTGATGGCGAAGTCTGAATGGAACGAATGGGCGTGTTCCACCCGTTGACGCGTCGCAAGTGACAGTGCCTGAAGAAAATGAAAGGAGAACGTCTCTAATGATGTAGCAGATGACCAGAGGTCCCGAAGCTTGACGTCTCAACGATGCGCCATGGCAATTTCTTCGAAGTCAACCGTGGCCGTATATATTGCGTCGATACGGGATACGGCCTGTGCGGCTGCGTTGACTGGGCCTTCAATGTGTCGTATGTCCACGGTAAACTCGGAGATGAAATGCAGGTGCCGTATCTCTAATGAGGTATGTGTTGTGATTACCGCGAAAAGCGAACGTCAAAGGCTTGTGATCTGTGAGGACGTGAAAGCTCGTTCCTTACAGCAGGTGCCTGAAATTATGAACGCCCAAGTATACCACCAGCAGCTCGAGACCAAGCGTGCTATAGCGCGCTACTGCAGGCTTCGGCTTCTGCGACAAAAAAACCGAGTGGGTACCAGAAGTTCCGCTACAACTGTTGTAAAACGGCGCCTACAGCCGCACTAGATTCATCGGTGATAGATTCATCGGTGATTCATCGGAGCACGGTGGCATCTGCCAATGCATTTATGGCAACTTAGAAGGACACTTCAGCTTCCGATGTACAGGACATGGGAGCGGATGGAGCTTTAGTGATCTTGAGCAGCTCGGTCAGTGGTATAATAATTTGGGCGATGTTCGGAAGAAAACAGCAGTTGCAGTTGAGCAGCCCAAGGAATTCACGGAGCTTTCGCAGTAAGGATGAGCGAGGGAATCGCGCAAGGCTTGAGCTTTGTTTTCCAAAGGGTTGATTCCTTCGGGAGTCACGCGGTGTCCGAGGAACTCAGTTTCGTGAACACCAAACACACTTTGCGGGCTTTATGAGACGGCCGTGTTCCTGGAGCCAAGATTGTTTGCTATACGCAAATGGTTGTTGTACTGTTCGGGGGCAATACTAGCCACCAAGAGGTCATTGAGTTCTGCGAAGACGAAGGGGAGTCCCCGTGTGACCTAGTCAATAAACCTCTGGAACGTCTGAGCAGCGTTTCTCAGACCTAAAGGCATGCGGACGTACTCGAACAGCCCGAACTGTGTCGCAATTGCAGTCTTTGGGATGTCCCCTGGCTCGACAGGGATTTGATGGTATGCCATCACTAAATCAATCTTGCTGAATGTTATCGCTCTAGCTAGGTTGGCTGCGAATTCATGAATGTGAGGGAGTGGATAACGATCAGAGACGGTGCGCGCGTTGAGCGCACGGTAGTCGCCGCACGGGCGCCAATCCCCTGGGTCACGCTTTGGTACCATGTGGTATCTAGCTGAAGACCAACTCCTCGACGAAGTATGTATGATGCACAGTTGCAGCATGTGGGCGATTTCCCTCATTGCGATGTTAAGGTGGTCACCAGCGAGGCGATGGGGTCGGCAGAAAACTGGCGGGTCGGTGGTGACAACATGATTCGTGACGTTGTGCCATAGTGGCAGCTCAAGATTAGAAGGTTTTGTGATGGCTGGGAAGTGTGACAGAATTGAGGCGAACGCAGATGATGGTATCTGGGTAATCGTTTCAGCAGTTGATATCATAGACGCGGGGATGCCTTGTACAGACAGCCTAGTGGTGGTGTCCACAAAACGACGAGCGCAGAGGTCAACACTAATGGTGAAGTAGGTCAGAAAATCTACTCCCAACGAACACGAAGGTGCGTCGGAGAGACAAGTCGATGGTAAGAGAGTGCTGGCCATATGTGTTGATAGCGGAGCTGTTGGCTGCTTGAAGGGGCGTGGTTTTTTGGAGACGCTACCGGTCTAGTCGCGCGGCAGGATCCAAGTTGACCTCTGCACATGTGGCCACAAGAAATTGTTGTCCGGCAATCCTGTCAGTGACGTAGCAACGGCGGCTTCTCATACGGCTTGAGTCACTGGCCGCCAGCAGTGATTGTGCGGCATATTTCCATGCTAGCTGCAAGGAGAACGGCAGTGACGCGCGCTGACACCGAATTTGTGGTGGTACCAGCAGTATGCGTCTCGACGAGGGCCGCAACGGGAGCTGGACCAAGAAGGGAATCTGGAACGGCAACCGCGGTCGCTCGGGCGACAGTGGGGCGATGATGGTAGTGCAGTAATAGTCTCAGCAAGCTCGTCAATCATTTGCTTAAGGCGAGACTGCCGATTTTCGAGGCGCGACAGCGGAACGGTTGCTGTTGTCACAGTACCTCTTGCTGAATAATCAGCGATGCGGTCGGCCACCTATGCAGGATTGTCGAGGGACATGTCTTCTAGTGTTGTAATCAAGGCGAACAATAGATTCTGCGGCACGCGTTGAAGAAACAGTTCACGCATCTGCGGGCTGTTTCCGTGCAGCCCAGAGTCACAGTCAGAAATTCCGATGGTCGCCGTGCTCCTCTTTGTTGAGAAGCTGCTGGAGGCGCGTGCACGCAGACACGGACTTGCAATGCAGAACCGTGGATTTGAAGTGGCCGTAGGGGGTGGTGTCGTGGGGTGCGTTCGCAACGTCTTGGAACTCCTCAACCACCTCTGTAGGGAGTGCCGAAACAGCGTAGAGGAACCTCAACGAAGCAAGTTCAAAGCTCGCGCCCACCTGCTCTGGCGAGCTGATTGGAGGCGCAAAGGGTCATGGCACACCAACATGGCTGCACTTCCGGCTTCGAAAACGTGACATCAGGTCCTTTCCTATTTTGCTTGTTTTCTCCATGTTCATGGTGCTCCGCTCCTTTTTAAATGCCTTCCACTGTGGAGGCTACGGCGGAGTGGGGCATGCCCACAACGGTCCGCCTTCCGAGCGTCCCCGTGGCGCGCAGTTCAAGTTTGATTTTGGATGTTCGAGCAGACGCCACTATTTCCCATTTTCGCGCCTACGACGCGTCAAACGTTGCCGAATGCGGGTGTCTACAGCGAGCCGCAGTGCGCTCAGCCAGTGTACTCGTCGCGATAGTAGGCAGCTGCCGCGGTATCTACGCTACGTACCAGACCGCAACTACACGCAACTGGAATTTTTGCTTTGTGCACGACAGGGGCCAGTGTGCGTGATCGCGCTCATATGCTCCTGTCGTGGTGTGCTACGTGGTGCGAACCGAATTTGTTCTGCACCAGCTAGACCAACGGATAGTGACCACATCCAACTTGCGTATTTTCAAGCTCCATCAAAAGCTCGTTCATTAGGAAGCGAAGTCTGCTAAGGCGTCTAACCAGGAGCGCCCAAGAGTCAGCGCGCGCTGGCAAGCGTGTGTGTGGTCTGACCATAAGTGTCCGTTGTTGGAGGCTAGTTGAATGTTCAAAAGTAGTCCAAATTAGCGAGACCCGACGGCTACGACACTAATAAGCAGAGTGGCCAAAGTTTAACTCCTACCTACACGGGTAGCCGCGGCCGAGCGTGAGCCGACGATAGTGGTCTTGTTCCGGCAGTGCCTAATTATTAGTGAAATTTTAATTTCGATAACAATTACGCAATAATTACTTTTAATTTCCTTCTGGAAATAAATAAAGATAAACGTCTTTGTACACGTCTAACTTCTGAAAAATGACACCTTCAGTGTGAACATTATTATTGTGAATTAGGATCCCAAATCCGCACAACCCCTCATTTTCAACTGACTGAGTAAGGTCATGGCTGCAAACAAACTTTATCCTAGACCTCTGTGACACCTGTGCGAGGTGGTTACTATTCATCAGTCTAGATCATTTAGGGGGTCCTACTTTGCCTATTTCCACATTTCTCTCACTGTAATTCATATTGAATGTGCATAAACTTGACAACTGCAGATTCTTCAATGTGCACCAATATTTCCCTACCAAATCCACTTTGCACTGCACTGGCCTATATATCGATGGAAATCGAACACGCCGCAAGCTCGTACTCATCAGATAACTTTAAAGAAATTGTGGTAAAACAATCAACGATGATTGTAAGCCTAAACGTATAGCATAACGCTTCTAGAAACGTGTTTCATTATTTAGAAAATCTGAGCCTGAAGGCGCATACTGGTTACAATACGGATACGAGTGTTGTTTCTTTAGCACATTTATCCCTTACTGCATTGTCACCAGTAAGTAAAATGCGCATGTCCCATTGTTTCTGTCAAGCCTAGATAAGATTCAAGCCATCTCTTGGCAGCTACTTAGAAATCACCCACACTGTCTTTAATACACCATGTTCTATGTCAAAGAAATGCCCTTATTTACCGGGAGGTACACAATGAAGTTGGAGAATGCCGCATCTTTACTGTATAACCAACAAGGGGATCGTTGTTACCCTGCGGGGATCGGTAAAGAAAATGGCATTGCTTTTACGTTGAACAAGACATGGAACAAAGCGTAGCTAACACACTAAAGGCGAGTTTCATAAAGGTCGCAAAGGATGGACTTGATTTGTGTTATCTGTGCATGGTAGATACGACGCAATGCGTGCATTTCACTTACTGAATATCACGTGAAAATGTATAAGAGTGCCGATCAGTAATTTTCAGAAATAATGGTTTCAGAGCGTCAATCTGCATCTTTATTGAACACACTCATCTGAATCCACCACTAAGGTAACGTTTGGTGTTACACTGCGTGATTATGCAGTGAACAGAGCTGTTAAGCAGCAAATATGTAGTGCTAGTATAGGTGGCTATTCATATAAACCAACACATAATTTTTGTTGTTGTTCCTAGACACGAGCTGCCGGCGTGGTAGAAAGCGACTGTCATCCTCCTCATCCGCGGCTGCCACAGTGGGGCAGGGTGGTGCGAGAAGAGGAGGGCTGTCTTTCCCGGGCACTCTATCACGCCATGAAACATTCAGACAGTCCAAATCTTTCGCGCGACAGTACGTGCGTCTCAAATAGTAGTAACAGTAGTAAAACTCAGCTACACCAGTGTTGCTTTGGCGTCTTTGCAACGCTGGTGAAAGTGCGGCCACCGCCCACCTGGATAACATTTTAGCGCTCGTGAACAAGAACAGAGGAGAGAAGTAGGCAGCACCACGCGCATCATGCTGTCTACGTCTGCCTTCTGTCCTTGTCCCTCAGCGCTAAAATACTGTCCAAGTTCAAATACCAACACGCCCAACCTACAGCAGTGTTACGTCATCCACCATCAACCACCGAAAACAAGAAAAAGGTGAAAGAGCCCATGAACAATAATCCCATCCAAAACGCCATAATATTTCGTGTATGAGTGGTGCAACATCGAGATCTGCAGTTTTGTAGCTCCTAAGCTATGTGGCACCCGTTGCAATACCCAACATAAACGATGAACCTGTGCCACAGGCAGTCACCTGCTCTGGCACGACGCACCAGAGCAACCCGGCTTTGTTTAGCGGAAGCATCGATCACAACATCAATGATGGAAGTGTTTGTACGAAACCACCAGCAGGCACAACAGCGACAAGAGCAAAAGGCTGAACAGCACCACATTGTACCTGACAGATTTAGCCAACCTCTGGTACTGCTAACGTGAGCACGACAATGGGATCTAGTCAGCTTTCAAGACAACCTTCGCTGAGCTCTTCGCCCGCCTTGCAGTGTGAAAACTGCGTGCTGAGCAACACCTTCAAAGACGTGCACTAATTCCCAACTTCCCAACGTATATAGACGTAGGAAAGGAGAGAGAAACAGAAGAGAGGAAAGGCAAGGATATATAGACGAAATTGTTTATTTGTTCAAGCAGGTTGACATATGATGCCCTCGACTGAGAAATATAAGCACGTAATAAAATTTATCGATAACGGTGCCCATAACTTGCTTATCGCCAGGACTCAATGTGCGTGTCTGGTGGCTACTACTTGCGACAAAGCTTCGATGAGCTTCGCAAACAACGCATTTTGTGTTTGTTCTTACCCGAGAGACCAGTCATTCGCATCAGCGCTGACCGCAATACGATGCTAGTGCAGAAAAAAGGAATTCGTCCGTGTTCTCTTTTTTTTGTACACGCAACACTTCGGAGCACCTGGCTCCAGCAATTCGTTACGCCGTCAAGTGGCAGGTCATAGAAGTAGTCCATTCAGCCCTTCCACAAATAGCGGTACCGGAGCCCTTGCCGTTAAAATGAACAGTTTGAAAAAATCCCAAATAAAACTGACAAAAAATAAAGATTAATGCCTAAATGGGAATACAAATTTTGTACTACTAAGTACAAATTTTGCAGAACTGAAATTTATCTGAACCCCTTGATTTGAAATTTATTACACTTGTAAAATATCCGTGTTCTTGTCAAAAATACTTTTTCTCGGGGGATAATAATGACCTACACAGGGTGTTTCACCTGAGTAGGGGCAAACCTTAAGAAATGCATATCTGTGTTACGAGAATGCATGCAAAAAAAATATTGTTCACTGTGACTGAACAACTAAAGGTATTTTTTTACTATGAGCTTAGGTAAATTTTTACCAACGAATAATTAACCAACTTTTTCAGCACTGATATAAGCACACACATCTTGAATGTAGTAGTTGTAGAGCCTATTGAGTAACATCCAAATAATTGGTTTTAATTTTCTGGGATACAAACAAAGCGTTGGAGATTTGAAACAGTAACAATAGAAGATGCGCTGCCGCACAGTGAAATTTGTGCCTTCAAACATGCCACGAACGACTGATTGATGCTGCACGCAGACCAGACACACGAAAGGGCCTTGAGTATCCACGATGGATCGAAGACAATGCTCTTGGCTTCCGCTTCTGCAGAAATATCTTGTCGGTTGAACGGGTGGTATATGCAATAAATAAGGCTTGGTAATTCTTGAAGCGTCGTAAAGGTCGAGGAGGTGTGGGTGGTGGATGGCAATGCATTGGAGATGACAGGTGTGGCCATCGTCTTTCATTTTTTTCTTGCAGCGTATTCATGCCTTCGGTCTCTTTTCAGCGCCAATGCTTCGTTTGCAGCATGTTTGAGTGCACTTCTGTCGCCGTGCTTAAGCACATATTCACGTGGTTCTATTTTCTAGATCTCGCGCGTTTTCTTTGCAGCCAAAAGAATGTACATCACGCAGCTATCATCACGAAAAGTAATTATTTGATGTTTCTGAACAAGCCCAACGACTTCTACATTGAAGACCTTGCGTTTATATGAATGATTTAAAAGCTGGGTATTTAAGTGTTGCTAATTAAGTACCTAATTTCATAGTAAAAAAGTAGTTTAGATTGCTCAAGAAGAGAGCGGACAATACTAAGTTGGTTGCATTCTCGTAACTCACACATGGATTTTTTCATGTTTGCCCCGATTTATCTAAAACACACTGTATACGAACAACACACCAATGTTTTATGTTGTTCGGTGTCGTGCGTGTTTTGTCTCTGTATCTAGTACCATGAACTGCATTCGTGGTGTAGGGTCGAATCGGCAGCTGGCACAATACTTCAAAAACCTGTTTTTGCCCGAACAAAACCGGACACAGGACAACCCTATCCGCAATATGCAAATGTTTAGCGCACATTAGACAGATGGCCAATTTGCTTTCTATTTGTCATGTGAGGGCACGTCGCACGCTTCTACTGCCGCCGTACGCCGATCCTCCTGCAGTAAAACTAAATCTGTACAAAGCGCTAGTACGACCAAAATTGGAGTATTCGTGTGTTATTTGGACCCCTTTCCAACAATACTTGATTAATAAAATCGAAAGAGTGCAGAATTTAGTTTTACGTTTTATTAATTCTGTTTACTCGCGTCGCTCTAGTGTCAGCAACTTACGTAATAGGGCCAACCTACAAAAACATGAACAGCGCAGGATAATATCTAGATTAACATTTATTTGCCAACTTTAGCAAGAGAACTTTAAGCTACCGCGGGAACGATATCTTCACGATCCTTTCAAACGATCAGAGAGAACGCATCACAGTAAAACTATTAGACAAACAGTCAGCAACATTAATGTTCACAAGTTCTCATTCTTTTCTCGCGCAATTTATTATTGGAATACGTTATCGGAGGTGGCAGTGAACTCCGTCTCGTTGGAATCATTTGTTGAATGCATTAGTAATATCAACTTTTGTTGAAATTCGAGTCCAATAGTAGAGTACACTCTGACTTGATGATATTCCATTGTTCGAGCATTCATTTACGTCATCTATGTCAAGTGTATTGCCATGTTTTTCCAGTTTTGTATGTATTATATTTTTGCAACTACGTTAAGTAATTCATTTAAATTTACTTCTCTTGTTTGCATTGAAGTATCCACTCTTGTATGGGCCCGAGAAGGGCCTGCAGTATCTGTAAATAAAAAAATGAAAATACTTACGGCAGACTAGCTGCCAGCTCCCACCAATGCGCAGCAACCGTTCCCTGCGCCAACGCAGTCGCCCTAAAGAATCACTTTCGCATGAGAAACCGTTCTTCGTCAGCCGTCGCTTATGAGCATTCGTACTTCACTGTAAAATTGCTCCCTTTTATCTGTGGTACGTGGACCGAGATGCATGGATCAGCAGTGCGCGATGCTTGAAATGAGTCTTTAACTGCCAAACTCATATGCAGCTCTGCGCTTCAGACCCTATAACCTTGGCATCTCGTGCTTCTAAATACTGGTGTAGACTTAAGTCTCTGGATTGTCTGCTCTTTAAAAAAAACAAATAAATACATAGGAACTTTGGTGTGGCTGTGTCAGTGATCAGTTGTTCATCATTAGGTAGTGCAGGCTCAAAAAATAATGGCGCCGCACGTGGGATTGTCTCTGTAGTGTAGCACCCAGCCGATTAAAACTTTAGCTGCCTGAACTGCCCAAATAGTCATTAATGGTGCGCGGTATTTTTTCGGGTTCATTGTGTTTTAATAAAGCTCCCGCGATGGGATCCTTCCATGAGGTTTCTTATCGCGCCACCGTGCCGTTATGACTGCAACCGTGCACAGCTGAAGCTCATAATTACACTGGGCGATGGACGTAATCGCTAATCACTTAGCCCGACGGGACTGTAAGCTTTCTACCACTTGCGGACACAAACGTCCCTCCCGCGATTGTTGCCACTGTGGCCCTTTGATCTGCCTCCGTTTACGACGCCACGATTTCGTTTGCGCCTTCCCATGCCTTCCATTGCCACCAAGGCATCTCGTTGCCTTTTTCGCTGGTCGTTATTCTACACGATGCAGCCAAGCTTTTTGTATGTAACCCGTTGCGGTGGTCCTCGGTGCTCTGTGGAAGTC
The DNA here is from genome assembly GCF_013339745.2 of Dermacentor silvarum. NCBI lineage: Eukaryota > Metazoa > Arthropoda > Arachnida > Ixodida > Ixodidae > Dermacentor > Dermacentor silvarum. The sequence goes on from NC_051156.1 coordinate 106,295,718, forward strand.
GTCTTGGCCATAGCGAGCCTGTCCAACCTATATACGTAGAATTTCGATGTTGTCACCGACTCTCCCGCAGCCTCGCCGCCGACGCCCTTGCTCGCCCGGCAGCAAATTCTTAAAGCTCCATTGTTTTCTGCCGCTCTCTTGCCGACGGCCTTGGCCCGGCTCACCAAGAGCAGCTTTTTACCCGACTGGGTATGCTATCGCTCTTTCGGCGAGCAGCAGCAAGTTTCTCTGGGCCAAGCACAAGCGTCACCCACCACGTTTACATAAGCTTTCAGGTACCTCTGCGCCAACACACCTACCATGTGTCACCTGCGGAACACCGTGTAATCACGGAGAAGTCTCACGAAATGCTTCCGCGCGGCGTTCCATAACCCTACTGCAGCCTGTGGTCGCCGCCTGCTGCACTCGCAAAAACAAAAGGCAATCGCGCTGGCTTATTAGACAGTTTTAGCAGACCGCTTTCTGCGCCCCGCTCCGCTCAGCCAGCGAGTGGTGGCGCCATTGCGCATGCGCCAAACTCTAAGACGATAGCGCCTGAGCGGACGGGGATCTCTGTTCAGTTAGAGAGCTCGCGGGGTGGAGCGCACAAGCGCAGTGAGCGAGGCGAACGAAAATAGAAAATGACTGCCGCCACTGCCGCGGGTCGGCTTATCTGCACGGGGGGCGCTTTGCATCTTTGACTCATTGCCTAACGAAATGAGGTGAGGGTAAAAACTCGGCGCCAAAAGTGCAGCTGTGAATACAACGATTTGTTAGCACCCAAGTGCCACGTCAAGCGCCTTCGACTCGGCGCAGCGTGGCAAGTCACAGCTGCGTGAAAATGCACCCGTCCGTGTTTGCAGTTAAAAAAAGACGAATATACAAACCGCCATGAATTGTTAAAAATATTGCAACAATAAAAAAATCACTGTTTGGCACTGATAACCTTGAACATGCATATGCTTTTGCTGCAGTATCATCTTCTATCACCAGGTGGCACGTATGCAACGAATGCCCGCCGAAAGGGTGAACGCTCAGCTAAAACAGATTCCCCTTCCGTTCAACCGCTGCGGCGGAGCGGGTGTATGGCAGCGGAGCGGGGAAAACAACACCGTCTGCTAAAGCTGCCTATTGTATCACCTCAGTCACCGATCTGATGGGAAGACGGGGTTGCTAGTCATCCATGGTCACCGGCGCTCCGAAGTGTGCGTCTGCTTTCATACAGACCACGAAAAGCACCCTTGCTGGCGTAATGAAACCGTATGAGACGCTACGCATAGGCATGATACGTGTGATGTACGTATTCGTACACCAGTACGTTCTCGCACGTGCCATCTGCCAGCAATGCAGAGCGTCTCTTTATTGTTCGGCCTTTCCCTTGCGGCCTTTATCGTTTCTTGCTTGACCCATATGATCAAATCGGTACGAACCTCTACGGTCCGTTGTCTTGCCCTACTGACGGTAACCGACGGATCAATGTTGCCGTTCATTCTCTTGCCCGGCATGACGAAATCGCTATGCTCGCCCCCAGCAACCACTCACAACCTCTGTTATTTCATCCTGAACATTTTCGTTTCCATCTCGATCTATCTAGGGAACTCTCAGGGATCGGGGCTGTGTCGTTTAATCCGAATTCATTCTATCTCGAGCACGGTGTGTTAAATATGTATAACTGCATCGTTTCTTACGCTAAAAATATTTTAATGTGTATGACATGCGTATTGTGATTCCACATGTGTATACATTGGAATCGCTGTCATGTTGTCTTCTATAATTGGGGACGTGTGCCTAGTCAAGCTGCTGTAATGCAGCTCTTTCTTCCCAGTCCCAACCATGTACAGTTGTATGTCGTAAATAAACTCGACGGCTGCCTACTACTCCGCTCCTCAAGCAACCACAGACTCAGTTGTTTACACGACGGTGAACCAAAATGTATTCTCGGCACAATCCTTTCCCGACATTAAGTTGCTTCCAAATCGACCACACTCTCTGATGTAGCCTAGCACGCTGAGAAGTGACGTTAACTCGCACAGCAAAGAGCTGTGACTACCCCCAAGGCAGACAAAAGAACTGCATGGCAGCCATAAAGCCAACGCGTTCCTCTGTGTTTGGTGGCAGTAGAAATTAACCAGGGGCTTTACGGTATGGCGCTAAACGGTAATCTACCGAGAGCTACACCATCGAGGCAGTGACGTCTTCATGTGATCAGTGACGTCGTGGTCACGTATACGGTAGACGTCAGTCGCCTCAAACTGATTACGATCCCTAGCCGTGTCTGCCCCTTGAGTTACTAAGATGGTTACCTTTCACCACCGGGGCTATTGTGGTGAAGTACATATATTTGCACCCCAAGAGAAGAACTGTCATCACCGTTGTCTCCGCTGAACGAGGCAGGAGATCGAGCTGGTGGCGCTGACTGTTCCGTGATTGTCTCTGGCCTGCTTAGAATTGTGAATAACATCCTTGTTATACTCGATGGATTTATGAAAAGCTTTACAACCACACCCATGTATGTCGAATACATCCGTTCAATAAGAGTAAGGCTGTAGTCCAAGGTTATTTAAACATTGGCAGTACAAGGCTGTATAGCGTCAGCCGATAATGTACTACGATAACTTCTATTATCTATGAATATGTGACTTGCTATGTTTTAGAGGTGAAGGAAGGTGTAAAAGAAAATTTACGAAGGGGACGTTCGTCACACTCGTTTGCCGTGCCGCGCGATGAGGAAAAAGGACGCAGGAAAAGCCAGTCTGACTCGGGGTGCAAAATGCAAACTACATTTATGACAAAAGGCAAAGTACACTCGGACAGAACGTTACGCACATGACACACATAATATGCTAAAAGGAATTAGGTTACTATGAGTTCGAGAAACAGTTCAAAACATGTAGCAGCTCACAGTACGTGGACAAGAGACGATAGGTTGGCGGAGTGAGGCGCGATGACGTGACGACGTCGGACACGCGTCCATGTTGGACGGTGAAGAGATGGCTCTTGACGAACTGGAGACTACCGCTCAGCAGCCAGCCTGCATCCGAGCCACAATGCACGCTGCAGGTACGGCCAGCCTGCCCAGCGGACAGCTTGCGCTCGAGCCGCAGTGCTCGGCGCAAATGCGGCCATTAGCCAGGCCACGAACGATGCTCCGCCGAACAGCTGGCCAAGGAGACGCCTTGCCCGCGATCCGCAATGCTCGCGGCAAGTGGTATTACAGCAGGCGACGCCACGCTCCGAGCTGCATTACTCGTGCTGGCGAACGCCTTGGCCAAGGGCAACGGTCGGGCGGCAGCACCAAGTACGGCCGCGTTCCCTGGAGCCTTGATTGTCGGCATCCGACGCGTCGGCCTGCTGTCTTGCGTCTCCCGCTGACTAGGCGCGTGTCTCGCCACGAAGCATTTCATCACGTGCTCGCCATACGTGACCCAATCGTGGCACGACGCATCTTCAGAATACCACTGGGCCATCGCTGATTAGGCGAGATCACTGACATGCGTGGTCCACTCGCGAAAGAGCGCGTGCACACATCGTCGTCGTCGGCGTCGTCTTCTTTCATTCATCACAATCACCCCCCACACAAGAAAGTTGTTTCGGTAAAAACAACTTTTTTATTGCGATAGCAATTATATGGACACTCAAAAGCAGATTTCTGCCGTCGGCGTCGCCGTCGCCGTGAGGTTCCGTATGACGTCAATGGAGATGAAATTGTCGCCGCGCGCCGAACGCTGTATGTGCGATTGAAAGGGCGCGAGGGGCGCGCGCTTTCACGGGGAGTGAACGCACGGCGGAGAACAAACGTGCGTTCTGCTCCGTGCTCGCTTAAGGGCTGCAGAAGTAGGCGTCTCTTTCCTCCTTTACAATCATCATATATGTCGAGCAAACGCACCTTCTTCCGACGCGCGAGAGGCCGTGGGGGAGGTGGGGGGAGGGGAAGGGAGGCGACGCTTAGCTGCGGCACGAAGTGCCTATTTATATCAGAGGCTACGGCAACAGTCACCAACGCCGCACACATTTTGAGCGAACGCGGGCAAAACGCCGACGGCGTCGACAACAGTTCTGCGTGTTGCCGGCGCTGCTGCATGTCCAAGTTTATACAGCTGATAAAGCTAATATCATTACTCCGTATAGCTCCCTACAAATTTGCTATCGCAATTGATGCTTCGCCTTTCAGGTGAAACTGCGACAACTTTTTAACACGAAAGTGTTTTATGCCGGGGTCCACCAAGACTTCACTGACGTATTTCCGTCACGGAAATACGTCATAGAACATAATACAAAGAAAAAAACCAGAAGAAAAAGTTCCTCAAACATGCAAAATTTGGAAATCGAACCCACGACCTCTCGGTCCGCGACGATAGATCGCCGAGCGTTTAACCCATTGCGCCACAAACGCATTCGCAGAGAGCTACACAGACGCGCCTTATATATCTAACACTCCTCCGTGTACCCGCGCTCTTGCTCGGGGCGGTGCCGCCGCCTACGAGCAGAAAAGAGAAGTACTGCATTATGACACTAACGCGCACCGACAGTGAACGCTTCGGTGGTCTCAGCACTACGACGCCTCGATGCCAGCATTCGAAGGGACGCTGGCATCAAGAAGCACTACCAACGCCACCTAGGTGGCGGCGTTCACCGTACTCAGCACAGCGGAGCGTGGCCTCCGCAATTAGCTCTGAAAATGTTTCTGAAGTTGATCGCGGAGGCTGCAATTACGACGCGCTGTACGCGCTGATTTGACTCCGTGACGATTCAGTTACGTGCTTTGTCTTGCGCGTTGTATTAGTGCGTCAGTTACGTGCTTCGTCTTTCGCGTTGTGCTAGCGTGTGCAGCGTAGTGCAGCTTCCATATGCACGACGGTTGCTCATGGTCATCGACGTTGGTAGTCGTTATGGAGGAGACGTGCCACCAGGCGTCAGCGTGGGTGCATCAACGCCTAAGGGCGCTTTAGCCACAAAACACCAATAGACAAGATATATCAATGTGCAATAAACATTACACTACTTCTGTGAAGACACGTTTCACTTTCGTGTTCTATACCGATTCCTATATAAGAGGGATCAACCACATTTTTTTCCAATAACAGAGGATCACTCATCGCTACATCCTCTAACGCTGAACAGCATAGTTGAAACAGTCGAACGCGCTGTAGAAAAAAAAGGTTTCTTGTATTTCTACAGTGCGTAGAAATACAAGAACCCTTTTTTTTCTACAGCGGCTGCGGTGCCAGTTTCTACCGGCACTCTCTCTACATATAACATTTTCAAACCGGACATGCTTTCGTAGATGCAATGCAAGAAATTCACCTGAGAGCAAGGTTCTTCTTACAGTGCTTGGTAGCACAAACTGGCGTGCCAAATTTTCAGACATGGAACAACCTTTTCCCGCGAACCGCTTCTTGCGCAGAGCACGTTCTGCGTTCCTACTCTGAGTGCTTTCTACTGCTCCTACTTTCTCACTACGCCGCTTATCACAGATCTCTCTTCTACATTGAACGTGTTCCTCGTTCTGCCCTACATTATATCTTTTCGTATCCAGTCCTTTGATATTCCCATTTTGTTTTTGTGCAAAATCTGTTAGGCCATAGCCCTCGTAGAAACAATGATGTGATTTCTCATCCTCGCGTTCGGAACGCAACCCTATAGCATCCTGCGCCCCACCTGTAAGCAAGCTTTACCCGGACTCACTGGCCTCATTTCTGTATGGCTGTAGACATTTGCCAGAGTCTACACACAAGCTCATAAACTTCTTTGCAACCACTCCTTCTGAGGTGTTACCTTGTGCCACGTACCTTAAGTTCAGAGGCACGATTCTTGGCTCTAAGCCATCCTTTTGTTCTGTATGATGCTCGAACCAGCACCAACCAGAACAATCGCCATTAAGGCTATTAGCGCAGCATTTACTACGCTCCCATTCATAGTAGAGAGCTTGATGACAATTCGCTTTGACTGTCATCTTACTAACGATTTTCGCAGTAGATGCCTTCCTTAAGTCTTCATCGAGACTAACTTTATTCATCACAGAAGGCTAATAATTTTGTTCTCAAACATTGTCTTAATTTTATCACATTTATTACCATGAGCTCAGATTTAACAGATATCAGCATAGTCATAATATCCTCAAAAATCGCGAGATAATTTCTGTCATGGTCAAAAGCACGAAATGCTGTCATGCTGTAAAAACGTAATGGCAAGGGCTCCTCCTCATTGCATCTAGCTTCTTTCACGAGTGGATGTATATGATATATTAGTTTTCTATGATGTCAGTGGAAATCAATTGCAACTTTACCAATTTATCATTTTTTTAATTGCACCCTTTTTTGAAGCATCAGTATTCGACAGAACTGGGGAAAAAGGGTCATGTATCTCACTCTATTGCCCCACACCATGTTGTAATAACACACAGTCGAGAAAGTGAAACCTTTGTGTGCAAGGGCGAATCGTGAACCATTTCAGTGAAGAACAATAGACATTGAAGTCCCGAGACATCCTACTACGCTGCAAAGCAACGTCCTCTAAGTCTCACAGTCTGGGTCTATAGGTTTGGATGCACAAATGAAAAAAACATTCTTGTACTGCTTGTCTTTGTATTCGCTGAAATATTTGAGGAGTACATCAGTTTCAGCTCACGTCTTATCTCTTTGTTTGCTACGCTTTCTTCTTTTGTCAGCTACGCAGAAGTGCGGAAGAAAGCTTGGCGGCCTTGTGCCCGCTAGTATCAAGTGTTCACAATGGCATATCTGCCAAGACGTTCAAGAAACAGTCGCTCAAGAACAGGATGACAGTAAGCAGGCTAAGCGTGTTACTGATGCTTCTCATAGGTAGGTTATTTCCGCTTTTATACTGTAATTACCACTCATCTGATAAGCAGAGTCGTGTTGTCGGTTTAACTTTCATTAATAGCAGCGGCAGCTCAAGTTTTGTTTTATTTGGTTTAGAGCTGCTACAAGATGACTTAAAATATTTATTTTCTTTTTCTGTTCCTACTTGTTTCACCTTTATTGCGATAGAGACACTAGGACTAAAATATTAAACATCAGCCGTAATTCTTGTGGCATATACCACTAGTGCTCCGCCATTTTCTTACCAAAACACCTACAAAGTGACCTGTATAAATAATCAATGAATGAATTATTCAATCTTTATTTTCTGTCTATACAAAACTACCGAAGGAGGTATCTGTGAAGAAATGGGGCCTAGACAGCTTGACAAGTTCACAACTCTGTAGACACTTTGGAACGGAAGGATACACAAATATTTGGAAGAAATCCCTACGAAACATCATGCCACTATCTCAGAGCAATCAAACTCGCAGTCACGGCAGATAGTCATATTAGATGATTAACATCACGCAAGACTATTGATGTAACTCCAAACGAAACGTTACAAATGTGGTAATCATTACCTGAGCCAGACACACAGGCTACCTTGATATACCGGCTTCGAAAATTCAGAGTTTCAACCTAATTAATTTTCATATGGTATTTCCTATATGTGTTAGAGAACTTGAAATTACGCAGTACAAAAGCAGGCCAATAATCAAGAACTGTGTTGGGTCTTTCTTTCAATGTCATGTGTTGGAAAGGTCAATATGCAGCAGCAAATGGAAATATGAAATCATTAAATGTACTTTTCCGTTAATAAATTACTTAAAGAAAGGTTGGCAGATTCTAGTTAATGAGCTGGTCTACCTGACGAGGCGGGCTTAATATATTGAAATGCTTAATCTACTAATTACCAGAAGTTCACCAATTAGGTTTGTAACTTATTTGGTGAATCAATTAACGTAATTGGATGCGGTAGTTACCCACATCGCAAGTTACATATTCTAGCTGTTGAGTTCGCAAGGCGGATCAACTTGGAATTAATTATCGGGATGACACCAGTTTCGAGATATTAATTCCCGAACTTTGCGTAAAAATGCATTATTGTTCCAGTCACTTTAGTACTTCAATACAGAAAACGACATTTTGTTAGGTCGAAGCTCGCGGGGTACTTTTAAAGAATCGGTGGACTGTGCATCCCTATCAGCAGATGCAGTAAGAACACGTCTTCAAAGCAAACAGCTCAGCAGATGCAGGCAAGAACACGTGTAAAAACAAAAGAACATGCGAAGACACCGCTATTGCAGCCATTTTCTTCCGTCTCCTGCAGTCAGCGCAGCCCTTACCAGAAGGCAACACCTAGTGTCGAGAGTAGCGGCACGGCAGACACTCGCGCTACGAGGCTATAAAATATCTGGGTTATACTAGTGTAGAAAACTCCAAGGTTGCTGCGCTCTACGGGCGTTCACGATATACTATAACAACGCCGCTACCTACCACTCTATAGTGTACGCGGTTTCTTCGTGCTCGTCTCTCTTTCGCTCTCTCTCTCTTTCTTCCGCGCTCTTTCTCTTTTTATCCCCGTACTCCTTCCCCCCTTGCAGGGTAGCACCGGAACTACTTTGGTTAACCTCCCCGCATTTCTATGCATCCTTTCTCTACCTCTCTCTCCAAAAATATAAAATACCAGTATGCAAGTTGTGTGTGTGTGTGTGTGTGTGTGTGTGTGTGTGTGTGTGTGTGTGTGTGTGTGTGTGTGTGTGTGTGTGTGTGTGTGTGTGTGTGTGTGTGTGTGTGTGTGTGTGTGTGTGTGTGTGTGTGTGTGTGTGTGTGTGTGTGTGTGTGTGTGTGTGTGTGTGTGTGTGTGTGTGTGTGTGTGTGTGTGTGTGTGTGTGTGTGTGTGTGTGTGTGTGTGTGTGTGTGTGTGTGTGTGTGTGTGTGTGTGTGTGTGTGTGTGTGTGTGTGTGTGTGTGTGTGTGTGTGTGTGTGTGTGTGTGTGTGTGTGTGTGTGTGTGTGTGTGTGTGTGTGTGTGTGTGTGTGTGTGTGTGTGTGTGTGTGTGTGTGTGTGTGTGTGTGTGTGTGTGTGTGTGTGTGTGTGTGTGTGTGTGTGTGTGTGTGTGTGTGTGTGTGTGTGTGTGTGTGTGTGTGTGTGTGTGTGTGTGTGTGTGTGTGTGTGTGTGTGTGTGTGTGTGTGTGTGTGTGTGTGTGTGTGTGTGTGTGTGTGGGTGTGTGTGTGTGTGTGTGTGTGTGTGTGTGTGTGTGTGTGTGTGTGTGTGTGTGTGTGGTGTGTGTGTGTGTGTGTGTGTGTGTGTGTGTGGTGTGTGTGTGTGTGTGTGTGTGTGTGTGTGGTGTTCACTCACTCACTCAGTCCCTGCACTCAGGGTTTCTTTTTTTATAGTTTAGTTAGAAAGGTGGGCTTGGTTAGAGCCGGCTATACGAGAACATTATAGCCGCTACTCAAGCAATAATAAGCAAAGGATGTACGAAAAAAGTGGTCGCAGTTTCACCTGAAAGGTGAAGCATCAATTGCGATAGCAAATTTGTAGAGAGCTATACAGAGTAATGATAATAGCTTGATCAGCTGTATAAACTTGGACATGCAGCAGCACCGGCAACACACAGAACTAATGTCGACGCTGTCGGCGTTTCTGCCAGCATTCACACAAAATGCGTGCGGCGTTGCTGACTGTTGCTGGAGCCTCTGATATAAATAGGCACTGGGTGCCGCAGCTAAACGTCACCTCCCTTTCCTCCCCTTCCCCCCCCCCCCGGCCTTTCGCGCGTCGGAAGAAGGCGCGTTTGCTCTACATATATGGTGATTGTAAAGGAGGAAAGAGACGCCTACTTCTGCAGCCCTTAAGGAAGAACGGCGCAGAACGCGCGTTTGTTCTCCGCCGTGGGTTCACTCCCCGTGAAAGAGCGCGTCCCTCGCGCCCTCTCAATCGCACATACAGCGTTCGGCGGCGCGCGGCGACGATTTCATCTCCATTGACGTCATACGGAACCTCACGGCAACGGCGACGACGACGGCGACGCCGACGGCAGAAATCTGCTTTGGAGTGCCCATATAATTGCTATCGCAATAAAATACATCAATGAGCACTATACACAAACGAACACGTTACAAGCACACAAAGAGTGTATTACAGGCACCAATACCGAAAGCACTTTCCACTACATGGGACAGTCGCCCATCACTGACGAGAAAAGCAGTTCGCACAAGTCCTTTGACTTTTTCAGATCAAGTACCCTGTGTGATATGTGAAGTGCGCGAGTGCCGTGATCGTAGTATGTAAGGGACAGAAGTAAGCAACAAGCAAGGAAGCAAGCAAGCGACAGCCATCGTGGCAAACGTGGAAGAGGAGGGGGAAGATGACGACCAGGGTGCGGGGGTAGCGGCCAGTCGAGCTCCTGGCCCAAGGTCGCTCAAGGCTCCCACCTGGGATCGACACGACAACCAACTTCTCCCTGCAGCCTGCGGTTGGCGAACGTCGGAAGGACGTCCGACCCAGGCGGCCCAGCGTCTCCAGCCCCGTGCCCGAGCTCCGGCTGGCGAACGCCGCAAGGGCGTCTAGCCGTTACCCGTCTCCACTACGCCTGCCTTCACAGCAGTGTCGATCATGGCTGCCTGATGATAAGGTGCCCACCGACATTAGAAGAAATGAAGCCCTTGTACCGGTCGCAGAGGTGAAGCCCTTGCACTTGGTGTCCGGTGACAAGACCTCTACCGTACTAAGGTGACCCATCCAGGTTCCCAACGTCACAGTGAAATTTGCGGAACTTCCTCCTGCATTACTGGATCCCTGGTGTTCGCCTGGGGGCGACCATGATTTTCTTCGGCGGCTTCTAGTTTCACCACCGCTACTGCATTTCGTGTTCCACCTCTGTCGCCGCTTATAGTCCATCCCACAGCTCCAGTGCGAACCATGAAACTGTAGACCCCTTCTGACTTTTATTGCGATAGCAATTATATGGACACTCAAAAGCAGATTTCGTCGCTGTCGCCGTCGCCGTCGCCGTGAGGTTCCGTATGACGTCATTTGGAGAAGAAATCGTCGCCGCGCGCCGAACGCTGTATGTGCGAGTGAAAGGGCGCGAGGGGCGCGTCTTTCACGGGGAGTGAACGCACGGCGGAGAACAAACGCGCGTTCTGCGCCGTGCTCGCTTAAGGGCTGCAGAAGTAGGCGTCTCTTTTCTCCTTTACAGGACTTCCGGTTTGGACGCCGACGGGGAAGGCCGCGTTTTTTGGTGCTCCCGTGAACAGGTCTTTATTCCCATGGTTCAAGTCCACACTCTTCGTCAATGCTCTTACCAGTTGGAGGACTTCACCTTCCGAACAAGTGAGCGCAGTTTCACTCAGTTTTGAGCTCGTCAGAACATTTTTCGGCACTTTGTTTGCGGCGTCGGAACGAACGCTAAGCCTGACATTAGGCTTGGCTTCGTTACCGGCACCCGAGTCCAGTGCTATGGCAGCACCATCTAGGGCCATCATTGTGCAACCTGCAACGTCATGCGTTCCCTCCACGACACCAGGCGGAGAGGAGCTGATGGATGTAGCGTCCGCAGCTGTGTCTGTGACTGACGAATCTAAAAGGCAAGCTCGAACGCAGCGCGCGCTCCCAACTTCTGCAGCTGCCATGCAAGAAGCTAGGCGCCAAAATGCACGTGAAGAAATCCATGATACTAAAAGACGAAGAATGGAGAGTGAGCAGCTCGAAGATGATGCTGACATACGCAAGGCAGCCAGTCTCCAAGCCGAATGGTCCAGCCATGAGCCTGAAGAAGGCTTTGAAGGGGACGGATTATGGGAACGCGCCACAACCCGCTCCAGACGAAAAGCGGCCCAACGTGAACAAGGGAATTCAACTAGACCTACGAGGGTTGTCGAGCGAACCGAACTTGGCTGCTTCGTTTTAGCCATACGGCCTAGAGAACGACGCAGTATCGTTTCGCTTAACGCCCGTGAAGTGAAACACGCCATTAGCGCACTATCGCACGACAAGAGGTTGGCTCAACATCAACTGCTGCGGTTCAACGACGCATCGAACACCCTCACAGTCCAGACGTGCGACGAAAGACAAGCATCAAATTTGCTAAAGCTGAATACCCTGGAAATTCCGTCGGCGCCACCTCTCCCAGTGTCTGTGCACCAGGTCCCGAGCGAGGGCATGTCACGTGGTGTTATATACGGCTGCACACTTGATGAGACATCGGAGACGCTGGCTCAAGCACTTGACAGTGAGAATGTGCAGATACTCCTGGCTCGCCCTATGGGAAAGAGCGGGTCGGTGTTGATTACATTCGCATCATCCCGCCCCCCTCGATACGTGAAATACTGGGATTTTCTCAAGAATGTCATCCCCTACGAGCCGCGATCCGTGGTGTGCTTCCGGTGCCATGGGTTGGGCCATAAGCAAGATGTGTGCCCTGCGGAGAATGCAGTGTGCCCTCGATGTGGTTCCCAGCATGAGGAACCCCCTGAGTCATGCCCCCAGACGGACAAGAAATACTGCCGTAACTGCGAGAAGGACGGTCACCTGGCTACAGACGCTTCGTGCCCACAGCGCAAGCTTTTTGCCAAACACGCCAAGGCTGCACAGGGACACCAGTCCCGTAGTGCCATGCAAACAGGCAAGAATGTCAAGTCGTCTAGTCAATCAAAGGACTTATCTAAAGGCAGGAGTGGAAGCCGTAAGCAACAGAAGGCATGCTCGAAATCAAGACCATCAAGCAAACCCCCGGATTCCGGTGCTCATTTGTTAACATCACAGCCTTCTCCGGTGTCCTACGCTTCGATAACCTCTGGTGCTCAGAAGACTTCGAAGAAAACGTCTCGTTTCAGTCCGCGGTATGGAGAAGAGATCGCAAAGGAGCTGGAGCAGATTGACATGGAAACCGAAGTCAGCACCCGTGACTTTGAGAATACATTGTCTCGTCTCCAGAAGCAGCTGTCGGAAATCCAGCGGTCCATAGACACGGCTCGGACACGATTTCACCAACAACTGAAGGAGCGAAACGAGCAAAAGCTAGTACTCCAGCATCGCCTAGCAGAGTGGAAAGAGGAGAGAACGCTGATTGACCAAGCGAAGAGACGACAATCTCTGTCACCACGAAGAGGCTCTGCCCCACCTCCTAAAAATACACGGCCGCACCCAATGAACGGGGGAAAGCTCAAGAACCCATCCCAAGAGCCGTCAAAAGAAGAAACAGGAGGCTCAGTGGAAGTCGTACCGCAGGCATACCACGCTCCCGAGTGGATCACGCAATTTCTGAACGATACGAGAGCCCAGGTAATGCAACAACAAGCTCAGGCGCAGACGCAAGTTTTACAGACACAACAAGTTTTAAAGCAATGGCATCAAATGCAACAGGCACAGCAGGATATGATGCAACAGTTTATGCAAACCCTGCAGACACAGCAGGATCAAATGATGGCCATTTTGTCTCAGCATGGCGAGCTCACCAAACAGCAGCGGCCGCAATGCAGTGCCTAAACAGTCCCCGGATGTCTTGCAGTGGAATTGCCGCTCACTTAACCAGTGCGCCGCCGAACTCAATGCCCTTTTTGAACATGTGGGCAGGCCGGCGGTGCTTCTGTTGCAAGAAACGATGGGCACCACTCCTGGCATCCGGGGCTACGAAGGGTATTTTCAACCCAGCATATTACACGCGCATACTGGAAAGAAAAAGTGCGACCAACAGAGAGAAGAGCACGTTGAAGCACAGGCGGCTGTCTTTGTGCGCAGGGATGTGCCGCACGCAAAGCTCGACACAGCTAAGTATTGTAGCAAGATCCAAGAGGTGGTGGCGGTGCGATGTAACTTGAGAGGTCGTCAAACATTACTTGTGTCCGCCTACCTTCGCCCAGAAACCAATTGCTACAAGAAAGTTGGTGCGAAGAAAGCTAATTTCGCATGGTTGCGTGAACTGCGAAACATTTACCCAAAGGATCGACTATTGGTTGGAGGAGACTTCAATGCTCATCATCAAAGCTGGGGATATGACAGAAATTCAGAAAGGGGATGTTTACTCCTTGAAGAAGTTGAAGCAGCCGGAATTATCTTGGCGAACGACCTGGACTACCCCACTCGCCACGCACTCCACTCGGGGCAGCGTGACAGCACGCCTGACTTGACTTGGACGACACCGGGACTTGTGAATGACTGGAGGTGTGGCGCCGACCCAATGGGCAGCGATCACTACCCAATCTGGATTGAAGTCGAGGCGAAGGCCACCGGACAGAAGAAAAGAATGACGTCAGCCGTAGACTGGGACTTGTTCCGTTCCTGTTTTGAGGCCTGCGACAAGAACACACCGTTCATAGAGAAGCTTTCAAGTGCAGCTCGGGAAGCCACTAGAAATATTGAAGTGAACGAGCACCTTCCAACACCTGACAAGCATCTCCTCCATCTGTGGGACACGCGAGCCATGTTACATCAGGTATACATCCAGAATGGGAAGCAACACGTCGACTTGCTCAGGGTTCGTAACAAGACAGCGCAGGCGCGTCGTTATGCTAAGGAACTTGACCGAGAACGATGGTGCGACCACTGCGCCTCGTTTGACGAACGGACTGGGACTCGGAAGCTGTGGTCCACTTTCAAGGGCATGTCTGGAAAGAGAAAGAAGTGCAATACCGTCAGGAATGTAATGCTGGCTACTGGCTGTTCACCCTCCGAGTTCGAACTGAAGGCGGCGCACACTTTCTTCCCTCAGCCAGACCTACCACCTGATGCTAAAATTTACCAACGCATGGTTCCTACGTCGGACGCAGATATCGAATCAGCTTTCACTATGCAAGAACTGATCATGGCTCTTGATTCTGTCAACGCCAAGAGTGCACCGGGCAAGGATGGTATTACCTGGCAGTTGTTGCGGAACCTCAGTGAACTAGGAAAAGAACAGTTAAAGGAAGAGATAAACAAAGTTTGGTTATCAGGTGAAATTCCCGCCGAGTGGAAGCACTCCGTGGTGAGCCCTATCCCAAAACCAGGCAAACCTGCAAACGATGTCAGCAATTTGCGGCCTATATCGTTGACATCAACACTTTGCAAGCTTCTCGAACGCTTAGTCCTCACGCGGCTCACCTACCATCTCGAGGAAAGTCACAACGAACCATACTTTGACCCAAGTCAGACTGGATTCAGACCAGGCCTTTGCACTCAAGACAGCCTCTTTTTGCTCCGTCGTTGCACTAGGAAGCGGCGGGGTAGGCAGAAGGTTCCCGGCATCCTGGTCGCCGCGGACCTACGGAAGGCATTCGACAGTGTCACACACGAAGCCGTAATCTCGGCGCTCGAAGAAGCGCGCCCTGGAATACGAATTGTAAACATTGTGAAATCGTTCCTGGAGCATCGGACATTCGAGATCCGTAGTGACAACACATGTACAAGGACATTCACGAACAATGTAGGTGTTCCTCAGGGCGCAATTTTATCGCCTACACTGTTTAATCTAGTCATGCGAGGACTGGCTGTGCGTCTACGACAGGTTCACGGCGTCCATTTCACCATTTATGCGGACGACGTGACACTGTGGACGGAACCTGGCGGCCCTCTAAAGACAACAGAAATAGCAACCAAGACAATGCAGCATGCACTCGACACATTGACGGATTACTTGAAAGGAACAGGCATGCAGCTGTCTCCGGAAAAAACAAAGTACATCCTCCCCGGTGGCAAGGTACAAGAAAAGGAGAAAGTCGAGCTGTACCTAGCTGGCCAGAAGCTTGAGAGAGCTCCACAACACCACGTCAAGATACTCGGCATTCCAATTCACGAGGACGGCGGAGCGGCTACCTGGCTCAAAGAACTAGAACCTACGTGGAAGAAACTTCTGCACTTGGTGAAACGCATATCGCAGAAGCGCGGTGGAGCTGGCGCCGATACCGCTCGGACTTTGACGTCGGCAGTGCTTACGTCGAGGGCTTGTTACGGTGCGGTATGCTTTGACCTCACCAAAGCACAATACAACAAGCTCGAAAGAATGCACCGGGAGTGTCTTCGAGTGATCACGGGTCTTCCCCGCCACGCGCGAGTGGAAGACCTGCACCGGTACGCGGGACTTCCTCCACTCAGGGACATTATTATAGAACGCAAGGAGGGACATGACCGCCGTCGACGTTACACACGCTCTGGACAGCAGCTCTTAGAGTTAGACGGAGAACGCTTGCCAAACAAGGTGGAAGTGCTTCCGGCTGTTGCTCCGTGGGATGACGTGCAGGTTCGAGTCACGAAGCCTGTCACACGCCGGCAGACGAAAGAGTACCACGGCGCTTATCGATCCAAACTTGCAGAACGGGCTGACTTGAAAGAATATGCCATTTTCACAGATGCGGCCTGGGATCCTACTACATCGAGAGCGGCGCTGGCAGTCGTTAGTGGTGAGCAGCAAAACGTCCGGATTCACCAACACCAGCAAGAACCGACCATTAAGGCACTTGAACTGCAGGCCATCCTATTTGCACTAGAGAAGCTGAAGGAAAAGGCGGGAAATATTATGGAATACCACAGGGGCAAAGAGTTCACGATATTCACCGACTCTTTAGATGCCCTAAAGGCACTCACGGCGACGCCCAGAGTAGGCACGTGGGCGCATGATATTAAGGTCGCATGCGCATCCCTTCATCGGGATTACGGCATGGGTGTGCGAGTGGACTGGGTCCCGGGGCACTCGGGCAGCATCGGCAACGGTGCGGCCCACAGTGCAGCGAGCGAGCTGTTATTTTCCCGCTCATCTCCCCTGGGCCCAGTCCCTCTCACTCCTGTGCGTCTGGATCCGGAGGAGGAGCGCGAGCGACTTAAAGTCCAAGCCAAACGGGAGCTGAAGGCGAAGGTACCGCACAATGCCCACCCTTTGCCCAAGGGGCTTCCTCGGGGCGCGCAAGTCCTGGTGCATAAGGCCAGGACGGGCGCAGCACTCACCGAAGATGTTCTGGCTAAGTGGCGCGCGTACGCCGCTTCAAAGAAGACGCGAGGCCATCAGAGGCAACGTATGGACAATGAGGAGGAGGAAGAGACGGAGGCGAAAGTGATGTCTTCACCAGTGACGTGCAGTACGTGCGACATCGGTGCTCGACCGACAATCAGGCATCTATTGTGGGACTGTCCCGGTCTCGCAGCAGTAAGAGACAAGCACAAGGGACGCGGCATTACCTCACTGGAGGCATGGACCACGCCGCCCCCTCAGGCCGATGCCCGACGAACTATCAACTCCTTATGGGAGTTTGTGCGCGAGGCCGGCTTGACCGGCAGGTTATGAATGTGTAGTGTTTTCTTGTTTTTTTTGTGTGTGTGTGTGTGTTTTTTTTTCTTGTGAACCCCGCCATTGACCCTTACCCCTGCTTAGGCCATTGAGCCATTCTTTTCATTAAAGTTCTCTCTCTCTCTCTCTCTCTCCTTTACAATCACCATATATGTAGAGCAAACGCGCCTTCTTCGGACGCGCGAGAGGCCATGGGGGAGGGGGAGGGAAGGGAGGCGACGTTTAGCTGCGGCACCAAGTGCCTATTTATATCAGAGGCTCCAGCAACAGTCACCAACGCCGCACGCATTTTGAGCTAACGCGGGCAAAACGCCGATGGCGTCGACAACAGTTCTGCGTGTTGTTGCTACCAAAGCCGCTCACCTTACTTCGTATGACATTGCTGTGTTGCTATCGCATTCATTGCTTCGCCCTTAGGGCGAAACTGTGACATTTTTTTATGATTTCTTTCTAGACTTAATCCTCTTTTGTTTTAACACGAAAGTGTTTTATGCCGGGGTCCACCAAGACTTCACTGACGTATTTCCGTCACGGAAATACGTCATAGAACATAATACAAAGAAAGAAACCAGAAGAAAAAGTTCCACAAACATGCCAAATTTGGAAATCGAACCCACGACCTCTCGGTCCGCGACGATAGATCGCCGAGCGTTTAACCCATTGCGCCACAAACGCATTTGGAGAGAGCTACACAGACGCGCCTTATATATCTAACACTCCTCCGTGTACCCGCGCTCTTGCTCGGGGCGGTGCCGCCACCTACGAGCAGAAAAGAGAAGTACTGCATTATGACACTAACGCGCACCGACAGTGAACGCTTCGGTGGTCTCAGCACTACGACGCCTCGATGCCAGCATTCGAAGGGACGCTGGCATCAAGAAGCACTACCAACGCCACCTAGGTGGCGTTGGTAGTGGCGTTCACCGTACTCAGCACATCGGAGCGTGGCCTCCGCAATTAGCTCTGAAAATGTTTCTGAAGTTGATCGCGGAGGCTGCAATTACGACGCGCTGTACGCGCTGATTTGACTCGGTGACGATTCAGTTACGTGCTTTGTCTTGCGCGTTGTATTAGTGTGTCAGTTACGTGCTTCGTCTTTCGCGTTGTGCTAGCGTGTGCAGCGTAGTGCAGCTTCCATATGCACGACGGTTGCTCATGGTCATCGACGTTGGTAGTCGTGATGGAGGAGACGTGCCACCAGGCGTCAGCGTGGGTGCATCAACGCCTAAGGGCGCTTTAGCCACAAAACACCAATAGACATTATATATCAATGTGCAATAAACATTACACTACTTCTGTGAAGACACGTTTCACTTTCGTGTTCTATACCGATTCCTATATAAGAGGGATCAACCACATTTTCTTTTTTGTGATTATTTTGCTGAGTTTCATTTTCTCTTTTCGCTTTATTTTCTTTAATGAATGGCTTGTTGTGGTAACGAACGGACTTCGTCATTTCATGCGCTGAGGCTGTGCCTCAGTAGCGAGTAATTCATTGAAAGAACCTCATCACACCCTGAAAGTTACTCAGGGTACTTGACGACTTACTCTGTGTACTTCACATCAAGTACTCTGAAAAATTCGCACAATTAAATATTACGGCAGACCTCATCTGTCGATGACTGTCGACGATAATGCGAATAGCAATCGAGCAATGTAGTAACAGACCATGTTCCTAAAGTCCCGTTTTTTTTGACACGTGAAGTTGTAATCGTGAGTCCTTCGTTGATTCGGATATATTCCACATACTCTAATATCGTCCCACTTTGCTATGGCACTCGCTTGTCAAGGTCGCGCCATGAGCATTGAGGCATGACGACGACTATAGGACGTTGATGCAGTGACGATGGAATGAGGAAGAAGGTATATCGATGGAACGACAAACGCGTACAACGATGACCGCATGACAACAATCAGATGCCAATTCCTCAATTATGACCTTGGTACAACGAAGACAACATAACGACGACATGAGGTCAATGAGATAAGGGCGATGTTGTGACGACGACGGTATGATGACAGCCGGGTGAAGAAGCGAGAATGACAACGATCATACCACCATCATGGCGTCGATGGTATGACAACGGGTGCATGGCATGGGTGCATGGCATGACAACAACGCTATCACTATGAATACATGTCGACGATAATATTACGACGATGACAAAACAACCACA
The DNA here is from genome assembly GCF_013339745.2 of Dermacentor silvarum. NCBI lineage: Eukaryota > Metazoa > Arthropoda > Arachnida > Ixodida > Ixodidae > Dermacentor > Dermacentor silvarum. The sequence continues at coordinate 106,314,959 of NC_051156.1, forward strand.
CGAGGACAATGGTGCGACGACCAGTGTATGATGACAATGGCGTCACGATGTCTGTCTCGCGAAACCTGTATGACGACGATGGCTTGATGACGACGGTATGAAGAGAGTCGGATGACGAAGCTGGAGTAACGATGATGGCACGATCACGACGGCATCACGACGATGGTCTGACAACATAGGCGTGATAGCGAATGACGATGAAGACATGACAGAGTCGCCACAATCACGATTGAATGGCGACAGTCTGATTACCATACAATAACGAAGAAACATTGACGTTGATGGAATGACGAAGACGTTACAATGACGGTGGCATGGCGGCAATGGGAGGACGTTACAGAAGTGATGACAGTGATAAAACGACAGCGTGACGGCGACATGACCATGACTGTGTGACGACGAAGGCGTGATGGCTCGGCATGACGAGTGTCGGATGAAAAATCCGGAATGACAATGATGCAATGACAACGAAGGCATCACGACCCCAAACACATACGTAGTGACCCCAAGCTATTAGACACCTTGGATCACTGGGTTCGAGTCGCAGGTGTAACGATGACAACCTGACGAGAATCAGATCACGAAGCTGGAATGACGACGATTCAATGTCGATGACGGCATCGCTACGGCGGTGTGACAAAGAATGTACGATGACTGTATGACGAAGATATGGTGATGACGACGTCATGACGAGAGTCGGATGGCAAAGCTGGAATGACGGCGATGCAACCACAACACCATACCTGTTGGCCCAAGCTACAAGACAACTTGGGTCACTGGGTCAGGGTAGTAGGGCGACGACGACGGCATGAGGAGAGTAAGATCACGATGCTGAAATGACGACAATAGAACGACTCCTACGGCATCACAAAGAGGAGCACACACCTAGAAGCCCAAGCAGGTAGAAAACTTGGGGTACTTGGTTGGCGTAATCCTCTAGATAGATAGATAGATAGATAGATAGATAGATAGATAGATAGATAGATAGATAGATAGATAGATAGATAGATAGACAGATAGATAGATAGATAGATAGATAGATAGATAGATAGATAGATAGATAGATAGATAGATAGATAGATAGATAGATAGATAGATAGATAGATAGATAGACTCAAAACGGCTGAAGTAGGAAAGAATGCTTTTGGAAAGAAAACTAAATAATGGGGTTTCGCGGGCCAATACTGCGGTCTGATTATAAGGCACGCCGCAGGGAGTGGCCTCCAAATTAATTTTGACCACCTGGGGCTATTTCTCGAGCACCCTATGCACGGTACACGTTCGAATTTACATTGCACCCCCGTTGGAATGCGGCCGCCACGACCGCGATTGAAGCCGCGACCTTGATCTCAGCAGCGCAATGCCATATTCACCGTGATATGGCAGCGGGGAAGAAAACACAATGCAGAGAAGTCTAAATACGTAATGTCACTCAAGGCTAGTTTCTTAGTAGAAACTATCCATTTAGTAGAAACTCAGGATTAGTTTCTACTAAGCAATCAAGAAGAGCGCTCACGGCACACCATTGCTTCAAGGGGGTGGCCGTGGTCCAAGCACTTTGTTCATCACCTACCGACAGTGAAAGCAACTTTCTCTTCTTCTTAACGCCACCAGCATTTCTGTTACTCTTTCGCTTACATTTTTGCAGCTTTTAACAGCAAAGCTGTTTAAGGTCGAGGTTGATCCCTACGGAGCGATAGTGTTCGCGGTTTCGAGCGAAGTGGAGAGAGTGTAAATTGAGGAGAGGAGGTGCAGAGAGAGAAACAAAGAGAGACAGAGCGAGAGAAATAAAACAAAATAAACTTGCTTAGCCACGGTCTGAAGGCGAGCGTTATAACCTCCGGGCTATGCACTCACTTTCTTTTTCTTACATTGTATTTATTGCATCATGTATATGGGAGAAAAATACTATATGCGAAAAACGTGCAAGCACCAGCCAACACACCACTTATTCATGGCCTAAAAAAGACCTAAAATCTCCTTAAGCACACCCTGTCCACACAAAAACTACAAGTAGCTTTGATCTTAAAAAGGTGGCAACGACAAGCAACGTAACAAGAGGTTGCTTGTCGTTGTTGTAACCTCACGCTTGCAGAACATGCATTTATGGGAACCATACGGTTCCGTTGTGCCGACCATTGTAATACTACTTGCTATGGGCGATAGAGAGAGAAATGAGGGCGAGAGAGAAAAAAAGAAAGTGAGAGAAAGAAAGAGAGAGACGCAGGATTTGAACCCATGTACTCACGGTCCGAAGGCGAGCGTCATACCCACTATGCAATACATCAACGCTTGCCGAGCTCCACTGTATCAGATTTCACAAATGCGCAACTGGCTTAATTTTTTTTTTTTTGATATGGTTAGCGAATAGCCTTGCCGGGAGGAACTACGTGGGGCGAAATTCAGGAACCTTCCGTTTATCAGGGTCATGCTCCTAACGTCACTGAGGAGCTATTCGTTACTCATTACTGCGTACTACAGATGGAACAAGAAATCGGATTCTGAAAGCCCCCTTATCCATTCCCACCGGCGGAACTGGTATGGCCACTACGCGCCGAGCCAACTCGGGCGCGTCAACTTAGTAAAACAACTTCTATGATAGCGTCTGCCCATTCTTGGCAGCATCCCACTTTTATTTAAAACTATAACGTTATCAACAAGTGAATGGTGATGTAACAGATAACAGTTTAACCAAAATCAAGAACAAAAAACAACTGATAGACACAACATACTCTTACCCTTAATAAAAAAATCCGGCAGATCCCACGCCCTGTGGGAATCGATGTTATGCGAAGCAGTGTGCGGGGAGCCTACCATGTTAACGAAACGACCATGAGAGCACCAAGACGTAGGCGGCTCTTTCATAACCTACATGACATGCATCTGATGACATTCATGTCATGAGTGCTCAGGAGTCGCTTTAGCTACACCTAAGAGACCTTAAGGCGGAAGCGTTACTCATGCTTATGACTATGACTTCGACCATCAACCTTTAGCCTTTCCTTCACTTAGCACCACATCCGAACCCATTCCATTGGTTTTCGAGTGTTAATCTTTTTTCGGTGAGTCATTCTCATTTTTGCTGAGTCATGATCATGACTTTGACTTCTACCATAATCGTTTAGTGTTAACTTCACTTAGTGCCCACGTCCAAACATATTTCAGTGGTTTTTGAGTATTAATCTTTTTTCGCTGAGTCATTGTCACGTTTGCTGAGTCATGCCCATGATTATAATTTCTACCATCATCCATTAGTGTTTCCTTCACTTAGTGCAGATGTCTGAACCCATTCCAGCGTTTTAAGTGTTAATCTTCTTTTCGCTTAGTCATTGTCATTTTGTCTGAGTCATGCTCGTGACTATGACTTCTACCACGATGCCTTAGTGTTTCCTTCCCTCAGTAGCCATGTGCGAACCCATTTCAGGGGTTTTTGAATGTTATTCTTTTTTCCCTGAGCCATTGTCATTTTCCTGAGTCAAGGTCATGACTATGACTTCTACCATAATCCTTTAGCGTTTCCTTCACTTATTACCAACGTCAGAACGCATTTCACTTGCTTTTGAGTGTTAATATTTTTTCACTGAGAGACTGTCATTTTCGCTGAGTTATGCTCATGACTATTACTTCTACCAGCGTCCTTAAGTGTGTCCTTCATAGTACCGACGTCCGAACCCATTTTAGTGGTTTTTGAGTGTTAATGTTTTTTTGCTGAGTCATTGTCATTCTTGCTCAGTCATTGTCACGACTATGACTTCTACCAACATCCTTTAGTGTTTCCTTCACCTATTATCCACGTCAGAACCCATTTCAGTGGCTTTTGAGTGTTAATGTTTTTCTCGCTGAGTCATTGTCATTTATCCTGAGTCATCCTCATGACTACTGACTTCTACCAGCATCCTGTAGTGTTTCCTTCACTTTAGTTCCCGCGTCCGAACCCATTTCAGTGGTTTTTGAGTGTTATTATTTTTCGCGGAGTCAATGTCATGCATGACCTACATGACACGCGTGTCATGACTTCTGTTCGTCAGACACTCCTGCTCATACTATGCCAATTTTCTGACCTACCAAGTTAACGAAACGTTCATGAGAGCTCCATGACGTAGGCGGCTGTTTCATGACCTACATGACACCTATGTCATGATATTCATGTCATGACATATAATTTATGTTCGCCATATGCTCTTGACATAGTGTGCCAATTTCGGTACATACCATGGTAACGAAACGACCATGAGAGCACCAAGTCGTAGGCGGCTAAATAGATAGATAGATAGATAGATAGATAGATAGATAGATAGATAGATAGATAGATAGATAGATAGATAGATAGATAGATAGATAGATAGATAGATAGATACGGTCAGAGTAGCAAATGTTCTCCAAGAAATGCTTCGCATTTATCAGAGCACTTCATAAAGGCAGCCTAAGTGGTGACAAAATAATTCAGCCATGCCAAGAGGTCAGCAAACTCGAGTTTTTCTAGGCCCGGGCTGCGCTGTAACGCTCTGGGGTACAGAAGTGGTCTCTACTTGACGCTTCTCCCCTGTTCACTTGTTCGCTGCTTGGTCATCAAGCTTTTCTGCGGTATCGAGAAGGCCAGGGTGCTCAGCTGGATTGTCGTGAGGCTCGGCAACAATGGCCATGCTGGCGTGCGAATCGCCAGCCATAGGAACTGTTGATGTCAGCGTTGATGCACTCTGGAGACCTGCGTAACGCACTCTACACAATTTTGCCTCATTCCATGTGTTGTTGCCTTCCAGCATGTAAGCACTACTTCCTTTATTACTCACTATCCTCAGGGATTCGCTGTACGACAAATCGCCCTTCCTGGAAACGTCAGGTTATTTTTATAATGCGAAGCATTTCTTGCCGGCGGCTCTGTCCGTCGCTCCCGCGTCCCACACCCTCTCTCTCCTCTCCTACGCTCCCCCCTTTCTCTCCTCTAGGAATCCTGTGCGGAGCGGCGCCCGCGCCCCACCCCCACAGCGCATGCGCGTCCCCTCCCCCTCTCTCTCCCCTCCTACGCCCCCCTTTCTCTCCTCTAGGAATCCGGAGCGGAGCGCACTACAGGTGGTGCGACAGCTGCATACTCCGCTGGGGGCGCCACGGTAGTTCCGCGGTATGAAAATGACGGAGTGCGCGCGCCTCATACTCTCTCCTGTGCAGCGCCGCAATGAGCGCTCGGGCCGCTGCCGCGAGACCATCTCCCGCTCAAGCTAACCATCTCCCCGCTGTTTCGCATCCACACATGGTTCCCTTTAGCGGGAGATGGAGTAATTTTTTTTACCCTCACGAAATCACCCTATACGGAACGTTGGAATCTTCTCCCCTCTTTTTCGCTCGGTATACCCCTTGCTGACCATCTGCTTATATGTCACCTTTTTTGTAATTGGGCAATTTCTGGTGCGGGCTTGTCAAAAAAAGGCTGGGCTTATGGTGCGTGGTGCGTGTAGCATATGGTGGGTGGAGCGCTTCCATCCAAGAGTACAGCTGGCGGCACCGCCGTTGTTGCATGTTGTGTTACGGTAAACAGCAGAGTATTCCAATGCTGTTGTCTCAATACGTCACTGTTCGAAGACTGCAAGCTGAACGTAGTTTTTCACGACCCTGTTGACACGTTCGACCTGTCAGTTCCTTCGGGGATGATATATCGATGAGCAGAGGTGTTTATTTCCACGTTTTCAAATATATTATCGATAAGAGTGGACTTCATTTGTGCCTGACTAACGTTTCACGTTGGACTTGTTGGTATAACATGAAGGAGGCAAAAGGCGTAGCGCATCAAAAACAGGACACAAGAACACAGACAACACACACGCTTGGCGCTAACTTTCAACAAGTTTTTATTGCGGGATCATAGCATACATATACACATGTATATATACACATATTATATATACTATACACGTATACTATATACTATATAGTATATACTATATGTACTATACTGTATATAGCGGTGCTATCAGGTTGCTCGAAGCACGTGTTCAATTGCAGGCGAGAGAGTGGTATATAAGTGCGCTGTGATCCCGCAATAAATACTTGTTAAAATTAGCGCCAAACGTGTGTGTTGTCTGTGTTCTCCTTCTCGTGCCCTGGTTCCAATGCGCTACGCGTTTTGCCTCCTTCAGTTGTGGTCCATGATTTGTTAAAATCTCGTCTGGTTTCCTCTCTCTACTGCAGACTGCTGCGAAGAATCTGATTACTGCATTAGATGTCACACTTGAAACTTGAAAGAAAGCATACCTCAGACCATTCGAATAAGAGTCAACTAAAGGTAATGCAAATTTGCAGCTCTATTTAACCATTGTGCAGAGACCGACAATGTCCAGTGATACTTTCTGCCAAGCATTCTCCGATATCGGAATTGGTTCCAGTGACGCTACCGCAGGTTTCGCTGACTTGACTGTAGCTTGACAGACACTGCAAGAGTAGATTGCCATGCTCCACCTGTTTGCTGTGTCCTGGCCACCAATACCGGTTCGAGGCCTCTGTTTTGTGCGAACAATTTCCTGGTTCCCTTCATGAGCCGTCTCCACGAGCGTTGCCGTCAGTGCAATCGGAATGGCCATGCGCTAATCCCGATATAGCAGGCTGTCCATGACTGCCAGCTCATCTTGCACATAGAAAGAGGGGCGCAGCTCAGGCCAAAGGTTACATTTCGCCGGCCACTTAGTTGTGATTGAAATCATCATCTGCTGTAACGGTGAGTCGGACTGAACAGCTTCTTGAACTCGCGCCTTCGTGATGCAAGTGGGAACGGCAGACACGACTTCTTCCTTGTGTTCTTGTACCACTGACGGAGGCAATCGAGACAGTGGATTCGCCGCCTTGTTATCACTACGACGGTAGTACAGCGCATAAAATTTGTAGTATAGAAGACGCGCCGACCATCTTGCAATTCGTGTAGACCGGTGACTGGTGCCTCGGGATGAGAGGAGAGTAACCAGAGGTTGATGGCGGTTGGCAGCGCGAACTTCCTTCCTCAAAGAAAAACGTCCCAAAGTTCACACACCCACATACATACGAATGCCTCCTTTCCCCAACAGAGTATTTGCCCTCCGCGCGGAACAGAGTTGGAGACGCCAAGGCAAAGGTGCGGAGTTCGTTTCCGTACCTCTGTTGTAGTACAGCTCCCAGGTCGTAGTCAGAAGCATCTGTAACTACTACCACAGGTAGCAAGGGTCGAATATATGCACGTCCTTGCACGTTGCGAGTAGTTGCTTCACCTCGCGGAAGCTTTGTCGTTCCAGGAAGAACGCCTACGACGTCAGCAAAGTGGGGTATGAACTTATAATAGCTGAGGTGTCCGAGGAACGAGGCAGCTCAGTGATGTTCGTGGGCGCTGGAGCATGAACTACAGCCACAACCTTCGATTTCAAGGGTGCCAGACCTCTGTGGCTGACGACATGTCCCGAGAATATCAGTTCTTGTACATCAGACAAGAACTTTTCGTTAAGCTGCAGGCCTGCCGACGAGATGTGATGCAGAACATAGTGAAGGTTCGCAGAGTGCTCAGCCGCAAATTTACCGTAGACAATGATGTCGTCTGTGTAGCAAAGTACACCTCGGCAAATCCTCATAATTGAAGACATCATCTTCTGGAAAGCGACTGGTGCTGAGGTGAGGCCGAAACACAGTCGACAGAATCGAAAACGGCCATTGTGCGTAATAAATATCGTCAGATCACAGCTTTCACACCTTCACTTCAGTTGATGTTCTAGAAGCTGATGCCAAATCAATTTTCGAAAAGTGTGTTGACCCTGCTGGTTGGTGCAGAACGTCGTCAGTGTGTAGTATAGGTCAACGATTATAGCTCTGTTAGCCCCGCGCAGGACGACACAAAGCCGAATGCTGCCGTCCTTCTTTAGAACACCCACCACAGGGGATATCCACTCAGAAGCATCCACTTTCTCGATTATACCTGTCTGCACGAGCCACCGCGTTGCCACGGACGCCTGCTCCCGAAGGGCCAGAGGACGACGACTCAGCTTAGCGGCTATTGGAATCGCATCCAGCTTGCGGTTGATGTGATGAGCAGCGCCTTTTACAAGTCACGTCTCGTCCGAGAACAAGTGGCTGCATTCCTTTCGAAATTCTGCAGGCAGAAAACCGGAAGATTAACTTTTCGTTTGCATGCATTGCAACGAAGCTCCCTGTATGTGTAAGTTCAGGCTGCTGATGGCGTTCAATCCGAGTACTTCGGTTCCCTGCTGTACAACGTACAAGAAAACGGAGATAGAGCGCTGCTTGGAAACAACGTTTGCAGCAAACAGCCACGATGTTGCTCTTACTGTAATCAAGCAAAGCAACAGCAGGTGGTGACAACAGCCTCGTACTTTGAATTTTTCATGTTGGTGTGCTCCGTTATTATGGATACTGATGAGCCCGTATCTACTAGAAACTTCGCGGCAATGCCTTCAACTTGTAGTTCGATGTAAATGCTGCGGCGTAAAGCGCCGGTCGCGACCAGTAGCAGCGTCACGCGTTGTTCGGCTTCCTCTTACACTTCCCTTGCGCTCTCTTCGAGAGAGAGAGAGAGAAAGAGAAAGGAAAGACAGGGAGGTTAACCAGAGGTTATCTCCGGTTGGCTACCCTGTACCGGGGGAGGGGTAAAAGAATGCGAAAGGCGAGAGAGAAAAAATAAATAAAGAATAAAAAAGGAAGGAAAGAAAAGAAAATCACACACGCACACAAAACATAACTATTTCTGTGGGCACTGCCACGCAGTCTGCGAAGGCGTTCTTGTGTTGCATGGTGTGAACGTTCTGAGAATTCAGTACTGTGGCACATCACCTGAAAGTGCCCTTGTTTTGGGCACCTTGAGTATTGCTTATTTTGTCCTTGCAGTTCGCTAGTTGCCCAAGTGCTGAGTAGGCCCGTAGCGGTAGCAACGACGCTCGTCTGTATCCCGCAGACACCCGCTGCCTTTGACGGTACTTGTGCGTCGGGAACATGTACGTAGTCATTACGACGAGCGTCACGTGACTTGGCCGAGCATTTGTCTGAATTTTGTACATACTTCACTCCCTCCGCTCGCTGAACTCTCCAAGACCTTTAAAGGTTGCTTCGTAACTGTCAAGAGAGAGAGAAGAAGGGAGATTAACAAAGGACGTGCCCGGTTGGCTAGCCTACACTTGAAAAGTGTGAAGGAGAAAAATAGATAAGGAGGGAAAAGAGAAATAATAGTCAGTCATTCGCAGTCACTCGCAAAGGATCCTCCGCTGTCACAAGTGTTCGTATAATCCCGTATCCTTCACGAACTGCAGAAGGGCTTTTGTGGCCTTTTGCATGCAAGAATGCATAGGCCATGGCCCAAGAATATTTTATTCCGAGAGCGCCCTGTTGTCTAACAGGTTGCTTTTAGCTTGGAGAGTACGTCGTTGAGTGTAAAAGGGTGCGCAGTGACACAGAAGGTGCTCGATCTGGAGTCTCATCCCACCCGCACAAAATGCACGCTGCCCAAACACTTGCGACACGGTAAAGTTGCTTCGCGACGGAAGAGTCCAGGAGGTAGGCGAAGTCGCAAGTTAGGGTCGAGAGAGTGCAAGCGTGAGTTAGTGAAACCAGGCAAATTCCATCGTAGAAGTGTGATGTGGCGAGCAACCGATTGAAGTTATCACTCAACATACGTTCTTGAGAGTGGTATAGGATCCCGCTGATGTTTTTGATGTCAAGAGTCAGCGTTGCGCCTTCGAAAAGCAGGAGGTCACGAACCGCGTCCGACGCGTTCCCAGTAATGAGTTGGTCGCGGCCAGCGATGGCACAGGTTCTTCCCGATTCGCATTTCTGCACCAGCGTCTGGTTCAGTGGACTCACCGGGTTGCTGCAACGGCATGTGGTTGCTGCAATGGCAGGCTCGCCGGGTTGCTGGAGACGCTTTTTGAACCGGTGGCGCTCGACGAGCATAATCGTAGTGGGAACAAAGAGCCGGTTGCATGTAGCAGGCGCTGCCTTGAATAGGTCTTCCAACGAGGACGTTACCGCCTCTGTAGGTGGTTTCAGCTTTACAGGCGCAGGCAGGGCAGCTCCATTTCTAAACTGACGGTGTCCTTAAGCCATTGTGACCTAAATTCACGTGAGGCCGAAGCTTCGAAATAGATGTCGAGAAGGCTTTTGCACTCGCTCCATGGAATAATTGGCTGCCCCGGCGTTTGCAGGAACGCCGGAGCTCCTTCATTGCAGCAAACAGCCGCTAGGCCCCACCCTCGTCGCCACTTTGTTATCTCATCTATCATATGTGGCCACTGCGCGCCGAGCCAACATTTAGCAGCACCCCACTTTTATTTCAAACTATGATGTTGTCTACACGTGAGTGGTGACGTAATAGATGACAATGGAACCAAAGACAAAACCAAGAGCAAGAACAAGAAACTGCTGCACACAACAGGAACCTTTTTGGTAGTTAAAGGGGCCCTGAATAACTTTTTATCGAAGCGGAGAAGTGCTTTTGAAGTGAAAATAGGCTATTTCAGTAAATACTTTGCCACAAAAAGTACTTCAATGCGTTCAGCAGAAGCGGAGTTATTGGCAATAAAACACAGCCTCCACTGTGCTCCCGTTCCATCTTGCACAGCGAAGGTTACGGTGGAGTGGGGCGTGCCACAACGCTCCGCCTTCTAAATGTTACCGTAGCGCGCAGTGCAAATTTCAATTTGGATGTTAACGTAAACGCCACAACTTCCGATTTAGTTGCCTACGATGCGCTAACCGTAACCGAACGCGGTTTTCCTCTACGAGCCGCAGTGCGCTTAGCCAGTGGACTCGTGGCGGCACCCGGCCGCGGCCGCTACGTACCGACCGCAGCTACTATAGTAGCAGCCGCGAATGGGAATACGCTTTATTGCGAAATAAAGTGTTCAGATGAGAGTGAGGATCATGGATTCTGTTGAAAAGAGAGCGTTTGAGAGAAAGGTGACTTCGCGCTCAGCTTGCGAGCTCCACGCGCGGCGTACGCGTCAGAAAATCTTGGCTGAGATGTTCACAGTAGCGTATGCTAGCCGCGGACTATGTTATTTCACCAAGCCCGAGGGGTGGTACAGGGCCGCTTTAAGGTACGGATAACAAGCGTTTGGGTTTAAAGGTATTGACCATAAGTATTACGCGAAATCTCAGCCAAATAAAGAAAGCTTCTCATCTATCAAGTCGTCGCCCTTCACTGTCTGGCGCTTTAGTTCCAGTGATAGTTGCACTTGCTTTACATTTGTGTCCTAATGCTTAGACAGCAAGGCACTACGGACAGTATAGCGCTGTTATAGAGATGCGTGCTCAATTTTTCGGTTCTGTAGGCGCAAGGAAAGAAGCTGTGCTACCATTCACTGTACTAGGTGTAGTTACACGGCCTGTGAGATTTGCCAGCTCGCTCACTGCCTTATCTCGTAGACCGTAAACTTCAAAGTTTGCTTGTATTTTGTATTTCGTACAGAGTGCAACACTATCTAGCCTTAGTTAAACCAGATTCTAGGCCAAAGCTTTGTAGTTTGGTGAAAACGTTTACTTTCTTCACGCCAAGCTCAAGTCTCGCCGCCTGCCCGCAACAGACGACTGCTCAAACGCGCAGACGCTGGGGTATACAGTACGGTGAAGCGGTCGGGCAGGTTGTTTATTAATCAGACGAAGTGACTGGCGAAGGCGTAAGGAAGTTTGAGCATACCTGCGGAGCTGCCTTAGGGTAAGGGAGCACCAAGAAATCCTTCACTAGGGGATCCTCAGTAAGGAAGTTTCCAGAATTAATGTAACGGCAATCTAACCACAATGAAGGCTTCCTTACTGAGGTACGGAACATTTCCGAACTTGGGCTAAGTTTATCTTGTATTGTCGAAGGCATGGAAATACTATCAGGTTACTTTGCGAAGTGCGTGACATGCCGCGTTTGTAGTCAAACTTTCCTGCCCCGGTGGCCCAGTGGCTCGTTGTGCTACTGAGGAAAAGGGCACGGGTTTAATTCCCACAGCTGCATTTCGATGGGGACAAAATGCGAAAGCTTTCGTCTGCCATGCTTCAGGTACATGTAGAGAGCCCCACATGGCCAAATTTATTCCGGAGCCCTCGGTTACGGCGTTCCTCATAACTCACTGTGGTTTCGGGACGTTGTATACCACAATTTAATCTTCTAACTTTAGTGAAACCAGACAGGGAGCTGTCGACGGGAGCTGACGTCGACGAACGCAGACAGCTTCAATGTAATACGCATGAATAGAAGGCTAGGATTTCGAATGATGACAATGACGGTACTCTCTAATAGCGCCCACTTCAGAACGAGTTAGCGACAAATAGTCACATAGCCTATGCGTCAGCTATACAGGTTTACTATATGAATTGCAGTGTAGAATTTAGCCTCTCTACTTTATCGTGTCAAGTTACCTATCCATGCAACAACCGCAACCCGCTCAACATGGTTATCAGCTTTTAACCCCAGCGTCTCTGGAAGGGCGACGTTACCTTCTTTTCCGGCTCAGTAAATAATCTGGCATGCCATTACAATGTTCTGACACGTGTCCAGATTTTGTTTGCAGCATACACATACCTGACCCTGTAGCGAACATTTGTTCCTGTATTAACGCGAGAGCGTTGAGGGCCCGGTGTCGCAAAAAATCAGGTATCGGCGTCAGGCGCGGACCGTCGTTTAGCGAAACATCATTCCGAACCACAAGCATGCAGTCTCTCCGCGTGGCGCAGAAGTGTTACTGAACTAAATGAATGCCTCAAAGTAAAATGCGTCAGGAAAAATGTAAAGTACCACCTAAACACAACCTACACACATGACAGCGTCGGATTGTAATTTTAATATATGGAAACATAATTCCGTTACGCGAAACCCAAACAAAAACGCCTTTTCCCACGTTTCTACCAATCATAGAGCGGCACCTCCCGCTCGGTTCCTTGCACCAACACCATCCAGATGGCGCTCGCCTGGAAGGTGAAGAAACAAAAAGAAGGCTGCGGTTACCGGAAACCGTGACAAGCAGTCAGGGATCTTTGAATGCTATAGTGTTCCACTCTTAAAGGCGATGCTTATGCGTCCTCCATTTTTGGGGTTTTGTACTTAGGCAGGCCAGCTCTAACGTAAAAAGTAAAAGCAATGCCCTTCGTATTGTAGTGCAACGTTTAGTTCTTACGTTTGTTCCTGTCCTAATGATGTACCAACCAGCCCAGACCACCACACTCCTTCATATATTTACAGGTTTTTTGTTGGTTGTCTTTGGAAAACTTAATGGGCTTTTCTTGTTTCCGCCCTTTTCATCCAATTTGTTGTCTTTGTTTCTTGCACTACCTTTTTTGATTACTCTAGGTTGTCTACATATACTTCCAATTACCCTGTACTAGGGTGCCAACTTTATCGACCACTGTGTCAATAGTTGTGGTGCCAATCCTCGACGGGCGAAAATGTTATGTCACTCTTAGCGCGTTTATTTGGGCTCATGTCATTTAAGTGATCATCGTACTTAAACGACAAAATAAACGTGTAGAACAAAAGTAACATGCGTGCTATTTTTCTCGCGGAACGGCGTAGACCACGTGATGTGGAGCCAGACCTAACGAGTACTGGTCACAAATAATTTTTCTGTTCTTTTTTTTTTTGCAACATGGAGCCCATCCGGTGCAAGAAGTGCACGGTTTCCAACATTATGACAGCACGACGTCCCGAAATACATGCGCCAGAATAACCACTAGGCTGCTTTTATGTCAATGTTGATTATGTGCTGTCGATACAAGCAAACCTAGCACCGCATGCGACCAGCATTAGCTTTCTTTCCGCGCTTATTATCAGACGGATTCGTCCTTACCGACTTCCCCCACTATCATTGCTGCATAGAGGAAGAAGACCCTAAGACTAAATCGCCTATTAGCAGGAGACCGTCCAGTCCGAACAATTTGCCCCCTCCCCCGCAGGAAATAAGAGCAACTGCCTCATAGAGAACATACTTCTCAAATGAACTGTGATACACCACAAAAACGTGGTGTATCGTGGTGTATGAACGTGGTGCACCACAACAACGTGTTCCTGCGCAACTTTAACTCGATGAAAGTACGTCCAACAATGCTGTCCCGTTAACTTACCATTGAAGGATGCTGTAAGGTCGCTTATCCAAAACCACTGTCCAGACAATGCTTGAGCAATTCGAGACAATGGAAAGCTTGCGTCAGGCCGACTCGATTTTCTTAGAAAAGCTCCTTTTATGTTGCCGCTTCTTGCGCAGATGGTCATGTAAGATCTGTTTGTTCTGCAGGCTGCCAAATTTAGTCGTTGGCGTTGCCTTGAGATGACATTCAGTTTACGTACTGCGTGGCCGAGCTTGCCGCGGGGTTTGCTGTGCGCGCAAATACTGATTCCATCTTGCCAAAAACACAGCAAAACATTCATGGACACTGATTGACCGAACCAAAAGCACCTAATATTCAAGTTAGTCGGAACGAAGGAAATCAGTAATTTTCAGTGCTAGCAATTATTTCGAGGCAATTGCAACGTTGCTGGACCGCTACGTCATCTCCTTACTGGCACTGCAGCATTCCCGTACTGCAGCATTTCGTGATGCTTGCCGTGTAATACGCGCAATGATTTTCTTGCGCAGAAGCTGTTATTTATCACCATACAGGGAGCAGAGAACGGGAAGAACATTCTTTCTTCACTTTTTCAGAGGAACTGGGCATAACACGAAAGTGGAAATATGTATTCTCAGAAGCACTGGCAGCTTCACTGCACTGACAAACACAAGTCCATAAACGCGCGTAATCTTCTATTATTAATCACAGTTTCACTCGAAGGACTAAGTAATGACAGTGAAAGCAAACACACGAGACCAGTGCTGCTGCGAGCTTAAACATAACTCCAGGGGCTACCAGGTGTTATATGTGTATCAGACAGGTCGGAGATTCCGCATAAAAAGTTCGGAATCGATGGCAGTGATGTTTATGGTATAGATAAATATCTATATACGAGCAGTTTTGAAGGGTGATATATCGTGAATCAGCCCTATTTTGTCCGCAAACTCATTCCAGTCCCTGGCGGTGCGTACTAAGAAAGATTGCAGAAATGTTATGTGGGCACCTGGCGGGATCACAGCGCTGCTATGACTTGTGTGATGGCCTCGGTGTACCGGTTGAATGAGCTGGCTATCGCGTGGGTTGCATAAAGACAGAGGCGTGAAATTTGACGGGGTGAAGGGAGAGTATGCAGTTGTAGCCGACATTCCAAAGCGAAGAGGCAAGAGTAGTAGGAATAATCAGAAAGAACAAGTGTAGCTGCACAATTTTAGACTTATTCCTGCCCTGATTCCCAATTCCTAGGCATGCATAATCAAAGGTGACGCATGTATATTCAAGTTTCGGCAGCAATACAGTTTGTAATAACAAACAAGTAGCTTTACGGATGGAGGTGTCCTGGAAAGGTTACGCGCCGTATGTATTGAAGGGCATGGTTATTGTAGTTTATTAAGTTGTTTACGGTGGTTGGGCCAAGATAGGGTTTAAGGTAGATAGGTAATCTAAGTGTCTGACCGAACTTGTGGCAACCATAGTGTGTTCAATATTTACGTAAGTAGGAGGAGTAAAGTTTTCGCGACGATGAAACGAGATTTGTAGTGTCTTACTGGCGTTCAGCAGCGTCAGGCATGTAACACACCAGTGCACAGTGTGCGAGAGGTCGTGTTGGAGAGACAAAAATTCAGTGAGGTCAGGGTGTTTATTAGGCGGTAGAGAACGCAATCGTCTGCTAATAGACGGGTTTTAAAGTGACAGGGTGGAATGTCGTTGACGTCTACCAGGAACATTAGAGGTACGTGGATGGTGAGTGGTTGTTAGCATATAGGCACGGCTTTCAATTAGTTAGAAAGCTGTAAATCCACTTGAAAAGATGCGGGAGATGGTTAAGACATGAGAGTTTGAGCAGAAGACGACAATGGGGTGTTTTGTCAAACGCTTTTCTGAAATAAAAAAAATTGTGCTTCAATTGGACCTTCGAGACCATACTAGCAACGCCGGAAGGCGCTCTATACAGCAAGGATGGGGCCACACACTCAATTTAGGATTTGGCAGTGGTACTGCAGGGGACTCCACCATAAAAGATGCACCCTGCAGCAGTTTGTTCGCACTCACAAAGAAAAGTCACATGTTATATCATTGCAAGAAACGATGACTGATCAGGTTTCACTCCAGGGATACAATGCTCTTGCTCTACGTGGGGACGGCAGAGGAATCCGCACATTAGTCAGCAGCAAGTTCACTTTCGTCGCACACGATCTAGGGGTCCGCCCTAGCAAGACGGATACCTCCCTAGTCGAAGTCCATCCCAAGTCAATCAAACAACTCCAGCATTTTTATACTTAACGTATACAGCAGCCCGAGCGATCACAGACAACGTTTCAAAAACATCATCACTAGGGCAACGAAACTCGTCGGAAACTCTCCACTGGTTGTGGCCGGCGATTTCAAGTTCACACTTGGAACTACCCGCACGACACGGTCAAGGGCAGAATCCTGTGGCAGGAGGTGGGAGATGCGGGACTTTCTCAATTGACGGACCCAGCCTTTCCCACCAGACGCTGCACCTCCTCGACCAGGGACTCGATCTGTCCCGGACCTCGCCTTTGTTAAAAACGCTGGCTCAGCCGTGTGATCTAATCTGCTCGGTAGCAATCATTACATCACGGCCACCACCAGCCTACAAGTGGAGCAGAAAAGAAAAAAGGCCTTCTCGGTCCCTGACTGGGACAAATTCCGTGAGGTTTGCAAGACCCGCGCCGCCCGTGGAGAAAAGCCCGAGAGCCTCGTCCAGTGGTCCGAACCTAATTCTGCAAGATGTCTGCTTCACCACCAAAACCATACAGACAGATCTGCAGACAGACAAAATGGATAGCAGGCTAGCACACCTACTCGAGGCCAAGCAATCAATCCTCGAGAGGTGGAAAAGCCAACGCTTGAATCGCAAGCTCAGGATGAAGATAGCCGAGATCACCAAACAGATCGACGAGCACTGCCAAGCCCTTTCTAGGTAGCAATGGGACGAAATTTGCAATTCAATCGACGGGCAGATATGCACGGGAGGGAGGTGGAATCTTCACAAACACTTGCTCGACGACTCCGGCACCAAGTCAAACCAGAGAAGTGTCCTCGCTAAAGCGCTCCACGAAGCCAAGAAGTCGTCTTCGGAAGATGAAGTGCTGGTGATGCTAGCTAAGAAGTACCTGCAGCTCAAAACTGTGACCGATGAGGCGAGATACCCAGTATACAAAAGGAATCCGAACTCCGTGCTGGACGAGCCTCTCCAAGTCAGTGAAATCTGCCGCGCCCTACACGACCTCAATGGTAGGTCGGCACCCGGCCCGGATCACATTAACAACAAGGCTCTCAGAAACCTAGAGGACGAATCGGTCGAGTTTCTCACAGTGGAGATAAATCGCATTTGGGAGGAGGGAATTGTACCGGAACAATGGAAGGAGGCGAAGGTCATACTCATCCCAAAACCCGGTAAACCGCCGAGCTTGGACAACCTCCGCCACATATCACTGACGTCATGTGTAGGGAAGGTGGTCGAACACGCAATCCATTACAGAATTGCCGAGTATATCGAGACCAACAACCTTTTTCCTCACAACATGATAGGTTTCAGGCCAGGCCTCTCCACCCAGGATGCCATGAAGCTCATCAAGATCAAAATCCTGGAACGCTGCAGTCGGGACACGAGTGCAGGTCCTTCTCCAGGTCCTTAGTTTGGACCTGGAGAAGGCCTTTGATAACATCCGTTACGAGTTCGTTCTCGACGCCATCTCCAAACTCGACCTGGGCTCGTCCTTCCATGCCTTCGTCAGGTCGTTCTTGAGCAAACGATGCACCATCCTCAAGGCTGGAGATTAGGAATCAGAGAAAACGGAGCTGAGCGGAAGAGGCACCTCCCAGGGGTCAGTCATCTCATCGCTCCTCTTCAACATCGCAATGGTCGACCTCTCGAGATACCTAGGCAACATCCAGGGCATCGGTCACACGATCTACGCGGACGACATCACTGTCTGGTGTGCCGGAGGCAGTGACGGACAAGTCGAAGCCGCACTCCAGGAAGCTGTCGACGCTACAGAGCGCATTCTCTACAGCACAACTAGAAAGGGCCGCAAGCCACAGGACTGGAAACCCCCACCGAAATCGACATGAATCTCTACATCAAGTGCGGCGATCCGATTCCCAAAGTCGCGACCATTAGAATCTTGGGAATGACACTCGAAGGGGCGGGCACAAATAGCATCACCATTCACAGACTAGCAAAGAAGACGGATATCGTCATCAGTTCAATCAAGCGGGTAATTAACAGAAGGAGCGGCCTGAGTGAAGAGAATCTGATAAGGCTAGTCCACGCTTTCTTGTTACGCCATTTCGCGTACCACATCATCATAACCCCCGCCCAGCGCAATATGCATCCCCAGCGCAACGTGGAAAGAAGGAAGGCCAGGGTCGTGGCGCTCCCTGGCCTTCCCTGGCGGCAGCTGCTTCGTTGGCGCGGCCGCATATGGCAACAGCAAAAATTTCACAGTAGTGTCCATCAACCACAGGGGTTCGACCGTTAACGCAGCTTCGGTACGAAGCACGTCGTCACGTGCGGCCGAGCAAGTGGCCATTGCCTTGGCCCTCCTGGACGAGAAACATGCCAACATCTTCAGCGACTCCAGGGCAGCCATCCGCGCCTTCAGCGTTGGCGCCATGTGTACGGAAGCCTGTCGCAACCTCGACGGCACAAGCATCGCCACCCACACTCTCACGTGGTTCCCCGATGACATGGGATCCATCATGGGAGGCCCCACAAACCTCAACGAGCTGGCACTCTCCAAGGCGCGAGGTTTCGCTTTCCGCGACCATGGAGAACTGCCCGGCTGGTTCGCAGTGGTGGAGAACAGAGATCAACCGACAACATATAACGAAATTACGCAGCACTTTTATCTCGGCAGGAGAGACTTTCCCCTTCCTCACAAGAAGTTAAATAGAGCGCAGGCATTGACCCTCAGATTATTGCAAACAGGTTCGTATCCCAGCCCGGCTTTATTACACAAGCTTTATCCCGTCACTTATGTCAGTAGTTCTTGCAGACACTGCAATGACTTCGCTAGCCTAGACCATATGCTCTGGCGTTGCCCCTCGTTGCGAGGCACGGAACAAATCAATGAGGACAAGTGGCTCTCCGCTATCAAGAGCCCCGACGCCGGGGCGCAACTATAGGCTCTAGAGGGCCCACGATGTGGCGGTCGGGCATGACCTGACTGTCCCACGCAACGTGGGAGCGGCCCGCTGCGCGCTGAGTCGCGTACCTCAGGACTTTCATTCCATCCATCAATTCAACCGTTATCTTCAAGATTAGGGTGAAAATCATGTAAATATAATGTTAGTTGCATGTTATATGAGTGACCTTTACGGAATCCGGGCTGGTTTGGGTAAAAAGCTCCCAGATTATAAAAAGTTCGCATGATGAATGTAGATCGTGCGGTCCATGAGTTTGCATCAAACACTGCTAACCCCTTCGCCCGCATCTGTGGATGTGACCTATTTTCGCCATTTCTATGCTGTGGTAGCAATGAATAGTGCACAAATATAAAGCTTAGTGTAAATTGAACATTTTGCTAGCCTACATTATTTTCACTTTACTTCTGAGTGACATCTATCGTTACAAAGTATACAGCTTTGATGTAGGCACTGCCGTGTTTTACGTGATGTTCGACGTGGGGCATGTCAGTAGCAACCTCGAAATAATTTTTTTTCTTGAAATGCGTGTGGCCAATAAATAATTCATGCATGTAATTTGAGCGGGTAATTCAATTATTTTATGAAGAAACGTAGCGTGAATAACTTTACAATATTTTAATACTTAGTTACTCTGTAATTGCGATGACCCATCATAAAATGCAGTCTTTCTACCACCTTGATTTCTACCACCTGAGAATTTTAAGACTTGACTGAACGAAACAGACCTTTATATATATTATGACGTCTCTGTTGGCACGACGTTTATTCGGCCCGACTACTCGGCATTGAACCAGTACACGCCAAATGATGATAATCCAATGGAAATGAAGATGAGGATCGAGCAACGTAGGATTATGGTGATGATATACAGATGAAGAAGACGTGCGCAACAAACGCCCACACTAATTTCTCCCTCACGTGGAAGCGGCCATCCTGGCCGCAGGTCAAGGTGACGAAGAACGCCGCGTGACGAATTTCATGCGGGAGACATGAACGACCTCGGTGCTGCGACAACGGCAGTCTGTTGCGGCGACAAACGGAGTCACGCGATAATTGAAGGGTGATGTCTGCTCCATAACTATGTATGGCCCGATGAATCGCGGCTGGAACTTGTCGCACAAACCACGAGTGTGAATGAGCGTCAATAGGATCATTTTGTCACCAGGTCGGAAGCACACTACGCGATGGAATGCGTCGTAAATGATCTTCCGGTCTTGTCTGGCCGCTGTGTTTACACGAGCACGCTGGTGACACTGGGCGAGTCGTGAAACGAATTCTTCGCTAGACGGTGTAGTTGGGTTGACAGGAGAATCGAAGAAAGAAACGTCTAGAATGGAAGTAGGCGACCTAGGTAAAACGGCAAGTAGCTGGTGACGCTGAACGGCCGTGTTGTAAGCGAAAGTGAGAGATCGTACAAGCTTACCCAATTCTTGTGATCAGGCTGAATGTATGCGGCGATCATGTCCGCAAGCGTGCCATGAAATCGCCCTGCCAAGCCGTTAGTCTGTCGGTTGGTAACTCGAAGCTGTGTTGTGTGTGGTTCCAGAGTCGCGCAGGACTACGTTTAAAAGTTGCGAGAAAGGTCTTTCCGCGGTCGCTCAGCAGCACCCGAGGAGAACCATGGCGAAAAATTATAGCTTATATAATTCAGGTGTTTTATTCTAAAGTTGAACCAAGACAAGTTTTTCGTGCAACGAGATCTGTTGCTCGCAGTAATTGTAGGAATGTACAGTTTTGTCAAGCCCTGCATTTTAGACATCAACAGAGACCGAATGATTTTTTTTAGCTTGGATGGTACTTTGAGGCAAAATCGTTACAAAAAACTCCTAGGTCGCGTTTATGGCGCTGTGATCGAATTTATTGTAGCGTGCTAGTATTTTTGATTCCTTTATTTGAATTTATCAAACGGAAACGTCACATGGACAACTATCTGAGGAGGACGCTTATTTCTAATAATCGTTATCTTTACAAATGAACGCCTTTGGTTGGCAGTCACACTCTGGAATGCAACCAACCAAAATATACACCATTTCGCAATTTTAAGACGTCCCTGTATGTTACGCCGTCCTAATAGACAGTAGACGTAATCATCATCATCATCAGCCTATATTTTATGTCCACTGCAGGACGAAGGCCTCTCCCTGCGATCTCCAATTACCCCTGTCTTGCGCTAGCGTATTCCAACTTGCGCCAGCAAATTTCCTAACATCATCCCCCAACCTAGTTTTCTGCCATCCTCGACTGTGCTTCCCTTCTCTTGGTATCCATTCTATAACTCAAATGGTCCACCGGTTATCCATCCCACGCATTACATGGCCTGCCCAGCTCCATTTTTTCCTTTTAATGTCAACTCGAATATCGGCTGTCCCCGTTTGCTCTCTGATCCACACCTCTCTATTCGTGTCTCTTAACGTTAGGCCTAACATTTTTCGTTCCATCGCTCTTTGTGAGGTTCTTAACTTGATCTCGAGCTTCTTTATTAACCTCCAAGTTTCTGCCCCATATGTTAACACCGGTAGAATGCAATGATTGTACACTTTCGTTTCAACGACAGTGATAAGCTGCCAGTCAGTATATCGCAATGCCTGCCGTATGCACTCCAACCCAATTTTATTCTTCTGTGCATTTCTTTCTCATGATCAGGGTCCCCTGTGAGTAATTGACCTAGATGAACGTACTCCTTCACAGATTCTAGAGGCTGACTGGCAATCCTGAATTCTTGTTCCCTTGCCAGGCTATTGATCATTTTCTTTGTCTTCTGCATGTTCATCTTCAACCCAATTCTTACACTTTCTCGATTAAGGTCCTCAATCATTTGCTGTAATTTGCCTACACTGTTGCTGAATAGGACAATGTCATCTGCAAACCGAAGGTTGCTGAGATATTCGCCGTTGATCCTCACTCCTAAGCCTTCCCAGTGTGAGAGCTTGAATACTTCTTTTAAGCATGCACTGAATAGCATTGGAGAGATTGTGTCTCCTTGCCTGACCCCTTTCTTGAGAGGTAACTTTCTACTTCTCTTGTGGAGAGCCAAGGCAGCTGTGGAATCCTTGTAGATATTTGCTAGGATATCCACGTATGCCCCCTGTACTCCTTGAAAACGCAATGCCTCTATGACTGCTGGTATCTCTACTGAATCAAATGCCTTTTCATAATCTATAAAAGCCATATAGAGAGGTTCATTGTACTCCGCAGATTTCTCGATTACCTGATTGATGACATGAATATGATCAATCGTAGAATATCCCTTCCTGAAGCCAGCCTGTACTCTTCGTTGGCTGAAGTCAAGTGTTGCCCTGATTCTATTAGAAATTATCTTGGTGAATATTTTCTTGGTCTATAATTCTTCAATTCTTTAATGTATCCCTTCTTATGGATTAGTATTATGTTGGCGTTCTTCCAGCTCTCTTGTGCACTTCAAGTTGTGAGGCATTGCGTATAAAGGGCCGCAAGCTTTTCAAGTATGATATTTCCTCCACCTTTGATAAAATCTACTGTGATTCCATCTTCTCCAGCAGCTTTTCCCCTGGTCATGTCTTTCAAGGCCCTTCTAACTTCATCGCTAGTTATAGAAGGAGCCTCTGCATCCAGTTCATCACTATTTCGAATGAAAGTAGCTTGGCTGTTTTGGGCACTGTACAGGTTAGTATAGAGTTCTTCCGCTGTTTTTACTGTCATCGAAATTGCTAATGATATTACTATGCTTATCTTTCAGTGCATACATCTTGCCTTGTCCTATGCCAAGATTTCTTCTTACTGATTTAATACTGCGTCCATATTTTACGGCTTCCTCAATCTTTCTCACGTTTTAACTAATCTCTTCAGTTGGACACTTTCATGTTTTGTCGTTTCTTTATTAGGTCCTTTGTTTCTTGGGAGAGGTTACCTAATGGTTGCCTTGGTGCCTTACCCCCTACTTCAATTGCTGCTTCTTAGATCAACCTAGTTACGGTTTCATTTATTACATCTATGTTGTCTTTATCTTCATTTTCTAAAGCTGCGTATTTGTTTGGGAGCACAAGCCTGAATTGGTCTGCTTTTACACTTACTGCCTCTAGGTTGGCCTGTTTCCTCTTGACTAATTTCACTCTTTCTCTCTTCAAATTGAGAAAAATCCTAGACCTCACTAACCTATGGTCACTGCACTTTACCTTACCTAACACCTGCACTATGCACTATGCACTATCCTGCACTATGCTTGGATCGGAAGAGAGTATGAAATCGATTTCATTCCTTGCTTCTCCATTAGGGCTTTTCCAGGTCCACTTCCTGTTGCTGCGCTTCCTGAAGAAGGTATTCATTATTCGGAGCCTATTCCTTTCCGCGAATTCTACTAACATCTCTCCTCTTGCATTCTTAGAACCGATGCCGTAGTGACTTGCTCACCAACCTGCGTTTTCCCCACTTTTGCGTAGACATAATAAGTTACGAGAAACACTCACAGAACAATATGTTTCCGAGAGTGGCTATAATAGATCTACATGTCGTTAGAATTAAAACTGCTGTCAAGCTTTCATGTGCTCCCTGAACTTTTGCCTTCGTCTGCAGAACTTCGTCTGATGAGGCGAGAGTGGTCTACTGTTAGTCAGCTTGCACAACTCTGTTCACGCTTCTCTTTCCGACTCGGTCTTCCTTGTTATGTGATTACTGTTATCTAAATGGGAACTTTTGGCGCAGCACCCACGTCACATACAACAGGCCCTTGCTACACGAGTTCCTTGCGCAATGACCAAGCGCTGGTTCACAAGCTTTCTTTGAATGAATGAACGAATGAATGAATGAATGAATGAGTGAATGAATGAATGAATGAATGAATGAATGAATGAATGAATGAATGAATGAATGAATGAATGAATGAATGAGTGAGTGAGTGAGTGAGTGAGTGAGTGAGTGAGTGAGTGAGTGAGTGAGTGAGTGAGTGAGTGAGTGAGTGATTAGGTGAGTGAGTGAGTGAGTGAGTGAGTGAGCGAAACTTCATTTAGCTGTATTAAGGTGTAATTGAAGATTAAACCCGAGGCAAACCACAGCGGGGCATTTTCAATCACCAAGCACGTAACCCCTTTACCTTCATATTAACCGAGAGGTATTCCACAAATCGTTAACTTTCTAGATGCCATCTTTACTGCACTCATTTACGTGAGCACAAATGCATGTCAACAAACAGCAGCAGTCGGTCTATGTTCTAAGTTGGAAGTTCACCTTTCGAATAATCACCTATGTTTATATTCTCTGAGCTTATAGTGATATTTACAGGCAAACAAATTGCTCTCCTGTGATGTGTTATTAAAAGATCATTGGAGGAATGAATTGCTGAATGTAACGACGCCGTCATACAGGTCGTCAAACAGAACATTACAGTGACATTGGAACTACTGGTACAAAAGTGCTGATAAATTTGAGTCTTCTGAAAGTGAACGCGTTTCTTAGTATCATTGTAGCTAGTTGTATGGGCGTTCGAGAGATCGTGGACTGGTACTAAGTTACGCAATGATGTCTTTTTCCAGCGTTCGAAAAATTCGTGCACTCATCACAGAAAAATGACCATCAAGGTAAGTTCTATGGCAGTTTCATAAGCACTACCGTAAAATTTCTAAACTAAAGGCATTCTGAGTGAAAATATTTGTTACATTTTAGCATAACTCTTTTCTACTCGGTGAGCTCGTTCAAAGATATAGCAGACGCAGTTTTCAAAACTGCGTTAAGCTTGTACATAAAGTCAACCTGTCATAGATGAATAGTTACAGAGAAAGGCTAGCTTCTAAACACAGACTACAGTGATATTTTGCGTAAACAAGCCCATTTTTTCCTCGTGAACTATTCAGTTATGCGTGAAAGCTGACAGTCGCTTTTATGAAGATATAGCCATCCAGCAAGACTGTGCTCACAAATTTTTTGTAGTTCAGCGCGTCACAAGAAAAAGAAACTGCAGATATCGAACGCATTCAGCACAGCAAGAAGCGTTCGGCTATAAGTTCGCTTCAGGCCGCTGAGAGCTGCCTTAACGGGAAACGCAATGAGAAAATACAAGTAACCATAGAAGCCATAATATCTATTTCGCTGCCCTGTCAAGTTCCTTTTTCATTTTAGCAGTCTCTATATCTAATACATAGCAAATTGTTTTCTCGTTTGCGAGAGGACCTTACGGAAACCTAAGGCTCGGTTTTCTAATTGAGTTACCTCAGTTTAGGAAAATACAGGGTCAGTCTAGGCTTTCCGTTATTATGGGGCAATGGCCTCCTTGCGAGTTAGCACTGGGAGATTCTACCGCAATCCTCTTTAGTTTCTTATAGATGATAATTCAGAGAATTTCATGCTTTATTTTAAGGCCTATTCATTTTTCAACACAATTCTGCTGTCTCACACTCTGCAATACCAGATTGAGTTTAATATTCGCTAAATAAATTGACACTACAACGAGCTGGACGTTCTGAATGTTAGCAAATCACCAAAACCGCGTTATGCCACATTCCATACACCGTTCGCAGAGCTTGTTCGCGCCATGTAGCGGCCACATGTGAATATTTAATATTTATGTGAAGGTAAAAAAACCAAGAAATAGCAAACATTGATGCGAATCCTGCGCATTGGGATTCCGTCACAGTTGCTGTTTATGCAAGGATAAAACAGAAACAAAAGCAGGCTGAAAGCAAAAAAGCTACATTAAGGCTTAAAATACCTCTGCGACAAAACCATCACGGATGGAGGCAGAGAAAGCAAAAAGCAGCGCTCAACAGTACTTTATAGTGTACGGCAGGAATAAAAACTCATCTAGTGTTCGTTGGCTGAACGACTTCAACACTTAGCCTACTTACTGGAAACAGCAGTGGAAAACTTTTAAGCGCTTCTAGCTATTTCGGAATATCTGCTGAAGCTTTAAGCCCTAGCGGAGCCATATGGAAGCATTCCCCGCGATCTACGTGCATGTACTTGTGCAATACGTAAGGGGAAACGCCGAACGGACATTGGGACCTCGAAGTGTACAGACAAGTTCCACTGTTGCACTGTTTGCTGACGAAATCAGTAGAATTGTGTTATTAATGCATTAGGTACGGGAGAGCGTTTGCGTGACAAAAGTAATAGCGGTGGTACTACAACAATCCCTGATGCATAACGTGCTTTTGTTGCCGCTTTCAGATGGACATGAAAGAAGAAAGCGTTACCCAATTCTGAAGTACTTTAAAGCATCTGAAGACAATGAAAACTTTGGGGGACAAGAAGGGGCAGACTGGTCCGGTAGCTCCGAGGAAAGCAGCGCCGAAAGCCGCTTGCCTGTCGAAGGCTTGTCCCATATATTCAATGAAATAAAGAAAGTTCACCGATAAATTAAAAAATAGGAAAATTAGCCAATTTATACCCAGTTCAAGAACCATCACTTCGTGCAATATTACGCATTAGAGTACTAAAGGCCTGATTTTCCGCAATATAAATATTTATTTACGATATCGTTCTTTGAAAACCTGTCGTGCACGACCCCAGGTTAGCTATCTATTCTCCAAAATGAAATACGTTCTTGACAGACCTCGCTAGAGCCCTCCAGAATGTTCATTACCAGCGATCAGTAATTCAACGCGACTGAATTTTTGGCGTGGCACAAGAAACTGCACGAAAGTATTTTATTTACATGGCACGATCGGCCCATGAGGGGGCCTAACGCGCGTCCCTGACATAAAGCCCCCGGATCTTCTAAATTTAGCGAAAAGCTTCGATCTCGCCGCCGTGATGCGCTTTCGGACAATTAGGGAGCCTACATGCAACGTCGTTTTAGGGTGGTAACAGCACCAAGATTTTGACCGCTATTTACCGCCAAATTTGGTGGGTAGCCATTTTGGTCCCCAGTCTTTCTGCCTTTTTTGTCACGCTCTGATGTACTCATGTTCGCACGCGATCTACTAAATTTCTTTAATTTAGTTTTGCGCCAATGCTCACAAGAAACCTGCATACATCTTTAATATACTAGTTGCATTTTCCTTTTACTTTAACACATCAAACTTACTTTTCTATTGCATGTCGTGCGACACATGAAAAGCAACAAGTTATAAGGCACGATGGCGTGCTCCTGGTAGCATTATCTCACGCCAAGAACGTGAACTGTATTAAGCATTGTCGTTGCCTTCCAGTTGTACATAATATATAAAGGCTCGTTTTCGAAGTGTGCTGTAATAAAGACTCTCCTTACTAGCCTGTTTAACTAAAACGTACACGTGCCGCGTACGGTGCTCAGACGCGCCATTTTTCTCTGGCTGTTGAGGCCAAAGTTTGTTAAAAGAAGTTAATTAATTTACCGTTACCAAGGGTTGTGGGAAATGTGGTCTGTCGCTGGTCTTTCGCCATTTTGTGCCCCTGATTTAACCCGCCAATTTAGCTGGTGGCGGCAATTGGTGCCCTTACAAAGGCTGTCACCACCCTAAAACGGCGTTGCATGTAGGCTCCCTACGGACGATCACTTCAGCGCCCCTCCTGGTCCGGTCAAAAAGCAGCTAGCAGATGACGCGCGCATGGCGCGCATCGTTCGCCGTTCCCAAACCAAGCGTACGCCCAGATTTCACTCCATTCACCCGTGTCCTGCACCGAGCGCGCGTCATTTCGGGGGTCGTTGCTGGCCGCTCGGTCAACACGTTGTCGATGCGGTGAGTGATAAGATCGAAACGGCATCAAAGGTAACCAGGCTCTTTTGTTCTTGCTCACCCAAAAGTATAGGAAAGCCGCGAAAGGCTATGATGCAACGTTAACTGATGAATTGGCCTGTTAAAGTCTCACGGCTGCATAATGCAGCGCGCCACGTCGGGCGCGCGAAAATATATTTTCCCCTTGGACCAAACCAGGAGACACTGCGGGCAGTTGGCGCTGCTTTTATAAGATCCAGTGGGTTTAGCCTGCCTGACACTACCAGAGGGCAGCAAGGTATCGAGTGGAAGTCGTTCCTCTGCCAAATAATGAATAAAAGCGAGAATAGCCAGCGGTGCCGTGACGAGAGGAGTTGTATGCAAACGTCACACTATGCAGTGCTAGGTTGAGCCTCTGGGCATGAAAAGCGACGGCGACCACGATTGTAAGTGCCGGTGGCTTCGAGATGTCCTGAAGTTGTTCTATCGTGAAGTTCACGCAGACGCAGAAGTAATGGCGAGAGGCAGATTGGCCCATCGGACCAAAAGTCGCGATGACGTGGTGCACCGACCTGAACAGCGAACATGCGTGGTGATTGATGCGTCGGTAGAAGAGCATTTAATGCTGTTGTTGATTATTCGACATGAGGCATGCAGACATTATTCTTCAGCAATTATTAGACGCTGGTAGATAGAGAAAATACTGTCATGAGGATCAGAGTCTACGAGGTCCTTTTGATCCACGGGCTAACGCGACGAACATTTGAAATCCTGGTGGAAGCGGTCAGATTTGTAAGCAGACGAATATCTTCAAGCTGTAAAGCCCAGCGACCTAGCCGAGCGGTGGAGTTTTTCAGGCAGTAAAGCCCGCGGTAGACAGCTTGGTGGTCAGTGACAATAGAAAAGGGCTGGCCGTACAAATAGCGCAATTGGTCAACAGCCCACAAGATAAGTACATACCATCATTCTGTAAACGAATACATGCGGTCCGATGTAGAGAAAACAGTGCTCTTGCAAAAAACGTTGGATCTTTTACCACGGCTCCGTCTTTCTTTTTTCTTTAACATCGCTGTGTATGTCGACAAAGAGTGAACAAAATGTATACCCCAACAAGCACGCAGTCAAGCCCCTCATTACTAGTATTTTATCGGCTGCAGATGGGCTGCCGTCGTGACGAATGAGTCGAGCCGCACTGCTCTTATGTCAGTCCACTCAGGCTTGCAACAGAACTGGTTTACTCATGCATAATGAGTACTTGCTCAGAAAATAGGGTGATATACTTGTGCTTTCTTACCTGTTGCCATTAGGAAACCAAGAAAACTGTACTGAACTGGGAATCTCGGTGTTAGAACACCACATAGCCGCACAAGACATGCGATGCCGCGATTTAGCCATCTTCGTCTAATGCTCTATTGGCCTGCTTTCCTGCGTCTTCCGTTCCTGGTACGCTTGATCAAGCTTAACTTTAACTTACCCATCTTCATACTTGACACGACAATCCAAGCAGGTGACCGAGCGCGATCCGACTTGTGATACCGTTGAGTGAGTGGCAATAGTGAGCAGAGGCAAGCTCAACGGACGCACGAAGACAACCACTCCCCGCGCTTCACCCAACTTAAAATTCACAAAAAGAGAGATAAAAAACAACAGAGTTAGTGCTCAATAGTACAATGTATAATTAAGAATAATAATTTTGTACCCTTTATCAATTAACAAAAGTTGCAGTGGCTTAGCTCGGCTATGCCAGGATATACGTAGCGTTAGCAAAGGTTCAGCTGATTATTCTTAGCTTTCCTGATTGGCTAGATTGTCAAGGATTAGCTTGATTGTCATGCTTACTGCTGCTCCAATGACACACACGCGGTATACGTATTATGTGGCACATGTATTCATTCCTCCTACGCTCAACCGCTAATTGCCAGGAAACTACTTCGGGATCCGATGAGTCAAGCTTCTCCGTTCTTCTGCGCTGTTGAGCAGCATTTGCGCTCTCCTTCTCCAGGGCTATACCACACTGGCAAACGCCAGTCAGAAGCGCAGCGGCCCAGCGCAGTGTCAGAGGGCGACTGCACAGCGAGCGCGTGCCGGCGCCAGTGCGTCTACCACGGCTACGACGTCACTCCTCTGGAATGCGCAGACCGGCGCCGGTGATCCGCGCGCGGCGGCGGCGGAGTGCGCGAGAGGTGCGGGCTCCGGTGGCTCCGGTGCGCAAGCCGTGTGACATCAGTGATTCTTGCGCATGCGCAGCACGGCTCTTGATGTGCCGCGCGAAACGGGCTTGGCTAGGCCAGTGTAGCTAACGCTACAAAAATAAGTTGGGATGTCCGGCAACCGCCAGAAGCAGGCATGTTCCTTGAAACCGAAACTAGCACTCTCCTTCCGGGGGTTGTCCCGGCTACGGTGCTGTGCCCCTGGCCGCCCGACGCGTTCGAACAAGGGTAAATTTCTGTTTTTCATGTTGGCAAGCATGACAAAAAGAGGATGGGCGTGTGGCTGCAACGCATCGGATGACAAGACTTCCATCCGAAGACTTCAAGCATGCTGCATGAAGTACGTGCGTGAAAAGGTTGACGTTGTGCCGGCTTTACGTTGCGCGAATAATTACGTTCCGCGTTACGCCAGCGGAAAAATAATTACTATGAAAGAATTGAGGTACGTTATGTTGGCGATGTGAGTTTGCAGTACTGACTTGCATCTGCGATGCATGATGCATTTCTGAATACGGGGATAAAACCCCAGTATTCAGAAATGCATCTCAACTGCAAGTCCATGCTTGACTTGATCTAAATGACGCCTGGCGTGAACGTGCCCCAGGCGCTCATTGCGTTTTCTTCAGTGCGTTCACGACGGCGTCATTTATACCAAGTCAAGCACGGCCTTCAAGTTAATATGCGTTTTTGAATATGAGGGTAAGTTAAGTATGCATGAATAAGTTAAGGACACAGGGCGAACGCAACCAACGTTCACATCTCTAGCGGTTTTGTTGCGTGTCATTCTGTCGTACGGAAACAAGTGCAAATAAAATTATTACGTGGTGCTACTTCGACCATATAAACTTGTAAAATTTTGCACAACTCGCGCCATATCATTGCCAGCGCTATACCTACACGGGAGCCCGTACGAAGGCGGAAGCAGCATACTTTTGCGAAAATGAGGTTCACGTTTTTTTTTTTTTTTTTGTTTTTCGAAGCATACTAAGAGCCCAACTTTTCAACGTGCTCGTATTATCTTAGTATGCTAAAACCGGAACATATAAGAAATGATATTTGTCATACCTTATTTATACAAGAACACATTAGCAAAATAAAATCTGTGTAGTGCACACCTCGGTGCAATCAGTTAAATTTGTGATTTGTAGCTTTTGTATTTAATACCTGCAGTCTTTAGCGTACAACTTGGTAGCAACAGGGCGTAAGGCAGAACGGCAGACGAGCAAAGAGCAACACAAGCTCTGAATTTAGTCAAAGCTTGCTCAAATATGCTTACACATTAAGGATAATTATCTACATTGTGATCTGCTCCTGATATGTATAATTGGTAGCACACGTTTCTGTGGGCCTTAGCAGTAGCATGTTTGCCATACGGTGTCACTTACTGGTATAGCATTGTCTTTTAACAGGTACCTCTCATGCACGTAGGTGTCAATTTCTGGGGAAAATGTATTTGCACCAACAGGACGATTTTGCGGTGCACCACTTTGAGCCTGCAGTGCTTCGAAACTACGGCGTCTAGAAGCAGAAGTGCACAGCTGTACCTTCCATTTGTCATCCTATATCACAGCAGTCCGGTAGGAAGAACCCAGGGATTATATTCTTCTCTAAACATGTCTGGCATGCAACACGAAGTTTCCGAAGGCACATGAGATATTTATCAGCACACAGCAAAACACGTAAACAAATCTTCAGTGACGAGGTTCCAAGCATCAGCACTTCCTCTAACAGCGAATCATGTAATGAAAGAGCTCAAATATGAGATAAGTAACGTTACACTCCTCCAGCCTAAATACCTTAAAGCCGAATATTGTTTTCCTTTACGCAGAGTTACCTTCACCTGCCCGAAATACCTCGTCCCAGTGAACTATCTTTAAGAGGTCCTAAACGAAAAGCTGTCTTACTTTTGCGAAGGCTTAACAGACATAACGGGAGTTGCACCCCCATTACCAGCGATAAACAGCTTTTCTTTTGTTAGTGCATCTTTCTTCCTTTGATGGGCTGTAAAAAAAGCGGATGCGCCCCGCATGCTGAGTTTCAGATAACGACCACGCGCACATCAGCTAGTGGTCGCGATGGGTTGCACCTTCGCATCCCGAAACTGCATTCCTTTTTTTTTTCTTCTTGCTAGTCCATGTGCAGCGCGTACTTGTCTATACGTAAAAGCTGTCTACGCAATAAAGCTCGCGCTAATATATTCACTGTACACAAACGCTACATTTCTTTTTGTACTCAAGCCAGCACTTGCCCTCCTCAATCCAACCCACGCCGGTGCCTGCCGCGCGTGCTCTCAGGCACTCACATCACACAGGCAGGGCCGCTCGACGAACGACGCAGAGGTTCTGGTTTTAGCGGCCGTGACACAGGAAGCTCGCAACCTGTTCTGGGAACGCTCACGCGCACTTTGATCCAGCTGTCACTGCGGCGCTGGTACGCCACCGGTTCATAAGAACACCAAGTTTGCCGCGTGTGTCTGG
The DNA here is from genome assembly GCF_013339745.2 of Dermacentor silvarum. Taxonomy (NCBI): domain Eukaryota; kingdom Metazoa; phylum Arthropoda; class Arachnida; order Ixodida; family Ixodidae; genus Dermacentor; species Dermacentor silvarum. The sequence continues at coordinate 106,347,470 of NC_051156.1, forward strand.
CCCACAAACCCTGCCAGTCTGCCTCGGAACAACATTCTCTACGTGCGTGACAATAGACCTGTTGATGTGGGAAACGGACATGTCGAGTTGCATAGCTGCATGCGTTGGATAGAACTGGTGTGAAGCCGGTCTCACACCGCACCAGCGGTAGCATTTCATCAGCGGCATCTCAAATCGCACTGAGGTGTTGGAAGCACCTGTCTACCAATCTTGATTCATCAGCAAAACGCTGTGCACCCACAGACACAGAACTACGCCAAGAAACGGAGTCAACAGAAGAAAGCAGGTAGGGAATAAAAACCTCAACTGCCTCAAGACAGGTCTGGAAGAACACGGCTCTTGAAAAACGCTAGTCCTCGCAAGAAAAAAAAAGAAACCTGTAGATATTCTCATTATTTATAGAGGAAAGCCTCGATAAATTTCAAAATCAAAAGAGAGTGAAGTACTGAGCAACATTTTACAAAGAAAATTCACAGCTTCAAGCAAATTCAAGCGCTTTAAAAAATGAATACGCATACAAATGTCACTACGAACGACATCGTGGTTACCATCGATGACATCGAGCGGCTGGCTCACACCAAGCTGCCTCCAAAGGTGAAAACTTTCTATCAAGACGGGGCGGACCAGCAGCAAACCGTTTCCGAAAACCTGTTCGCGTTCAAAAGGTAATCAACGCATTTCTTCTTTTTGAGCACGTGCTTGTGAAAAGATTGACTAACTTAAGTATCTTTGTGTGATTTGAATTCGAAAGCATTTTGACCTCGCTAATTAATAGGTTACGCCTGTGGTTACGTCTGTGCTAACAAGTGTCCTTCCCAACTCTACAATAATCCATACAATACAATACAATCTACAATAACCTTGCTCCAATTTGTAACAACCTTCATCCACCTTAATCCACCTTTCTGTTTTTGTACGAATCATAATGCACCTTAATCTTTTAACCCACCTTCACCATAATCATCAGCCTATATTGATGTCCACTGCAGGACGAAGGCCTCTCTCTGCGATCTCCAATTACCCCTATCTTGCACTAGTTGATTCCAAATTGCATCTGCAAATTTCCTAACTTGGTCACCCCCACCTAGTTTTCTGCCGTCCTCGACTGCGCTTTCCTTCTCTGAGTATCCATTCTGTAATTCTAATGATCTACCGGTTATCCATCCTACGCATTACATAGCCTACCTAGCCCCATTTTTAAGGTGAAGATTTATGCGAGTATGACTAGGCGAAATCGTATATGGCTAGGCGAAATCGCCTGTGTACAGAAAACTATCATCATCAGCACTGGCTCGAGCGTCATCGTCTACATGCGCAGCTGACTCGTTGGCGCCCCTCGGGTTGCGCTCGTGCTCGTGCGACGGTTCCCGCGTTCGTCGTCTTCCACAGCTGACTGCGTTGCCGCTCATCATCCCAGCGTAGAATTTCACTTCTCTTCTGTCGTTGTAATGGCGAGGCCGCGTTTACGGTGGTACGAGCCATTGCTTAAGGGGGTATGAGCCATTCATTCTTACCGTAACGGACAGATTTAATTTTGAAGCAATTAAATTTCCAGGAATAGCAGGCGCCAATGGGGGGGGGGGGGGGGGCGAATGCTGCTATCCACGCCGCCGGGCAAACTCGAGACATCGAACGCAAGCGACAACGGCGGTCTGCGGGCATATACCGTCAGTGACGTCGTTCTCTCCGTCGCAAGCGAACGTGTGTGTAACCTCATAATTGAGAAATACTTTATTGATCCCTCGGAATTAACCCAGTGATAAACAGCGGGGCCGCACGTTGCAGCTTCGCTTGGCAACCATCATCAGGGAGTGGAGGGACCAACGAATTTTTTTTCTCTTAATGTCAGTTAGAATATCGGCTACCCCATTTGCTCTCTGTTCCACACCGCTTTCGTTCTGTCTCTTACCATTAGGCTTAGCATTTTTCAGTCCATCGCTGATTGTGCGGTCCTTAACTTGTTCACGAGCTTCTTTGTTAACCTCCAAGTTTCTGCCCCATATGTTAGCCCCAGTAGAATAGAATGACTGTCCCCTTTTCTTTTCAACGACAGTGGTAAGCTCCCAGTTAGGATTTTGCAATGCCTGCCCACATACACTCCAGCCCAATTTTATTCTTATATAAATATCTTTCTCATGGTCAGGGTCTCCTGTGTGTAATTGACATAGATAAACGTACTCCTTTACAGACTCTAGAGGCAGATTTGTTCCCTTGAAAGGCTATTTAACATTACATTTGTCTTTTGCATATTAATCTTCAACCCCACTCTTACTATTTCTCGGTTTAGGTACTGAATTATTTGTTGTAATTCGTCCCCATTATTACTGAATAGGACAATGCCATCGGCAAGCCGAAGGTTGTTGAGATATTTGCCGTTGATCCTCACTCCTAAGCCGTCCCAGTCTAAGAGCTTCAATACTTCTTCTAAGCATGCAGTGAATAGCATTGGGGAGATTGTGTCGCCTTGCCTGACCCCTTTCTTGATAGGTAACTTTCTACTTTTCTTGTGGAGAACCAAGGTAGCTGTGGAATCCTTGTAGATATTTGCTAAGATATTCACGTATACCTCCTGTACTCCTTAATTACGCAATGCCTCTATGACTGCTGGTATCTCTACTGAATGAAATGCCCTTTCATAATCTGTGAAAGCCATATAGACAGGTTGATTGTAATCCGCAGATTTCTCTATTTCCTGATGGATGACATGGATATTATCCTTTGTAGAATATCCCTTCCTGAAGCCAGCCTGTTCTATTGGTTAATTGAAGTCAAGTGTTGCCCAGATTCTATTGGAAATTATCTTGTTGAATATTTTATACAATACTGATTTTTAAAATAATTTTTCAGTTCTCTTTTATGGATTTTTCAGTACCCTTTTTATGGATTAGTGTAATGTTGTCATTCTTCCAGTTCTTTCGTACACTTGAAGTCGTGAGGCATTGCGTATAAAGAGTCGCAAGCTTTAAAGGGATTATATGTCCTCCGTTTTATACTAAATCGGCCATTATTCCATATTCTCCAGCCGTTTTACTCCGGGTCAATTTTTTGCAATGCCCTTCTAACGTTATCACAAGTTACAGAAGGAGCCTCTGTATCCTGTTCATCATTACTTCAAATGAAAGTAGCTTGCTGCTCTGCGTATTGTGCAGGTCTGTATAAAATTTTTCCGATGCTTTTACTATGTCATTGAAATTGCTTATGATATTGCCCTGATTCAGTGCATACATCTTGCCTTGTCCTATGCCATGTTTTCTTCTCACTGATTTTATGCGGTGTCCATATTTTACGACTTCCTCAAACTTTCCCACGTTATAATTCCCAATATCGCTTACTTCCTTCTTGTTGGTCAGTTCTGACAGTTCAGCGAATTCTATCTCATCTAATGAGTTTGACATTTTCATGCTTTGTCGTTTCTTTATTAGGTCATTTGTTACTCGAGCGAGCTTACCTACTGCTTTCCTTGGTGCCTTACCTCCCACTTTAATTGCTGCTTCTGAGATCAGCCTAAAGTTACGGTTTCATTCATTAACTCTATGTTATCTTCATCTTTCTCTTTTAAAGCTGCATATTTGTTTGCGAGCAACAGCCTGAATTGGTCTGCTTTTACCCGTACTGCGTCTAGGTTGGCCTCTTTCTTGTTGACTAATTTGACTCTTTCTCTCTGCAAATTGAGAGAAATCCTAGACCTCACTAACCTATGGTCACTGCACTTTACCCTACCTAACACTTCTACATCCCGCACTATGCTGAGATCTGCCTTAATACACCTTAATCCACTTTACTTCACCTCCATTCACTTCACCTTAATTCACTTTATTCCACGTAATTCTCCTTACTCTAACTTGTTCTAATTTTAATTCGCTTTTCTTCACTCTGTTTCACATTATTTCAGATGATTTCACTTGAATTCACCTTAATTACCAATTATCACTTCTAATTAACGTTATTATACCATTTACTCTCTACTGACGTCATACAAGACGCTGATGCCGTCACGCTGATTTTGGTACCACACCTTGCAGACAACGCCGGCCTTTTGCCTCATGGGACAAACAATTATTTCGCATTAAAAACGCCCGCACATTTATGCTGCGCTCTTAGGGGCTCGTACGTGAGTCAGAAATATCAAAGCCAGAAAAGCAGTAAATACGGCTAGATGGTTCATGTTACTCCTAGTGCTCGTGCAGGAACAGCGAACCGTGTGCGAACGAAGTCGTTCAAAGCATGCACCAAAAGCAATCGTAACACAGGCTACCACAAGCCACTTCGCAAAGACGGAAAAAATTGTGTGTTCATCCAGCTTAGCTTCATATCTGCAGCAGTGTAATCAGAAGACGAGACACTTGAGAAACCGCTGTAATTAGGTTTACAGTTTGAATGTGAAAATATTTGACCTTTGGAAACACAGCGAACCTTCTCCTTTTCGTGTCCTTTCTTTTCTTCTTTGTTTCTTTTTTTTCTTTTTTGCAAGTATCAGACGTTACACGATCACTCACACGGGCTACTGAGAGCCCAGCGGAGTGTGGAAGGGCCTCTAAATCAGTAAACGCCCGAGGCTCATTTGCTGTTAATAAACCTTCGACTCAGTGGTAATATTGAATGAATAGTGTTTGTGTTAACTAGGTGGATTCAGCGTAACAAATATTGCACGAGCTTACTGATTGCCTGACTAGATTTTCCATTTCGCTACATTTCTTAATGCGCGCAACATAAATGACTCATGAGAATTCTTTAGCACTTCTTCGCCTCGAGTTGCCATGAGGGCAGGTGAGAGCTCCGCGTCGCTCTCCATCGCATCCGAGTTCTGCATGTCCGGAGCGGCGGCCACGAATTCTGATTCGATTTTTTTTTTTTCATTTTGTTCAGTACAAGCTTACTTTGTGCCCGGAGAACGTCGACCTTTTTTTTTTTTTTTGTATTCTACGTCGAGCTCTGAGGCGGTGGGAGGGGAGGAGGAGGAGGTGACCCCAGCCGCCCCAGCCCAGCTGCTCACCTGTTGTTTGCCGTGTTGAGACGTTGATGCCCAGGCGCCATCTGTATTGAGGGCCGTGAAGTGGCGGGTGCCCTTGCCACCGGGCGGCGGAGTTGGGGTGCCGTCTTCTTCCTGGTGCGCTGACGTCACAGACGGGGGAGGAGGTGACAGTGTTTTGGGGTCGGCGGGGTTAGCACCACGCGGCGCTCCGCCATTGGCTTCTGAAGTCGGATGACTTGGTGGGTTGTTAGGTCGCCGGGTCGCTCGAGTCTTCGGGCGCTTGGCCTTGTGGTCGGGCACCTCGTGCTGGCGGAATTTTCCCGTGCAGTCGCGGGAGTTGGTTACGTGGGCTTGCCCACAGACTGCACTGGACGGAGTACATTCATGAGGTGCATTGACTACTTTGGTGGTCGGCACCGGTTGGCCACACAGGCCACATTTCTCGTTGTCCGGGCAGGGGCATGTGTGCGCCCGGTGGCCCACAGTGCCGCACGGCCCGCAGGCCCGGATGATTCTCTTGCATGCACGCAAAAGGATCACCTCTGAGTTATGCACAAATCGCGGCACCACTTTGCCCACAAAGGTGTGCGCCGCAACGTTTGAATTGCCAAGCTTGTTGATGTGGGCAAGCTCTCCTGCATGCCGCTAGCTCTTGTTTAAGAGATACTCACTTGTCTCGTGGCTGGCTACGGTGATGACACCACAGCACACCTCGCCAGTGAGCTTCAAGTGGCCGTTTATGAGGAGCCGGCGCTTTGATTAGTCAAGTTGAAAGTCACGCGGAAGCTTGTCCGCGACGTGCGGGTCTCGGGTGCCTGCAACGAGGAGGTTTGGCTCCCATGAGGGGAGCAGACTGAGCGATGCTGGGGCCTGGGTGCCCAGGTAGGCAGCGAACGCTGCTCCCAGCTCACCATGTTTGTATACATCCTTGAGAGCGGGGGTCACCCAGGGTTTCCGGATGATAGCAATGTCTTCGGGGTGAAGCCGCGGAAGAGGCTTTAGTTTCCAAATGGGTCCGGGCTTACACGGGGGCCCGCCGTGAAGCGCTGCAGCGTGCGCAGCAGCGTTTTGCAGTGTTGGGCGGCCTGTCGACGTGGAGGCTGCCATCTTGGAGTTGGCGTTCCGCTTGCGGGAGCGGCATTCGACTAACTTGAAAAGTATCTCATTATCGATGGGCATAGAATCCGGGCTATCAGGCGTTAAAGTTGCAGGAATCTCGGACTCGGTGTTCGAGTCGGGGCCGTGTTTTAGCTCCTGGGAAGCCATCCTGTCGCGCTAGGGCGACCCACTCGCGACCAGCCGTCGCTGCAGCCGTCAGGCCAAGTGCCTCCGCCACGGGACGCAAGTGAAGATCGGCCCTAAAAATCCGAAAAAGGGTACTACCTAGGTGCGAGTAGTGTCCGCAGGTAGCTCTCAATTTCAAGAAAGCACCTGCAGCTGTTTGGTAGGGCTCCGGTGGAAATTCTGTGGCTTCAGCAAAAAGTTGGCGGAGCCGATGCACTGTACTTCCGCTCCTACAGCATAAGGTCCCGGTATGTTCCAAAGGTAGCGCAAACCATTGTTCAAATAGGTAGGAGAATTTCCCCCCCCCCCTCTACCCCTCTCCTGCACTCTTCGCAGTTTTCCGCTCGCCCATTGGACGAGGCTTGACACGTGACGAATAACCCGCGCGGCTTTTGTTATCGCGGGAAAACGGCGCCATTAGTGAGCGTAGAAACACCGGGAGACATGTGCGCTGTGCGTGAGCGTAGGCTTTTCACATTTTTGAAGACGCGCTCGGCTGCAGCACGATGCCGACTTGCTGTGCTGTTAGATGTTCTAATAGCATTGCCAAGGGGGGGGGGGGGGGGGGGGGCAAGCTTTTTGCGCTTCCTCGTGGCAAATGAAACCTCAAACGGCAAGCGATATGGCTCCACCGTATCGGAAGAAAGAAATTTGACTGCCACCGAGGGAGGTCATTACTGAGGGGGTTTTTGATCGCTGTTCTCACCCAGTTAGTGATGAACTTGGGGAGGTGGATGCGTTCTGGAGTTTACCATCAGCCAATGACTTTGTAAAAAAAAAAAAAACGTCCCGGTTTATGCTCTGCGGCGAACAAAAGGGCGCATTTTGGCAACATGAATACCAGCGTGACTTCTCATAAAATGAGCATAATGGAAAAGTCGCCAATTAAGGGTCAAAACGCAGAAAGCGCGCACACGCACGGGAACCAAGGCATATAACTGATGTGGAAAGAAAAGCGCGCGGATGCGTTTTCGAAATTAAAAAAAGAAACACCTAAATGTAAATGTCTCCGCCGTGTTGTGTGTGCATAGTTTGATGTAGCTCTTTGTATTCGTAAATGCGTCAGGTAAACAGATGACCATTCGATACCGAGAAACAATCAGCAGTGGTAAAGGCTGGTTGGGATTGCGTTTACCTTGTTCTACCTTTCGGTTGCCTCGTCTGAGCGACGCAGATTCTACTAATAATTGAAGGTACTACATATCTTACGTAGATATCTTACGTACGAACCGCCTTTCGAAAATGCGCCCAGGACAGTCGCGTTTCAAGCAAGCGCTTCAACGCTCCGCACGGGATACGAAATGAAGCGGGCGGTAGCGGTCGTATACGTAGCGGCCGCGCGCTTCGCTCACTATTGGCGGTCGAGAGGGAGGAGGTGAAGAGGAGTCGGCGCGGAGAGGAGGAGTTTGCGCTACCTTTCAAAAATACAGGGACCTTACGACAGCAGCAGCAGCAGCAGCAACCCCGCTGCTGCAGCGGCGCACGTCCGACGCGCGTGACGTTATAACCACAGAAGTGCATGTCACGTGCACAGGCACTGTCACCATACTCCCCCTGTCCTGCTACCCGTTTCCATTGCTGCAGCGCTATCGACACACTCTTTGCCCCTCTCCCCACGAACGTGCGTTATGTTATAACCACAGAAGCGCAGGCCACGTCCACAATCCTGTCCAATCGTATAGTCTCCGTTCTTGGCGCCGATACGGACTCAAGTCGCCCAGAGAACGCATGCGGGGGCATCGGGGGCTAGAGGTAAGCAGCTTCACTCTAAAACCCGATTAAACTCATACGCAGAGGCCCATCTCCACAGGCTTCGCTGAACTTACCATTTGCTTCCGATCCGCGCATCTTGATATAAATTGCAAATTTTCCATGTTACTGGTTTTAGCGATTTGGACAAGCGCTTGCGTAAAGCCGCTTAGACATTGTTCTTGCTACACTTACACATGGAACTACTGCATTCAACTATTTAAACCATTCGCAGTAACTATACTGCAGACACCTAGTGCTCACCATAGCCAGCGTTTTTTTTTTTTTCAATTTCATGCAAAGGCACACATTTGCAAACACTGGGCGTGCTTATGTGCGCGCTTCAGCATGGGGAAATTTTAATATGATTTGTGGCTGTTTGGGCTTCGAAATTGTGGCTGTTTTTGTTCAATGTGCCGTTCTGGCAGATAAGAGACGTTGCTTTAGATGATCATTCCTGCAGGCTAAGACTCTTGCCACGTGTGCTGCGGGACGTCACCGTCATAGACACGGAAGTCATGTTGCTTGGACAACGTGTTTCCATGCCTGTTGGAATATCGCCAACGGCTCTGCAAAAGTTAGCGCACCCTGACGGAGAAACAGCAACTGCACGAGGTAAGCTGTTAGCAAAGCACTGGAAACAATTTTTAGCGACGGACCTCTTGAAGCTCTTAAGCTTAACTATTACCGTTATCGCCCGTTACCTACAACAAACGTATGTTATGACGGTATTTCCCCTAACTGAAAAAAAATGTATATGTTTGAAGCACGTGTACTCAAAATATCACCATAAAGAAATTCAACAAGAGGGAACACTCAGCGAAAACTGAAAACCGTAAATTCGTCACGCTAGTATTACTGCCGTCGGTTAGCTGCCGCGAGCATTGGAAAAAAAGAATGGGAAATTAGGTCACCAGACGTTTTTTTTATTTATTTATTCGCAATAAAACTGACAACCTTTGCGTATAAATGAACTTATACTTCATAAGTGCATGCATCTGGCGCATGCATCTGGCGGTTCTGGCGCCATATGCATGCCTCATATGCAAGACACGCCACCGAAGCGAGCGAGGCGGGATGTGCATGTGAGCGCTCACATGTTTGGCGACCCGTCTGTCTTTTTTTTTTTTTTTTCTCCTTTTTTTTTGATGTCGCCGGGTTTGTGTTACTCCCGGCGGTGTATGCTTGCTTTCCTTCGGGACTTCAGCACGGCACCACTGCACTATTGGACTACGGCAAGGTGAGAAATTTTGACAGTCTGCGACGTATTTAGGCCTACGGCACAGAACTGAGGCTTGTGACGAGTTAGCGGAAAACAGCTCGGCCGTCCTGGCGCAGTTAATTTGAGTTAATGAATCGTACTGGGACGTGTTTGCGGCTCTTTCTATGGGCCCCAACATTACTGAAAAGTAATTTCGTTAGTTTTTGGGGTACTTTCTTGGCACGCTGGCAGCAAAGGGCACGTGACGCATTTAGCGAAAAGCAGCTCGGCCATGGTGCCAATTAGGTTGGCGTGTACTGAATATTAGTGGGACAAGTTTGTGACGGTTCTTTTTTTAGGGCCCCGTAACAACATATACCTTCTTTCGGCACTCACGCTTGTCGTAAACGCGACGAGCGATTGCCAAGAGTGGTAACACGGTTGTGCCGTTGCTTGCACCGGCAGAACGCGCAAGAGATAACGCCGAGGAGCTCGAAAACCAGGAACATGTAACTCGAAAATTCTGTCTTCTGATCGACTGCAAACAGGCTTTGCATCCACGCATTTGTCTTGAGTGCGAACAGAAGATGTTCTGCGTGCGTCTAGCATGGTCTGGCTGGGAGCCACTGTTGTGGCCACCTCTACGTACGTACCGTACCACCGCGTCGGCTGAGGCAAAGTTTTGGAAACGCGCAATCGCGCGTGTATATGTGCTGTTAACCTTTTCAAACGCCATTTTATCCTCTTGATTGAAAGCTTACTTTCACCGCATTTATTGCATTTTCAGAATCATAGAAAGTATACTCTGCAGAAAAGATTAACAATTTTCAATTGTTTAGTTAATTTTGTCAAGTTTATATAATGAGAACTCCACGCGAGAACTCCCTACAGGAACATCAGATATGAGAGCATAAACTATTTCGTCTATTTAAAAGCTTGAAAAGCACTTATCCAGCCACTTGAAAATTATGCCTGGTGCATGACATTGTGAAAAACAATGAATATAAACCACTCTAAACAACAACATACTGACACTAAGCAAGAACACCCAACCGTACGTGTGCATCTACTCATTTTACTAAAACGTCTAGCATTGTCTTGGTGTACACAATTGTGTACACAGCGACTGAAAGGGTTAAAGTGGGCAGGAAATACTGCCCGGGAAAGGGGCACTGCTTGAAAATCATGTTTTCTTAATATTTTATGGTATTGTTTGGGATGAGTCGGGTATATTCTACCCACGGTATGTAAAAGCGAATTGCTTTTGTTTGTAATGCCACCCATTCATATACCAAAAAGTCCAAAAGGTCTAAATACCAAAATGACACATGCTTGTAATTTACTTTTTTCAGCTAATGCCGTACGGTGGAGCTTCCTACGGGAACTACTGCTGCTTACCTAGTGCCACAACGTTGTAAAATTGCACAAACATCCCGGAACGAGCTTTTACATTAAGCAAAATAAGCATTTCCCCATTTCCCAACAAGTCTTGCGTCTGCTTTATGAAATTGCACGTGGCAAAGACTCGATGGAGGCTTATAAAGATCGTTCACAATCATTTTACTTAATAATACACGATGCGGCACCAAGACCGCGCGCGCTTGAGCAGTAGAAGGGGGGAAAATGCCGTGCCGATCAGCGCAGCCGGCATAACGCGTGCCAGCTAGCGTTCAAAACGCGCGCGCCCAATACCGAAACCGGAAGTGTGGTTCAAGTAATAATGCCGGCGGCTGAGTGCGCTGCAGTGAATTTGGCTGCTGGGCTCTATGGCAGTGCTTGCTCTTGTGGAATTTGTTTTTCTATGATAGCACAGTTAAAAACCTCAAAAAGAAATGTTTTCTTCGGCAGAGGGCACTGCTGAATAAAAGAACCTGATACAAATATTTTAGAAGAACCAGTCGGACGATGCAGTCACCGAACCAGTCAGTAAGGTGGGCCTATTTTTTATGCGCTGGACATCACAGTTGTCGGAAACATTACGGCCACCTGAAGATATTGATGGCAAAATACTCGCTTCTGCGCATGTTTCTGCGTGAAGTGTGAAACATACGCGCGGCAAAAACCGCTTGATCCATCGTAAAACCAGTCGCACCAGCAACGCATCCCTGCCAGTTTCGAATGAGCTTCCAAAAGCTTTCCGCCAGGTGTTGTAACAGACACAGCAACCATCTTTCTGACGCGTCGTCTGCAGGGTGGGTTGAACGCACCAAATGCAAAAGCGACAGAGCGTTGACAGTTTAATTCTGGGCGGCAGAATGACAACTGAAGACGATAATGTGGTCGCGTAACTATGCTGCTCATTTAGCATGAGGGCTCAGCGCTGAACTGGATGGTTTGTCCAGCAACATGGTGAGCGCCAGGCAGCATTATAGTCACGTAACTTTTGCGAAGATTTTTGGAATTAACGTTAGCCATGAAGGGTTGATATTTCTTTCAGTGCATAGGGCACATGACGAAAACATAAGGCGTCATTTTTTGCCAATCACGCTGAGAATCACGATGTATGGTATGCCTTGCTCCTCTAGATTCGGCAGGTGCTCCCATTCACCGTAAGCCGGTGGACTGGGTCTGCACCTGCCATGGTCATTTTATTACGATAGCAATTATTTGGACACTTCAAGCAGATTTCTGCCGTCGCCATGAGGTTCCGTATAAAGTCCAAGGGCGGTGAAATCGTCGCCGCGCACCGTATGCGCGAGTAATGCCGCACGGGGGACGCGCGCTATCACAGAGAGTGAACGCACAGCGGAAAGCAAACGCGACTTCCGTCGCGCGAAAGCCCGTGGGGGTATGGGAGGAAGGGAGGGATGCGGAGCGACGCTGTTCTGCAGCTACCAAATACGTATATTGCAATCGGGCCGAAGGGGAACCGGCCACGCGATCTCCCACGCGAAAGGACGAAAGCGGGAAGGCAGCGCGGAAGGGAGGGGGGGGGCAGCTTCTACTCTGCCAACAAATGCGCTTGTACTTTGCCCGGTTGTGGCGGTCATCCACGCCATCTTTTAAAAGTGATCTCCACACGGCTCTGACTTTTGTATGCGCTGTGCGTTCGCCGCTCAGTTTCCGTTGAAGCGATAGACAGCGCGAACCTTCGCTCGCTGCGGCGGCTGCGCTTGCTGCCAGCGTTTTGACAGTGGTTGTCTGCACTCATTGAGTGTGATCTATTCATGTTTGCTTGTACGCGCTGACGGCACGCTTGTTAATTCAGTTAGTAAACGAATGTATCCAGGTTTATGCATCCGATAAACTACTATCCCTACTCCGAATAGCTCTCTACTAATTTGCTATCGCAATTGATGCTTCGTCTTTCGGGCGAAACTGCGACATATTTTTGCAAGAAGTACTCTTCATCTGGCAGCACAAACCGTGCGGGAACACAACAAGGCTATAGCTGCGTCATCATGAGCGCTGACTACAAAGTTAAAGAGTGTTCAATGTGACCGCGCTTCTGGTACCTTTAAAATCTTTGCACGGTACCTTTAAAATGCTGGCACGGCGCACGAAGGGCGGTAGGATTGCTCACAGCTAGATGTTCTACATAAAGTGGGTAACGTAGGGTTTATTTTGAAGCAGCAGTTAAGAAGAAGGGGGCGGAGAAGAAATTCCGACCTTCAACTACATAAGCGACGTGGAGTGAATAGAACGATTCCCGATATTCTTTCTTTGGGAGCTTTTGTAAAAACCCGCGAAGGACCACACAGGAAGAGCGGTCGATGAGCAAACATGGCGTTTTTATGGAACAACAATCACGATGACGATGATGATAGCAGGTGAGCGAGGAAGAAGTTTCAACACACTCCCCGCCGCGACGTGAAGGGACATTTCGTGTCCTTGGCACAGAGACAGTCCGGTTACACCATATCAGAACAATCGGGAAGTTCCAGCAGGCCAGATAAGGTGAAGGAAACCTCGCACGGGCGGCGTTGTTCACTGGTTCGTGTAAATTCGCTTTGTGGTCGGTATTCAACAGTTTCAACAGGAGCCTCTTCTGTTGGACATTATTGTAAGGGTGTTAGTGCAGCTGTTGTGAGGTATATCATTGAATCGGCACGATTCTCTTGCTGAATTCTTAAATATTATCTCACTTAATTCTTTTAGCTAATAAAAAATTCCCATTAGTGCTTCTTTTTAGACTTCTTTTAATGTTTTTCTTAAATCACCCGATACATGGCTAAGGTACGAGATAAGCAATTTGGGGTTATGAGGCACTCTCCGAGGCAAGCAAGCAACGTAATTTGCAGCACCACTGCCAAGCCAATACGTGTCCATTGGCTGAGAGGTCACTTCGCAGAGGAGTGAAGGTCAGCGTCATTTTCACAGAACTGTCGTTCGTAAAGCTTGTGACCTAGGTTTCCGAGAAAGGTCCATGACCAGCGAGATAAAAGTTCCATCATGTTGCTTGACTGACAGTGGAAAATGCCCATCAAGACTTGTGCCTGAATGCCGAAGGACTGCTGAAGATTTACGGAGCTCGACTGTGCAGTGAGTCTGTATACCTCACAGGCTGAAAGAATGGACCACTCCTGTCCTGAGTGGACCTTCCTAGAGATGCACGCGTACTGTTACAGGCGGCCGCAAAGCAGAATGGAAAGTTGGAGCGTCGGCCGCCGTGGCTGCCGGGAAACCGCCAGTTCGCCTTGCCGGCTGCGTCTGGGAGGCGCGCGAGTGGTGCGCGGTCCAGTGCTCCCTTGTTCCACAATACATTGCGACGGTGCTCGCACATTTCTGGAAAGATTACTTGGAGTGGTACCACTAGTGGTAGAACGCCCGCCTCGGCTGCGGGAGGCTGTGGGTTCGATTCCCACCGCTGCCGGGCACCCACTGGTTCAAAAGGGTAGAAGCGTACCCCGGCCTGGCTGTTCGGCTTCCTTCAGGGGTGATACGCTTGGGAAAGGAGCCTGCGCCCTGAATTCCCGTCGAAACCAACGTGAGCACGGAAATCAAGTGGTGTCTGGGCCGCTCCCATGGCGGTCATTTCCCATGTGGCGCCCCAAGCACCTATTGAGGTGGGGGCACCTTCGGGTTGAGGTCAAACACCCCTTTCCAAGCGTTCAGGTCCCATAATGGCCGAGCACCAGGCCGGGAGCGCGCTTGTACTTATTTTACCGGTAGGTACCCGGCGGCACCACTTGCCTCCCACAGCCGCGGCGGATGCTCGTCTACAAGGCCGTCTGTGCCTTGCCGCGATTAGAAATCCTGCAGTTATCCTAGTGGTAGAACGCCCGCCTCGGCTGCGGGAGGTTGTGGGTTCGATTCCCACCGCCGCCGGGTACCCACTGGTTCAAAAGGGTACAAGCGTACCCCGGCCTGGCGTTCGGCTTCCTTCAGGGGGGATACGCTTGGGAAAGGAGCCTGCGCCCTGAGTTCCCGTCGAAACCAACGTGAGCCCGTAGGTGAGGACCTGCCGCGATTAGAAATCTAGCCACGTACGTGACTGTGGTTCACAGAACCCGTGAAAGATAGTGGTGATGGTCCCTGGGAGAGACTTGTTCTTACCGCGTGAAGGTCTTACGGGAGCTCATCTCCGCCCGCTGTGCTGTGGACGATCATCACGTGGCTACACGGACTAGTATGCAGGCCGACGGAAAAGTATGTGCAAAGGAAGAGCGACTATATACAAAACGTGTATACTATAGAAAAACCAAGGGTCGCCTTTCACAGTGTCCGTTAGGAGGACCGAAGTCGGTGTCCTGCGATGTGAAAGAAGCCGGGCAGAAGGCATCGGTGGTCGTGACTGGGAATGACGAAGTGGAAGAAGGATGTGGAAGAGAGCCGCACTAGGTGAGGAAAGAAAAAAAGCCGGCAGATCACACGCGCTGTGGGAATCGATGTTATGCGAAGCAGTGTGCGTGGAGCCCACCAAGTTAACGACACGCCCATGCGCGCACCAAGACGTACGCGGGTTTTTCATGACCTACATGACACGCATGTCATCAAATTCACGTCATGAGTCCTCAGGAGTCCCTCTAGCAATGCCTAGGAGACCTTAAGGCAAAAGCCTTAGCCATGCTCATGACTATGACTTCGACCATTCCCCTTTAGCCTTTCCCTTCACTTTGTACCACTTCCGAAACAATTCCATTGGTTTTTGAGTGTTAATTATTCTCCGCTGAGTCATTGTCATTTTTGCTGAGTCATACTCATGACTAAGACTTCTACCACCATCCTTTAGTGTTTCCTTCACTTAGTACCCAGGTCAGAACCCAGGTCACAACCCACTTTAGGGGTTTTTGAGTGTTAATGTTTTCTCTCTAGGTCATCGTCACTTTAGGCGACTGTTTTATGACCTACATGACAAGCATTTCATGACATTCATGTCATGACCTATCATTTATGTTCGTCATACACTGTTGTCGTACTATGCCAATTTTGGTACCTACAAAGTTAACGAAACGACCATGAGAGCACCAAGACGAAGGCAGCTGTTTCATGACCTACATGACACGCATGTCATGATATTCATGTGATGACCTATCGTTTATGTTCGTCATACACTCTTGTCATGGTATGCCAATTTTGGTAAATATTAAGTTAACGATACGACCATGAGAGCACCAAGACGTAGGCGGCTAGGTAGATGATACTGTCAAAGTGGCAAATGTTCGCCAAGAAATGCTTCGCATTTAAAAAAAACGTGCCCCTCAGAATATGGTTTCGACTTGTCCTGGGACACCCACACAGAATAAAACGCACAAGACCAGAGAGCAGTGGCAGACCACGCTGCTTAGCTCTGCACCGGAAGACCAACTTAAGGCAATCCAGCAGGCCGAAGATGCCGCCAGAGCCCAAGGACTCGAGGCCGTCATCTAGGAAGAGAGGCCTAGGCCTCACAAATCTGCTGTACAAAAATAAAGTTTATTCCTCCTCCTCCGCAGAATAATGCGTGTCAAATGACCCATTGAGCGAAATGCAGCTCCACTAACGTTAAAACTGGGCAGGTGCGAAGCATGCAGTGGTGCGCCACTAAAAGGGTCAGAATGCCTTAAAGGGTAACTGAATCACTTTTCGAAGAAAGTTTTTCTTCTTCTTCTTTCTGGGGTTTTACGTGCCAAAACCAGTTCTGATTATGAGGCACGCCGTAGTGGAGGGCTCCGGATTAATTTTGACCACCTGGGGTTCTTTAACGTGCACTACAACGCAAGCACACGAGCGTTTTTGCATTTCACCTCCATCGAGATGCGGCCGCCGCGGCCGGGATTCCATCCCGCGATCTCGTGCTCAGCAGCGCAACGCCTTAGCTGACTGAGCCACCCCGGCAAGTGTACTTTTCGAAAAAAAGTGAGCTTTGAATTAATTATTTTAGTTTTTCACCCCCTGAATACGAAAATGACAGTTTAAGAGGCCAGAATTCACCGCAAGTTGCTTTAATTTAGCAAAAACAAGCCGCAGCGCCTGCGGGAGACGCTGCGCGTCGTTTAATGGGCTCTGATGGCAAAGCCGATCGTGACGTCATTATAGGTATCGGCGAGGAGCGTGATTCGAAGAGAGCTCTCACGTGACCCCTGTATACACGTCATCCTCGCGCCCAGTCTTTCGCCGCTACACTTGCCGCGCGAAGGGGGCGGAGCTTCAACGAAAATTTAAAGTGCGATTGCGGCGCTGCTACTAGGGAGCCTACGTGTAAACAGCGCTTGCAGGTAGGCTCCCTAGCTGCTACGCGCATAATCGAGAAAATAACTGCCGGAGTTGAATTATACTGTGTCAGCCTTCCAAACCCCCGTAAATCCTTCGAATTCTAAAGCATCTTCAGTTTCCCTTTAAGTAATGGCCCATAAACCTGGCCTCCCCATTACGACGACAGAAGAGAAGTGATTAGCGGCAACGCAGGCAGCTGTGGAAGACGACTGACGAACGCGGGAGCAGTGGCACGAGCGCGTGCCGATCGCGAGCACGAACTGCTTGCTTCAACGCAGCCAGCTGTGGAAGATGGTGACGAACGCGGCAGCAGTGGCACGAGCGCATGCCGTGCGCAAGCACGAGACACTTGGTTACCGTGACTGAGACTACGACGACGACGACGATTACAGCAGGAGACGCCGACAGCCCAGCCGCTTAGGTGCTTCGCACCTAAAACGAGTAGGCTGTAATAGGAACGCTGCCACAGTAGGGTACGTGAAACGTCTTGTGCGTGCTGCAGACGGTTTATCGATACTAGGGCGCAGAAAGGACGTTACCAAACACAGAAGTTTCATTTATTCAAGCAATAAAGCTTACACCTCCAACTTATGTCACAGCTTCTTTTTTTTTAATTCTGGGGTTTTACGTGCCAAAACCACAATATGATTATGAGGCACGTCGTAGTAAGGGACTTCAGATAATTTTGGCCATGTAAGGTTCTTTAAGTGCATGCAGAACTCGGTACACGGGTTTCGTGCATTTCGGCCCCTTTTAAATGCAGCCGCTGCGGTCGGGAGCTAATCCCATGCCCTCAGGCTTAGCAGCTCAACGGCAAAGTCACTACGCCACTACGGCAGGTACTTTCGCTACAACTAGTGAACATCTTATGGCCTAATTTTCAAATCGTGCTCGCTCTTTGAAATTGGCCCGTTTGTTTTGCAGAGGTTGTTTGGGCACTAGGGTAAAGAAATGACCCCTTACCGGTGGGGCCGGGGATTGCCCAGAGCCGCTCGAGCTCACCGTACTCGCAGATGGTTGGGGCTCCTGCGCTTGCCTCAACTCCTGCGCTTGCACACTCTGTGAAAACAGACGCGTTCCGACGTAGTCAAACGGTTCGAATAGCCCTTTTTCTTGCTGCCCGAGTCTCATCGCACCATTTTGGGACCCTACACGTTTAACGCCGTGGGGCCATAACCGAGCAAACGTGAAACTTTTAACAAAATATTGCAAGCTCGTAGGTCTTTTAAATCCAGATATGGCAAAGTGAGCTTTCTCAAACGCGACCATTCCTGATCGGATAGGACAAATTTACTGCCAAGCTACGCCCCTCTGAACGCCCCGCGCGAGGTTAAGTTTAGCTCCGATTGCGTCATGCGGCGCGGGACAATGACAGTGGCAAAAGCTATGCAGGTGACACATGGATAACCGAGTCATTGTCCCTTTCCTCTACAAAAGGGTATCAAAATAAGGTACAAGGGTTGTATGGTTGCAAAAGTGCAAGCGATAATGCTATAACATGTTTTCGTTCCTCCAATCAGCCTTGAGCATCCGCCGCTCCCATCATTTGCGGCGCCGTCCAGCGGCAGCGGGACCCTCCTGTATTTAGCGTAACAGGTGAGACTGACCTAGAAGATTGGCTCTCTACCTGTAAGCACGTCAGTGATCACAACAAGTGGGATGACCCGACGAAGCTACGTACCGTCATCTTCTATCTTGCTGATGTTGTGAACCTCTGGTTCCACAATTATGAGCGGGGACTACAAACCTGGTCCGCTTTCAAGACAGCATTCGCGGAAGTCTTCGGCCGCCTGGCCTTGCAAAAACTCCTGAACAGCGTCTACGCCAGTGAAATCAACAGACCTGGCAAGTTTTACACAAGCTACATAGAGATCTCGTGGATATTTCCACTCGCGTCGATTCCACCATGAATGAAGAGGACAAGGCGAAGCATATCCTCAAGGACATCGAGGATGATGGATTTCAAATGCTTCTAGCATGAAACCTTACTTCTGTCGCCGCTGTCGTCACTCTTTGCTAGAGCGTCGATGAGCTGCGTCGACAAAGGTCTTTGCGCACAGCGCGGTTATCCTGGCCACTCTCTCTGGGGCCTCACGCTTCCCTTCACCTCTACGCCCGAATCATCGCTCTCCGTTCAGATTAGGATTTTCTTCGTGAAGAGGTGGCGTGCAAACTGTCTATTCTACCTCTCAGCGATTGACCTCTACAGCCTGACACATCTTTGCTGTTCCCATTAGAAGCGCCATTCACGAAACACTTGCCGTGTCGCTACGTTTGGCTCAACCCAGTCCTCCCGTGGCTGCACCTCTGACTTATGTCGCAGTCGCAGCGCCACCTGCACCCCTGACATTCGTGCTTACTGTCACAATGGAACCTCAAACAGTGCCACCTCCCGCGTCGCCTCCAATTCCGCCTCGAAGCCAAGTTCAGAACCCCTCGCGCACACGCGACAACCGGGCCATTTGTAGCGCTTGCGGTTTCGCCAGCCACGTCGCGCGCTTCTGCCATCGTCACATGCCACCTGTTAACCCTGCTATCGCAACGCCTGCATTCCTGCCAGCATTCACCATTCCTCCCTGGAGTTCCGCTCCGGACGCAGCATAACACCGCCTGCCATCTCCATTCAAGACAATCCTGCATGTTCGACGCCGCTGTTCCTGCGCGGCCTTCGCCTCCATAGTGACTATCAGCAGCCGTCAACCTGACCCACAAGTGTTCACTGGACTACGCGGGAATGACGTCGAGGTCTGGCTCGAAAACTACAACCGGGTCAGAGGCTTCGACAGGTGGGACAGTTCTCAGAAACTGTGGAACGTCTCCTTCTACCTCCCCGACGTTTCGAACACCTGGTTTTGGAACTATGAGCCCAATATTCCTGACTGTGCGACGTTCACGCAACAGCTTCATCGCATTTTCGGCGTCTCCGCTAGTGCAAGTTGAGGTCGTGAAAAAGAAGCTCGGTGAGCGAATCCCATCCCCTGGCAAATCCTGCACCTCGTACGTTGACAATGTCCCTGTAATGTGCAAGTGCAGGAACTTCAAGTCCGGAATCGACCGTATACTAAATACATAAACGCAGTCACCTTTAACGCCCTTGCTATGCAGAACTCCGCTACCAGTCAGGATGTCATCACTATTAACCAGCGACTTGACGAATTCCAGCATATTCGCCTGTGCGCCCATGCCTCTATTGTTTATCTCCGTATGGCTACGCACTTGCGAACACTGATTCGTGACATCGTTGTGAAGAGTGTCACGGGAGATGTTATTCCTATATGCTCCTAAACCTACCGTTCCTCCTCCTTCGACTGGCTTGTGTGACATCATTACAAAGGAGATCACGTCTGCCTCGCGTCTCACGTGTTCAGACGTTTTTCCGGCGCTGGTCCTCTGCCTACGTTTGACGACGTCGCTGCGCTGTCTCCAGCACTCACCGTCCCTCTGCCTATACACCAGGTGACCACACACCTCTGGCTTCATTGTCACCATCACCACGTGTACTGACATATTACTGTGCCTGGTCACCAGCTCCACCTACTTGTTATTAGTGTGGCTATCGAGGGCAGATCTTCCACTTGTGTCGATGGCACCAGCAGTTTGAGCGGCGCACCTGCACTCCTCAGGAATGTACTGACGTCCGTTCACCCGTGAGCAACCAGCGGCTGTCCTACCCCCCTTACTTACACCGGTCAACCTCTCCTCCCTACCTTGTTGATGTGCCTATCAACTACTGCGAATGCCGGTGCCCCTCAACTTTTCCACGTCGTCGCTCACTGTTAACTTTACGGCCCGCCTCTCAATTTCATAGCGCAGACTCGGAAAACTCTCCGCTGTGGTTTTAAGAGGGCAAACAGCATTCACCGGACAGCCTAGAATTCATCCAGAGTGATCGTCGAATTTGTTATTGTTTGTGAAACAAGTACGCGTTATGATTATATGCACACACGTGGAAGACGAAAGTCACAGTCACATATTGCGCTCACAGTAGCTCTGTTGTTTTCCATTCGTCCCTGCTCACACTCTCTTGAAAGGGAAGCTGGCTTACTTCATAACATTTTATATTTTACTCAGATAATGTATCCCAAACACAAGTTCAAGAAACAATGCATTCACATAGCAGAATCATAAACGTGGTTATATACGATTTACGATTTTATTACAAGGAAGTATGATTTGGCAACTGATGCGCTTCTCACTCCCACTTATTTCTTTACTATTAGCGAAGTGAGAGGAAACAAGCTCATATAATTTTCTGTTTTATGTGGATTATATGAACAGCTTCAGTCAATTGACCTTGCATTTAAAATGTGTTAGTGTCGAGAGGTAAACACTCCGAGTTATAACTCAATCGCAGTGTCTGAAATAATATTGTTAAATAATTATTCGATTTGTTATTTAAAATTGTGATAACGATGCAACCAGAGGTGTGCTACCAACGGCCACCCCTTAACAAAACAAGAAAAAACACCACTAAACACAATAAGAAAATTTATGCTCAGGATACACATCATAGCGTCCTTTGCACTACTGTCTAAACGCAAAGACATTCGTTTTTCAGTAAACAGGTAATGGAGTGATTGGGGTGTGTTTTTCAACTATTTAACAGTTATCTTGGTAAATAGGGGTAGTGACAACGCAGAAAAAATCTTGAAGAAGAATTCTCAGTACGGGCGTATGGTGCTTCCCATCTTTTAACAGGCTGATAGCATTTGGTACAGGCAGAGAACGTTCCTTTGCTGACGCATTGAAAGATATCCATCTAAGTAACTGTGAAGTCCCTAAGTAGAATGATGGTAAACTTGCATCCGAGCGCTACGAAGAAAACCACGGCAAACACATAGAGTACAATAAACACGGCACGTGTTTTGTTTCTTGTTTCAGCGCTGATATTGTTGTCCTTGTTTTTGTGGTTGTTTTTTACTGTTCATTTTTGCCTCTAGTCTGTTGCGTAGCCTGCTTTTGCGACTTTACTATGAATTAGCTGCCCACCCCCGTTCGTGCCCTGTAAGTCTGGTAAATCATTTCGGCGGAAGCCTGCAAGGTAGAGGAAGGTAGAAAATTGTTATCCACCTGGCTGAAGCAGGCAGGTAAAAAGGAAACCTGATACGGATTTCCCAGAAAGAAACCTTCGCAGTCGAGGAAGAGTTCGTCCTAGTCTTGGAATCGAACCCTGGACCAACGCCTTTCCGGAGCGGTAGTTCTACCGCCTGAGTTATGTCATGAGGCTAGCAGAATGCAGAGCGAGGCCGAAATAATGGACCACTGCAAGCCGAGGAACACTGAATATTCCCATTTCATTATCCCGTTACGTTATATCTTGTGGTGGAAAATTCTTAGGTATTTCACCACTATGATATTGTGCAGATACTGAGCATTGGCTAACCTGAATATGGGATTAGCAAGAGCTCAGTACAGTCTAAAACTCGTGCCACAATACCGGATCAATGCTCATGTGTTCATACACCACACGTCTCGCATTTCAGCTGCCGCAAACGCTGGAGCTGTGATGGTTCTTAGCGCGCTGAGCACCACCTCCATGGAGGACGTGGCATCCAGTGCACCGGGAGGTCTCTGTTGGCTCCAGATGGAAGTCATGAAGGACCGCTCCGTAACCGTTGACTTTGTATCCCGGGCCGAGAAGCTCGGCTACGGAGCGATCGTTCTCACTGTTGACATGCCTGTGTTTGGACTTCGAGTGTCCAACGTCAAAAACCACATGACCTACCCCGAGCATCTATGGTAAGCCATGACATCACTTTCATTTCACTTTATTATCTTTAAGACCTCGTTTGGGGGTGTTGCACTTGAAGAAGGACGGTTCCCATACATGCGCTCATAGAGATACTGATGAAGCTGTGATTGCTATGGCGTTATTGGGAAGGTCGTTCCAATCTATTGCTGTTCGGAAACAAAAATGAAGCAGTAAATGTAACAGAGTGGGCATGTGGGCGAGAAACCTGAAATGGGTGACCAGTGGGCTGAGATATGCGTGATGGAGGAAGAGTGTGAGGCGCGTGGTGATGCGGGGTATAAAAAAGCTCTCGTGAAGCAAAGTGACACTGGCGACGCGGCGGGGAGAAGAGAGGGGTAACAAGCCGGCTTTTAAGGAAGAATTATTGATGTGAAACGAGTATGAGGAATAAATGAACCGTGCAGCGCGACTCTGAATAGATTGAACTTCATTGATCAGGTGTGTTTGGTGCGGGTCCCAGATAGCCGAACCATATTGAAGTTCTGATCTCACGAGCGATTGGTGTCCATTTAGTGTTACATGTTGTAGTGCTGGGCACCAGGTGACATCTCAGGAAACCCAATGATTTTTTTTTGTTGCGATGACATGACGTTAGTAATATGCGTGCGCCAAGAGATGTCGTTATAGAAAGTAACACATAGGTATTTAAATTATCGAACAAGCTCGACGTGAGGTCTCACATATTCTGTAATAAAAATAAAAGGGTTATGTCTCCATGTAAACAATGCAAATTTAAAGTTAATGAAGGTTTTTGCGATGTCTAGAAAAACGTCTACTTTCAATATCCTGGTCCCGATTGCAATGAAAGTCATGAACAAACGGAGTCAATTATTTTCCTAATACAGACCCCTTCGAAATGCAATGTAATGATGAGAAGGATGGAAGAAGCCTATCGAGTCAAGAAAGTCTGTCATCTGAGATCACATGACATGTTCCATGATTTTGCACGGAATGTTTTTATGGAAATAAGTCTGTAGTTTAATTGGGAGCTTCTATCGCCCGTTCTGTCCACTGCGATGACCTTTCCCGCTTTCCTGTTTTTTTTGGTATGGTATCAGAAGACAAACACTGTGAAAATAACACGGTCAAGTATGCCACCCTTGTGTCCTTGGTATTTCATTTCATTTCATTTATTTTCTCTCAAGGCCGAGGTATCACGAGAGGAGTGGGTGGTATCAACAGAAAAAAAAAGAAACACATTTTAGCAGCGTAGTAAGGTTACAAAAGTGGTTAACAAGAGCTTGTTTCAATTCGTGCATATTTACGAGTGAAACAATGGAAGCGGGAAGGCGGTTCCAGTCGCTGCTTGTTGTGGGAATTAATGAATTTAAGTGGGTGTTCGTGCGGCAACATGGCACGTGAACTTTGGACTGATGATCGTTTCTGGAAGAAATCTACAATGGTGCTGACAAAAGAGAGTCTCTTAAAGTAGGATTACAATGATAGATTTTATGAAATTGACATAGACGCGCGATTTTACGAAAAAGTGAAAGTTTAGGCAAATCGAGATTGTATTTCATTGAAGTGACACTTGTTGTACGTGAGTAGTTACATAAAATAAAACGTGCTGCCCGCTTCTGAATCGCTTCTATGCTGAGATTAAGTGAGCTGACATGGGGATCCCAAATGGAAGATGCATATTCAAGCTTGAGACTAACTAATGTTTTAACAAGCGTAAATTTAAGTTGGTGGGAGTTAGATTAAAATTGCGCATTATATAACCAAGAGTATGACCAGCATTACGTGTTATATAGTTCAGATGACTTTGCCAAGAAAAGTTCTCAGAAATATAAATGCCAAGGTATTTGTAAGTGGAAACCTGAGTTAGGGGAACGCTATTAAAAGAATATGTACATGATGTGTCGTGAGAAGTACATGAAGTAACTCTCATTGCCTTACATTTATTAGTATTCAGTTTCATTGACCAGGTCTCACACCATGCATCTACATTACTTAGGTCCGATTGAAGCGTTAGATGGTCGGCAACAGTTAATATTTCGCGATGAATAACACAATCATCCGCGAACAGCTTTATTAACGAACGAATCTTGTGAGGCAGGTCATTAATGTATACAAGGAAGAGCAAGGGTCCTAGTACTGACCCCTGTGGTACTCCGGATGTCACAGGACAAGGGGCAGAGTTATGGTCATTAACTGTAACGAATTGCATGCGTCCTGACAAGAAACGCTCTATCCATTTATGTACGTTAGGGTCTAAATTCAGCGCGCGTAGTTTAAATAGTAGCAATTTATGACATACCGAGTCGAATGCTTTCGCTAAAATCTATTAAGATGTAGTCTAAGAAAGAGGAACGATCCAGAGAGGAGAATTAGTCGTTAGTGAAAGACAACAGTTGTGTCTCGCAGGAATAGTTTTTCCTAAACCCGTGTTGCTGTGCAGTGAAGAAAGAGTTTGTTTCCAAAAATTCTACGAGGTGACAATAAATGACATGCTCCATGATTTTGCAAGGTATACTTGTCAATGAACGGGTCTATAATTATCAGGATCATGTTTGCTACCGGTTTTGTGCAAGGCAACCACCTTCCCAGTCTTCCAGTCGTTCGGGAGCACACTATGCTCGAGGGACTGAAAAAGAATCATAGATAGTATGATGGATGAGTAGGTTTCAGTATTTTTGAGAAACTTTGGGTTTATACTGTCTACACCAGGTTAAGAAAGCTTTATGTTATGGATTAGGTGGCTTATTCCATCAAAATCTATAATGAGAGGGTCCATAGGAAAGAAATTATGTATAGTAAGTTCAGGAAATGAAATTGGTTCATTATCAACAAATGACATCGGGAATACAGCGCTAAGTACACAGCAACACTCATCCCTGGAGACAGCAACATCGCTGGCAGTGGTTAGTTCGACTGTTTGTTTAGCATCACTGTTTACCACTTGCCAGAATTTTCGTGGATTTGATATTAACAAAGACGCAACCGTTGTTTGAAAAAGTTAAGCTTCGCATGCGACAGAGCATGCGTATACTCGCTCTCTCTGGCATGATATGCTGTCGAGCGTGCGGGCGCAGCTGATAGCCTGGCTTTTCTGAAGAGACGCTGCTTCTTATTGCGCAAACGTTTCAGCGATGGTGTGAACCAAGGTGCGCGATTGTTTACCTTAATTCTGCGAAGCGGTATGTAGCAGTTAGTAAGCTCGAATACTTTTGATTTGTAAAGGAGCCAGTTCTCGTGTACAGACCTATCTGGAAAGCATGATACGAACTCATGCAGAAAATTTTCAAGCTCAGTATTTATCGAACTGAAGTTTCCTCTCACATAATCTCTGTTAGATTTTACAGCTTTGTGCCCACTTGATGAAGTATTCAATAAATCGAACTGTATGGCAGCATGATCGCTTACACCTGGCAAAAGTGACACTGATTGCACCATTGACGGGTGAGAAGTTAATAATAAATCTAGGATAGTTGCACTTGAAGACGTCGTACGGGTAGGTTGCTTGACTAGTTGCGTAAAATTGAAATCATCACAGGTGTTAATAAAGGCTTCACATTCTGAGAAACCGCTATTCACCACAGGGTCAGGGTCATTCCATGATATAGTAGGGAAATTGAAGTCTCCTACAAGGAAAGTGGGCGCTGCATGCTACCTGATTTGTAACTTGTGCAAAACATCGTATAGCTCAAGGGAAAAAACCTGGTGGGGTGCTCGAAGGGCGATAGCAGGCACAAAATATGACGTCTTTGTGGTTGACATGGATGCACACACAAACCAATTCTAACGGTGATGAAACGGGAACATTGAAAGAAGTGAAGTCATCACTCACTGCAATTAATAGACCGCCGCCTGTACGTGTACCGCGGTCACATCTGTAAAAATTGTACTTTTTATCGCAGTTTAAAAGTTCTGAGCTATCTATTTTTGCCGAGAGCCATGTTTATGTTAAAATAACGATATCTGCTGAGCAGGTGTCAACCAGCGACGATAGCGCGTCACGTTTATTGATTATGCTACGTACATTGCATGACAAGATGGAAGTATTTCGAGAGGAAGTATTCTTTAGCTATATCTGTGAAGGACGAGGTTGCGGCTCAGAAAGAGCATGGTTGGTCAAAGCCGCGTTGCCTGCCTCACGTTCGCAAATTCTGTCCGTAACAGGGCAATAGGTGTAAGTCGTTTTGTTTATAATCCACTTGTTGGGACACAACGTATGTGGCCGTCCACTTGCCTTCGCAAAGTCTAGCAGTTTTTTTTTTCTCGTTGTGCGGGTGGCTTTTGAAAAATCATCTCCAACAGAGATGCCTGTGCCTCGAAGCTTTGATTTCTGGGACAAAATGTTTTCTTTAACTTTACACGAGGAAAACCGCGCGATTATGGACTACACTTGTTTGGGATAAACGACCCAAGTCTGTGCGCACGAGCGATTCCCTCATCTGACACCTGCAGATTGAGCGTCTCAGAAAGCTGCTTGCGAATATTTACTTCCGCACTTGCCCACGTCTCTGCAGCAGAGTCTTTAATGCCGTAAAATATAAGATTGTCCCTTCGAGCGCGGTCTTCGTGATCGTCTAACCGAGCTTGTAGGGATGCATTCTCGTTCCTAACTGCTGTAGTCACCAACTGCACTAAATTTGAGTCATCTTGAATATTTTCGAGACAGTTAACTTTGCCTTCAAGATCAGTTAATTGTGATGCAAGTTCACATACCTTGGAATCGAGTATTCTTTGATTTTCTTTCACTTCATCAATTGATTTGATGAGATTATCATGACGACTGTCTAAGTCTTTAGAAAAATTTGAGATAGCGGTTAGTATGTCATTGTGCTGTTTGCAACATTCTCCTTCGAGGGGACCCGGATTAAGCTCAGCGTCCCCACTGAGCAAGAGAATCTTGAAAACATGAACGCACTTAGTCACAATAGAGGCTAGCACACATGGGCATGGGAATAGCAGCAATGCAATGTTATTAGAACGTTTGGAATAAAAGGGAGTCAGATGGTACTAACCTGCACGAAAAAGCAGAACTTGTTTAGCAGAACCATTGCGTATGCTTTCCCATGCCAACTCAAAAGTTTCGAATAAATTTTGTCAGTGGCAGGTGATGATAACAGTTTCAAGTTTTCGATTACTGACTTGATGTCGTGTACACGCAGAAAGTGATAGCTGGTATTGATGATGCTGTGTTAGTGCGTGACCGTTAAACAGGGCTAATATGTTAATCTGTGAAAGCAGAACACAAACGCAGAACTAAACGAAGTTTCCCATTCGGTGCCTGAGACAACTTTTCCTATGGCGCTGGCAAGCTTATGTTTTGGTCTTCTTGGGGTTTTAGGAGTTACCAAAATTTCCTTAGGTTATTGGTTAGCCTCATGGGCAAGCCATTGTGTAAGAAGGGCTCTGCGCACCGAACGGTGTTGGCGTAGTCGCGTTAAGCTACGTAAAATGTTTCCCGTGGGCAATGGACAGCGTGAAAGACGTTTATGCTATTTTCTTACTTTCCAGATGCTTTATATGTTTTGTGAACAAGGTTCAAGTTTCTTAGCATGATGCGCCGTATTAGGAATACATTTTTCAGCGAGGTTTGCCATTTTGTTTTCGAATACTAGCCAGTTTTCATAAATAGAATGGCTAAACATCATCTCAAAGCCAGAAAAAAAAGTGCATAGTTGATTAGTTAAAGCTTCCTAGTTTGTTTTATTATATAAATGGTTTGTTTTACTTGAAACCTGGCGCAGCAGTGCACTGAATACCGAAAGTGGCATAAGTTAGCTGATGATCACTGACGCTACGAAGATATGGAATCGACGATAAGCTATCAGGATGGCTAGTTAGTACGAGATGTAAAATGTTACGTCTTTCTCGAGTGACGCGTCTAGGTTCCGATACTAGTTGTGGTAGGCTGAAATTAAGACAGTCATTTATAAAATCATGAGTGGCCTTGTGGTTTAATATTAAAGGAACGTCATTACTCCAGTGCACATCGGGAAATTTAAAGTCGTCTAAAAGGAAAATATTTGTGATATCTCATACCCCTGTAAGTTCACTGACGGCGTTTTTATGTTTGCGACATAAGCCAGGAGTGTTATTGGTGGGTAGCATATGCGTGTAATGACTGTTTGAGGGATAACTCGACAAACGAACCATATCATTTCAATGCCACGAGTTGTACTAACAGAAAAACATAACAATTCATTGTGAACAACCATGAGAACAGGCCCTCCCGGCGCGCTTTCACAATCATTTCGATAATGATGGAAATGTGGTAAGTTGAATTCGGCATCAGTAATTTCGATAGTCAGTCAATGTTCCGTTATTATCATAATGTTATTGCTAGATGAGACCAAGAGGTTAGATAGCACGTCCCGTTTCGCGATTAATCTGCGCATGCTGGTGAAAACTACGGAAAAGGAAACACCATGCCTGAATCTAGTTCCAGGATGGGTTGTGTAGTTTGCGAGCACGAGGCAAAAGCTATGTTTCTTGGACAGGCTGTGATGTGTCGTCGAAAGTGTAGCGTTTGGTGACAATCAATAACGTTTTGGAGCGCACAGAAAGCGGTTCTTAATGACACGGAACTACACGGCCAAACAATAATAATAAGCTGGACTTATACCGCGTTAGCTATGGGCTTCTTGCGCTGGAGTTTGAGGTATAGTAGCGGTGCCTGGTGGCGGCGAAAAACGTCATCTGGGTAGTACCAGCTTGGGTAGTACTGAGCCCTAGCTGTGGAGAAGTACGTTTCGAGCCGAGTTTTGCGTCAATTTGCACTTTTTCCTGCCTAGTTTCGAGTGCGAAAAGGCTCGTCACTTCTCACTGACCACGCCGACCACGCTGCGACCTGGCCACAGCCTATAGTTTAACACAAACGCACTGTCCGTGTGCCGTGGGACGTAATGCTAGAAGCCGAAGTCATCGGCGACGCCGATCCGGAGAGACCTAGCTCAGCCTCGAAAAAGCGTCACCGTCGTTACTGCTGCATCGTGGGCTGCCATGAACAAGAACGCCTGAATTCCAACATCAGATTCTACCGTTTTCTTTCATGGTCTCACGAAGCGGAGCGTCGGGCGCGCTTGATAACTAACTACCCCACTACGAGCAGCACAGGTTTGAGAGTTAAATGTGCTCATCTGTGACCTGAAGTCAGCACGTTGAGGCAGCGCAGCAAGGCTGCAGTATTGATTACAGCATATCGATGTTCAAGCGCTGTCATTAAAAGCTACATCAAGCGAGCAGCGCACGAGCTCGCGCTGCAG
Source organism: Dermacentor silvarum (assembly GCF_013339745.2). NCBI lineage: Eukaryota > Metazoa > Arthropoda > Arachnida > Ixodida > Ixodidae > Dermacentor > Dermacentor silvarum. The sequence continues at coordinate 106,377,280 of NC_051156.1, forward strand.
CGCAATTCGGCCGTAGTACGTTACTGCGAGCTCATATGCATTGCATCAGTTATTTATCAGTTGCTAAAGGGACAGATGGCCGTTACTACAGCGCAGGCATGACTACTTGTTTAGCAGCATACAGTCAACAAATATTGCAGGAAGCCCGCCGTTTCGCGGCAGGCTGAAGGAGCGGTGCCGTCGCGGCGCGTACGATCGTGCGCTCGAGCAGTTCCGTGTACATGATGTCTGCTTATCGCTGCTGTGAATTAATTTATAGCAAGCATTTCCTCGCGTTTGTGTGCCTGAATGTAGCAGCGTGCTAACCTTACCTGAAGTTCAACTTCGTACGTGACTCGCTTCACTTGCGACTGACACCTCGCTAAAACTTCGCCGCTTATTTCTTGAACGGCGTACACGTATTCGGCATTGCATAATTTCTTGCCTTTACGCAGCGTGCCACCCCTGAAAAAATCTTCAGTGCCCGATATTCGCTGCAAGCCGTGGTACAACACAACCGAAAGTGGCGGGTCCATATTGTAAACGTGCTTTCCGAAGCAGACGACGGAGCTTGGTACTACCCAGTTTCGAATTGAGGGCGCTATTTAGCACCATTTTTGCAGCGCCCCCTGGGCAATGCAGAAGCCCCATTGACTTTCCTCTTCCATTTCACGAAGACGGAAATAGTATTCTGCAGCCCTTATTAGAATATTCAAGTAAGCAGAAAGAACTCTTCCCATGCTTTTGAGAATAAAATAACACTTGTGCGTCTTTTTCTTTCAGCTTAGCGAACTTTGAAGGGACTAATTATAGTCACATGAAAGACCTGAAGGAGTCCTGCCTGGAAGGACTGCGACAGTCATTTGACAGGTCGCTTACATGGGACGTGCTCACCTGGATACGAAGCATCACCAAGCTCCCTGTGGTTGTCAAAGGAATTCTCACGGGTGAGCGTGCAATGCATTCCCTTGAATTGTTTTATCGGGCAGTGGCGCTAGCGATGTAAGTGACGGTCAAGCCTCACTTCTCGAACTTCGCCCCCGAACTGCGAGACCTGTGAGTTCACCGTGACATCATATATTTCAATGCATTTTGAGATATGTGGCTCGTATTCGTGAAAAATAAAACAGTCAAAGCTGCCAAATGAATTGTCACCTATTCTGGGATGAAGTATAATGTTTTTACGGATAAACAGTTGCGCTAGCATCTAGCGCATGCTGAACCAACTTATATTGCCATGAAAAGTGGTGCAAGAGCTGCTTACCGGTGTCATCATCTGTCTTGTATATATATATTTTTTTGCTTCCTCACCAAGCCTCCGCTTTCGGATTAAATTGCCTCGTTGGTCCTCCAGACATGTTGCCTTCCGTCCTAAATTAGGTTATTATTTCCCTTCAGTGTACCTCTAAAGCGCTTGTTTCCAAGCTAATGCTCAAATTTACCCGATGGCCACGCATCGCATTTTCTCGGTTGAAAATCAAGCCAGTGTTTGTCGAGCTGGTGTGTGTCTCCCTTCTTGTCTTCTTGTCGTGTTTTTTCGCGCTGTTTCCCTTTCGAGTTTGTCGAGCTCTTGCTCTTCATATAATCAGTAATACTAGTAGACGTCACTCGTTCACTTTCTCAACTTACCAGTGCGCTTTGCCATTTCATCCAGAGTTCGCTTTGGTAATGTAACGTCTTTTCCGAGGGCAAATGCTGCAACAGCCACTCGTGACAGAGTGCCGCTTATGTAAACGTGCTTAGCTCTTTTTAATTCCAACTCTGTCCACTGACAATTGAATCCTTACAAAAGCTTTGTTTATGCGTCATAGAAAAAAAATACGAGCGGCATCTCTGAAAATACCGAAACGAATCGAGCAATTTCTACTCTCTGACATACAAAGATGGCGCGGACGATTATAAATCACCAGTGCCATATACAGCCTGACGTGAACAACGCCATCTGCAAAGGTTGCACGTGCACCGATGTGAACTAGGTATGTTCATGCTAAAGAGAGGTGCAGTCATACGCATTCACTCATCGTGGTGACCTGATACTGCTGGGAACACAGAGAGGGGCGGGCGTATCATTACCGTGTATATTTAGTCGAAGGAAGCCTAGTACAATATTTCCGTTTCCACAATTCCCACTTTAGTTCACGAGTCTTGATACTGCTGTCGTTTTTAATGCGAGACATCATTTGCTCTGGTCTTCCTGAACAGCAACCCCCTGCTGTAAACGTTAAGCCACATGCCTTTTTTTTTTAGCCCGAACAAACAATTACAAAATGATAAAATTCGTCAGCCCCTTCTGTGTCTGAGACGTATTAATTAGGCCACATGCGTACGCATACTGCTCTAACATTTTGCCAGTTAACTCATTTAGACGATTGCCGCGTGCGTAAAGGCACGTTCACACCGTGCGGGAGCTGCGCTCCCGCACGTCCTTGCGCGCTAGTCTTCATTCGGTCGCAGCCGGAGGAATGAAACGTGCGAAAAACGGGCAACTTTACCACGGTATTTCACTCGGGTCAACTCGCATGGCAACAAGTTGTTTATAAAAAGCGCGAGCGTGCCAGTTTCCCCCATTCTTCCTTCGTGGCTGCTTTCCCAGTACACATTCCCTAGTAGTTCCCGCGTAGCAGCTAGCGTTGAGTAGACGCTGCGCGACATTGTAACACCTTAGGTGTCAGCCCATGTCGTAACCGTGCATGTTATAACGCTTACTCGCTGAAGCACAAAATTCAGGCCTGATGCCATCGCCCTAACCATCATATATATCATCATCGTCGTGTTGCTGCTATTATTGCACACGCACTCGCGTCAAAAACCGAATTTCTCGCCTTACAAAAGCACGGTGCTTCGTCTGGTAACACTTTGCAGAAGCTGAAGAACAGCGATACTTAAGAAGTGCACAGGCGCGTCAGAATGTGGTCGAAAAGCAAAATCACATCCGATATTCATACAACTTTGCAAATCCACCGCGGTTGCATAGTGGCTTTCGTGTTGCACTGCTACAAAAAAAAAGCACGCGGGCGCGGGATCAAATCCCGGCCACGGCGTCCGCATTTCGATGGGGGCAAAATGCAAGAAATGGTGTGGTTTAGCTTTGGTCAACCCTGGTTGACCAAAGCTTCACTGCCCTGGCTAGGCCATTGTCGAGCTGTGGCAGAGGTGTGGCTTCGCAATGATATACATACATGTTTGCAATGAATACAGTGTTTGTTCATCATTTTTTATGCCGATGAAGACACTGCGGTGATCAGCAAAGTAGAGAGACTTGGTTGCAACTCGCAGCCGGGCCCAACTCTACTCGGGCAACGGCGGCAAATATGTCTCCTTTCAGGGCTCCGTAAAGGCCTAAATATAGGTCGACGTAGCGTGAACGCGCGACCGATGGTTCGACGTACTGGCGCCGCCAACGTAACCGGACGCGCGGCCAATGCGCTCCGACGCGCCCGGCGCCTGATGACGCTCGCCGGCGTGCCGATAACGTCGGACTATAAATGCGGCTTAATGCTCTCTTGTGGTTTGACCTTTAGCTCTCAAGGTGAAAAGTGTTGAGTTGCCGACGGCTGCCCGAGGTTGTGTAATGAAGCTTTCGCTTCAAAAGTAACAATGCATTCGAATGAGAGGGACAATGTCAAGTAATTTAATGAATGTCACTTGAGCGCGCAGGCTTTCGCCTTCACTCTCTTTGGCGTATGCTAAAGTGACTGCCAATTTTTTTTCACACTTCTAATATTTAGCTTGAAAATTTTTAACATAAAAGGCATGTGCTGCCGGTGTTTTGTTTCATGATATTTGTTTGTGGGCGGTCATACTCAAACATCCGAGGAATAAGTTTGTAAATAATGCAATACAAAGTGTGAGCAACGATAACGTCGGTCTATAAACGCGCTTTAATGCTCTCTTGTGATTTGGCACCTCTAGCTCTCAAGGCGAAAATTGTTGAGTTACCGACGGCGGCCCGAGGTAGCTTAATGACGCTTTCGCTTCAAAATTCCCATGTGGTCAAAATTATTCCGGAGTGCCTCATAATCAGATCGTGGCTTTGGCACGAAAAAAACCATAACTTAATTTTAAACTTGGTTCACCAATCTTTACAACAACTTGCTACAGCAGGTAAAGCGGCCGCATTTGTTATTGCAATGACGTCCATAAGCGAGCAGCTGCACCCAACGCGGTCGCTCAACGGCTTCGTGGCCGTTTAAGTTAAAGCAAGTCGCTAATACAACTTATTACAAACCCAGCTATGCTGTATGCTGTGTTTTCTTTTTTTTTTCTTTTGACTCTATAACTTTTTCACCTTTCTTTTAGTTCTTTGTTTTCCTTTTTTCTTCTTTTCTTTCTTTTTTCCCAGCTGAAGATGCCTGTGAAGCTGTAAACCATGGGGCGTCCGCGATACTGGTTTCCAATCATGGTGGACGCCAGCTCGACGGTGTGCCTGCAACGGTAATTCTGAACAGCGTCTTCATTATACCAGAAGTGTGCCCCTTTTTCATTGAACCCTATAGGACGAGGCAACAGCTTTACGAACCGCCGGTGTAAAGTATAAAACGACCGTGTTTGCCTTTCCTAGTAGTAAGGCTATTGGTAGGCGGTACCTTTCAAGACAGTAAACGCTTTCACTGATTCAAGTGAGTTTAACGTCCTAAAGCAACAGACTCATAGGTACTTAAACACCACAACTCCACGGAAATTTTACTTTTGGTACATTGTTTATAAATTAGTAATATGTACCACAGAAGTAATAGAGACTTTTAGTATTGCGGAAAATGCTTGCGTTAGCGTTAGCGTGTTACGCGCGCTAAATCTTTGCGGAACGCTGTTCGATAGAGTTTTAGTATAGCGTAAGACAACGATGCGCCGCTAAGCGCAATACCATCTAGCTGCGAATAGTCAAAGCAGCAAACTGAGCAGCTTGACAACCAAACTAGCCGTGTGGATCCACACCAAGCCTTGAAACGAGCCTGCATGTCAAGCGCTCGGGCCGAGGGTGCCACCATGTTTGCAACGCTAAAAACTTAGCGAGCGTTTAGCGTCTCCGCTATATTTGAAAAATAGCGGACGCACGCTACCCGCAAAACTGAAATAGCGTTCTGAGCATGCGCAGTCTGACCCCGCTATTTTATTGCGTTTAGCGTGGTGCCATTTCCGCAATACTAAAACTGTCTAATATTGGCAATTTCGCAAGAATGGTAATTCTAGAATTTTCTCATTACTAGCCTCTAGACAGCCCCTAAGCAGACGGCACGTGCAGCCGGTGTATAGCGACTAGGATGTAAGTGCCAGCACATTGCCTCCGAGGTATTTCAGCGGGCCGCGGACCGCAGCGGGCACCACCTAATCTCGGTGGTCACGCCAAAAAGCCGCGCATTTTAGGCCTTGAGTCACTTCCGGCGAAGGGTAATGAGAGCGTTTCTTTCTTTTTATTGCGATAGCAATTATATGGACACTTCAACCGGATTTCTGCCGTCGGCGTCGTCGTCGCCGTTGCCGTCAGGTTCCCTATAGATAAAATCTTCACCGCGCGCCGTATGCCCGAGCGGAAGCGTGCGGGGACGCGCGCTATCACGGAGAGCGAACGCACTCATCTCCCACGCGCAAGCAAGGAAGCAGGAAGCCAGCGCCGGAGGGAGCGGTGGGGGGGGGGGGGGGGGGGCGCACTTCTACTCTGACAACAACCGCGCTCGTCGCTCGTCCGCACCGTCTCTTATCTCCACACGGCTCTGACCTTTATGCGCCGTGCATTCACCGCTCAGTTTCCGTTGAAGCGATAGACCGCACGTACCTTCGCCCGCTGCGGCGTATGCTTGCTGCCAGCGTTTTGACAGTCGTTGTCTGCAGTCATTCAGTGTGATCTATTCGTGTTTGTTTGTGCACGCTCACACCACACTTGTTCATTCAGTTAGTAATAGTCGGGCCACATTTTCCAACGCACGCTACACATGCAATGCCTGCCCGGATCGGCAGTGCAGCGCTACAGGTGTGTCCCTTCGCACGCGCTGCCCACGGGAAGCGCTTCTCATCAACACCACCGTTTCACAAGCGCCTTCTCGTGGTCATCGAGTCTCTCTTCATGTCGGTCTACTTACGGCGCAGCACACCTGCTTACTTAATCAGCTCATGTTTACTACAATTCACATTGCTACCAAAGCCGCTCACCTTACTTCGTATGACATTGCTGTGTTGCTATCGCATTCATTGCTTCGCCCTTAGGGCGAAACTGTGACATTTTTAATTTATATATCAAAAAATCTCAGTTTTTCGAGCTTTTCGTTCGTTGCGCTTCCGCCCGTATTTTGACTTCAAATGTTGGGCAGAGAGAGGCTCTACGTATACATACATGATCTTGAACTAGGCTTCTTAACGCGATAGCGTTAAGGACCCCGCGTCACGACAAATCTCGTGACGGGGTCGGCGGCGTTTTCCGGCCAAGAAAGTCAGCCCAAACCACGCCGACCACGCAAGCCCTCCGCGTGCCGCAGAAGCGCTGGTTAAATAATTGAATTTCTCAAAGTAAAATGCATAAGAAAAGTTGTAAAGTACGACTTAAACACAACCTATAGGCACGATAGCGTCGGACTGTAATTTGAATATGCGAGAAATCATGATTCTGTTACGCGGAAACTCCAACACAAACCCCTTTCCCTGCATTTCTACCATTCATACAGTGGCGTGCCCCAGTCGGAGGTCCTTGCAAGAACGTCATCCAGACAGTGGGCCTCTTCGATTATCCGTCCCTGACAGTCCCGTACTGTCCGAAGCAGTGCTTTCAGCCAATGAGCGTTGCCTGTGCAGCTTCTCGGACAGTCCGGGAGTGTCAGAGACGGATAATCGAAGAGGCCCAGTGAAAACGAACGCCAAACAGTGAGCTCACGTAAAATAACCGCAGGCTCCATTCACGAAGCCGAGGAAGCCGCGATTGCGCTTGGTATAGCAGCATCGCGATACAGCTTCATAATATCGGACTCCATGTCAGCTATTATAATTTACATGCAAGGTTCGGTAGGCCCACGAGCCTCCGAAATACTGAGCGAACCGGCTGTAAAGGTCACGCTTATCTGGATGCCCGCCTACTCTGGGAATTGCGGGAAAGAAATGGCCCAGAATGGCAAGAATAATTAACCGGGAGGTGGAGGCACGTCCGGGACCGCTACCAGGTAGAACGACACCCAGTCACAGCTACAATGAAATTGTCACCGCTTACAGGGAAGACCGGCGGATATATCCACCACCGAATTCTTTCTTCCCTTAGTAGAATGCAAGCCACGTATCTCCGCAGTGCGCCAACAGGCGCCTGTGTGTGTCACCTCTTCATTCGTCCTTGTCTTTTCATGCGCTATAAGCCTCCCGATGTCATACCAACAAGTCCAGATCACTGCATTACAGCGCCAACAGGAACTGTTATCTCCCCCAAAATTCTATCTTATATATCCAAAGGCAACTATTATTCAAAATGTAAATATTGCGACACAGATCCAGCCGATCAGCATCATATTCTATGGGGTTGCAGGAATAATCCTCCCCCAAGAAATCTCCTGCGGCAAGCTCCCTCACAGGAGGCTTGGGACTCCATACTAAAATCTACTAACCCTCAAACCCAAGCCAGGCTGGCGAACTGGGTGGCGAAGGTCGCGGCCAGCTGGACGCCACCCTAGCCCGCTCTGCCTGATCTCGGCTGCCCCCTACCCCTCCCCTTGTCTTCAATAAAGTTTATTTCCTCCTCCTCCTCCCAGGCGAAGATGCAGAAAAAATTTGGAGAACATTTAAGCTTTGCCTTTAAGAGTGGAACGCGATCGCAATCAAAGATCCCTGGCTGCTTATCAGGCTTCCCGGCAACTGCAGCTTTCTTTTCTCCAACATCGCCTCCGCATGCGGCTGCCGTAAAGGCTGGCGAGGAGGCTGAGCGCCATCTGGATGGTATTTTTGCAAGGAGCAAACGGCGGTACGCCGCTGTATGCGTGGTGGAAATGCTGGAAAAGGGGCTCGTGTTTGAGTTTCGGCGTAACAGAATTAAGTTTTCTCGTATATTCAAAATTAAAATCCGACGCTATCACGTCTGTAGGTTGTGGTTACGTCGTACGTTGTACTTTACAATTTTTCTGACGCACTTCACTTTGAGAAATGCGATTAGTTAAATTCTATTAGTTCACCAGCGCCCCTGCGCCACGCGGAAGGCCTGCGTGGCCGCGGTGGTTCGGGATTATTTTCTTGGACGCGGACGCCGACGTCAGCCCCGCATATTCTGCAGCACTGGGCCTTTAACGCTATCGCACTAAAAAGAAACCTGCAATTGCTGGGAAGCCCGACAAACAGTCAGGTAAGTTTGAATGATATCGTGCTCCACTCTTAAAGGCGAAGCTTAAGCGTCCTCCACATTTTTTACGCACTCCGACATTTGTGGCAGTTGGCCTTTAGCAAGCGCCGTAGTGAAGGGCTACGAATTGCTACCTGGGGTTCTTTTACCTACCTCTAAAGAACGGCACATTATCGTTTTCAGAATCCTGATGAGCGCATCCAGCGGCCGTGGCCCTCCTGACGTTTGATTATGTATAGGTTGTGTTTTTTCATCTCATGCCGTTTCCGCCAAGAACCGAAGATATGGTAGAGACAAGATTCCTGTTACAAAGGAATTGGTATGAGCCTATAGCTGGGTGTCATGCAAACGGGAATAAAAGATGAAAAAAAAGAAAGAAGGAACGGACACTAGTGTTAACTTTCAACTAAGGTTTATTGCGACGCGGCTGGTCGTTGTATACGTACACAGGTATCACTAAAACCAAATTAAAGAGCAAGAAAACGGATAAAATACGTACGAAAGATGGTGGTAGAATGAAAGGACGGTGGTAGAAACGATACATTTCTGAACTAACCTTAGCTGAAAGTTAGCGCTCGTGTCCATGCCTTATTATTGCGATAGCAATTATATGGACACTCCAAACGCATTTTTACCGTTGGCGTGATGTCCCGTATAAAGTACAAGGGTGATAACACCATCGCCGCGCGCCGTATGCTGTATGTGCCCGTGAAAACAGGCGAGTGGAGCCGACGATCGCAGCTCAATCTAGCGCGCTCAAGAGCGGCAAGCTGCCGAGAAACGCGCCGTCTTCAGTAGCGCGAAAGGCCGTTGGGGGGAGGGAAGGAGGCCCCGTGGTTCTCCAGCAGCAACTACGCATTTCGCGGCCGCGCTCAAGGGTAACCGACAATCACGGCTCCATCTCGCGCGCGCAGGGAGGAAAGCGGGGAGGCAGCGCGGGAGAGCGAGGGGGGGGGGGGTGTTTTACTCGGCACCAACTGCGTGCAAAAGCAATGGACACAATTGTCACTTCTCTCGCTGCAGCCGCGCTTCCTCACGCCAGCGTTTTGACAGCGAGTGTCCGCGGTCATCGAGTGTGATGTGTTCATGTCCTGTGCGCGGACAACACGCTTGCTAAATTAGTAAGCGAATGCTTCCAAGTTTATACGGCACATAAATGTACAATGCTTACTTCGTATAGCTGTATACTAATTTGCTATCGCAATCGAGGCTTCGCCTTTCGGGCGACACTGCGACATTTTTCTCTCGTCCCGTATTCCCGTGTGCGTTACGCCCGGCTATGCCTTTTTAAGAGCCTTGCGGCTTCCTCAACCTGCGTTGCCAATACAGTTTCTTCGCAAATCAAGAATTCAAGCACAATAGCCTTCATTGATGCAAAGACGGTGCTCCTATTCAAAATGGGTTTGAAAGCAATCAGCGGCAAAAAAAAATATTGGGTCAAAACGAGAAAACGAACGAAAGTGGGCTGATTACCGCTTGAAACGTTTAATTCGTGAAAGCTGACTCACAAATTGTCTTGTGGCACCGTTTGCTTTCAAATGATGCACTACTGTCTTACCTAGTGGCGTTATCACTTTGGTTACTGACTTCATTTTCAGATCGAGGTCCTAGCCACCATTGTTCGCGCTGTCCGAGGCCGCTGCGAAGTATACATGGACGGTGGAGTTCGCAGGGGCACCGACGTCGTCAAGGCACTGGCGATGGGCGCTCGCGCAGTCTTCATCGGCAGACCCATCATCTGGGGTCTCGCTTACAGCGTGTGTACTTGTTCTTCCGCTCCATTTCTTACTGTACGGTTTGTTGAAAATTGTGCAAATGCCGCCGCTCTCGTGGCCAACATAACGGTGACCCCTGTGCATTGAAGCGCTGCGCTCGCCAACAGCCGTCTGCACCGAGCTTGCTTCTAATTCTAACGTGCGCAAGTCGGTGACGCCAGCGGCGGGCTCTACATTCTGGTGACACAGTGCGTTTCGGGAGCACAGAGCGTGAATGCGAGACAACTTTAGAAAAGTCACCATGCCTGAGTACATATCTCTCACTATTCGTGACGCCCCTTTACAAAAGCAAATACTAAATTTCGCATTCTAACATTATTTTAAAGTAAATGGTGCGTACACCGCGAGCCTGTTTGTCACCGCTGCAGGACGTAAACCCCTCAGAGAAGTCTCCAACTATATATGGTACAGGCTTCCGTCACCCGCTCAGAAAAATCTGTAGACATCTGGATTGGTAAACTTAGGAGACCATAAGAAATGTTGCATGTTACAGTACACGCTGCCAGCATTTGTGATTATAAACCCTATCAGCGGCGTTCAGTATTTCACCAAAATTGTAAGTAACTTTTGTCAATTCAGTAATTTTTTGTGTATCCATATGTGCAGCATTTTTAATACAAAAAAAGAAAGAAAGATCCTTAGCCATGTGATAGCTATGAATCCCTAAAAAATTAAAACACGAAGCGACAGTAATAAAGAAAGTGCATCTAACCATTTCATAAGAAGTTGCCAAACTTCTAAAAAAATTCTACGAGGAAATAGAAAACTATGCACCAATTTGTTAACTTCTAACTATGCAATAATAACGTACATCTTTTACTACACAAAACAATCGACAGAAGGCAGATGTATACATCATAATCATAATAACACACTTTATGGTATAAAATAATAGAGCCGTAAGGTTAACATTCTATTAAAGACATAATAAATGAAAATTCACATATCCATAAAAGCAAATATGTTATGCTTCTGGCGAGAAATAGTTTCTAATTCTACAAGTTTTGTTATAAATTCCCCACAAGAGTTGAAAAATTAATTTCGCACCTGCAAGCTGTATGTTTTATTTCCTTTTCCGAGAAGAATTATTTCAATTCCTATTTGAAGAGAGGTGGCGTTTAACAAGCATATTGCTTATAAAATAACTTGGGTTTAAGATGATGTTATTTACCACCAATGCAAGGTAATGCATGCGTAATGCCAACGGAAGCATTATTTATTTACTTTGAAGGGGAGGTCCAGATCAGCTGTATGGTTACGCAGGTTTTTTTAACTAAGCACTTTCTGCTATAGTATCATCAGTGATTATAAATTTACCATATAAGTACTTGGTGTCAATTCATTATAGCAACATGATAAAACCTCAAACTAACCACTCCGATGTATTTCTTTGTTTAGTATAAAACGAAACCTGAATATGACAAAGGCCATGTATAGTGATTCTACTAATTCGTTCCCAATTCACCACTTTCAATTCTCAACAAAGATGACGTAGTTTTGTAAGGAGACTTGAACGCAATATTTAGCTTTTATGTCCTTGAGCGAGGGTTGACTCGCTTCGAAACAATTTAGTGGAACATTTCAAATAATGCCTAATGTAGTGTGCTCCACTCAATTATCAGACGCGAGCGTACGATGACTCTGTCAATCAGCTGCGCACGTAGTTACATTAGTTCATGAAATATAGGTTGGGAAATTATTATTATTCATTTATTTATTGCGACATGATAAACACCTAATTATTGCTGATTACAACCGGTGCATTAGAACATACCATTTCATGTCATTTTCATATGTATGAAACTTCCGACACGGCTATTTTCACTGTTCCTTTTGCTTCTTAACAGGGTGAAAATGGAGTCAATAAAGTGTTGAATATCTTCAGGACGGAGCTTGAGCGAGCACTGGCACTAATGGGCAAGTGGTATTCGCTTGCTTATGTGAAATATTTTAACTGGTAACTGATATTCATTTCCAAAGCATTCTGTGCGGCCACTGTGGGGGGAGGAGGGGACGTTCTTGCTGGCAATTACTTATCATAGAGATGATCATGATCATCCAATTTTGGACAAATTGGGGCAGATATCATACGCTAGGGTTTGCGAGGCTGATTTTCGCATGAAAGTGCTTAAAACGTTGCCAGTTCATCTTTAACATTCCCTCGCTTGAGAAAATTCATGCTGGGTCAGCCGAACCAACATATTTCATTAATCGCTGCTTGTGTTTAAGACAATGATTCACAGCATGCTTGTACTTCAAGTTGGTGCTTAAGTTACTTATGGGCATAGGTCGGGGCACTCACTCATGAGTGCACCCACTCACACTCACTCATTTCAAAGGCGTGAGTGCGAGTGAGTGCCAGTGAGTGTGAGTGCAGGTGAGTGCGAGTGGGAGTGAGTGCCAGTGAGTGTGAGTGCAGGTGAGTGCGAGTGGGAGTGAGTGCCAGTGAGTGTGAGTGCAGGTGAGTGCGAGTGAGTGCGAGTGAGTGCCAGTGAGTGTGAGTGCAGGTGAGTGCGAGTGCGAGTGAGTGCCAGTGAGTGTGAGTGTAGGTGAGTGCGAGTGGGAGTGAGTGCCAGTGAGTGTGAGTGCAGGTGAGTGCGAGTGCGAGTGAGTGTGACTGCAGGTGAGTGCGAGTGCAAGTGAGTGCCAGTGAGTGTGAGTGCAGGTGAGTGCGAGTGGGAGTGAGTGCCAGTGAGTGTGAGTGCGAGTGGTAGTGAGTGCCAGTGAGTGTGAGTGGAAGTGAGTGCGAGTGTGAGTGAGTGCCAGTGAGTGTGAGTGCAGGTTAGTGCGAGTGCGAGTGAGTGCCTGTGAGTGTGAGTGCAGGTGAGTGCGAGTGCGAGTGAGTGTGACTGCAGGTGAGTGCGAGTGCAAGTGAGTGCCAGTGAGTGTGAGTGCAGGTGAGTGCGAGTGGGAGTGAGTGCCAGTGAGTGTGAGTGGAAGTGAGTGCGAGTGTGAGTGAGTGCCTGTGAGTGTGAGTGAAGGTGAGTGCGAGTGCGAGTGAGTGCCAGTGAGTGCAGGTGAGTGCGAGTGCAAGTGAGTACCAGTGAGTGTGAGTGGAGGTGAGTGCGAGTGTGTGCCATTGAGTGTGAGTGGAAGTGAGTGTGAGTGAGTGCCAGTGAGTGTGAGTGGAGGTGAGTGCGAGTGACGGCCAGTGAGTGGAAGTGAGTGCGGTGAGTGCCAGTGAGTGTGAACGTGAGTGAGTGCCTGTGAGTGCGAGTGCAGGTGAGTGTGAACGTGAGTAGTGAGTGTGAGTGGAGGTGAGTGTGAACGCGGTGAGTGCTGCGACTGAGTGGAGGTGAGTGTGGACGTGAGTGAGTTTGAGAGCAGGTGAGTGCGAGCCTGAATGAGTGGTAGTGCAGGTGAGTGTGAACATGAGCGAGTGCTTGAGAGCGGAAGTGAGCGTGAACGTGGTGAATGCTTGAACGATAAGCAGCCGTGATATCGGTTCATCTTGCTTGCGGAAAAATGGAAGTACTTTGTGTGTACAAGCTAACTCACGCTGATGACTTATCGCGCTAGAAGATTGTGCACACGAAGATAGAAACACTCAATACGGTCGTAATAATCCAAGGTTCAGGCATGAGTGAGACAATGTATAGTGAAGTGGGCGGTTACATTATATTGCGATAGCAATTATATGGACACTCTAAGCGCACTTCTTCCGTGGTCATGGATGTCGCTGTGAGGTGCCGTATCAAGTCCAAAGACGGTAAGATCGTCGCCCCGTGCCGGTGGTACGCTTTATGTGCGAGTGAAAGCTTGCGAGGGTCAACCGACGCTTGCTGCTCAATCTCTCGCGCGTGGGAAGAAGGCGCACTTCTTCTGGCGTGTGCGAGGCACAAGGGGGGTCTCGTCTTACTCCGGAGGCAGCCGCGTGGGCGCCGTATACATATCTTGAAAGCGATCTGTGACATGAAAAAAAAGCGCGCCCACGCGGGCCTCGTCTTCAAAGCGATTTACGACGTGCAAAAAGATCGACTAGTGCCGGTAACTTCGTATGCGGTGTGTTTTGGACGTTTACTTCGCGTTGAAGCGAGAGGCGGCACGAAGGTCAATTCGTTCGCGGCTTTCCCGCGCCTCCTCACTCCAGCTTTCTGAAAGCGAGTTTCCGCGGTCATCGAGCGAGATGTGCCCATGTTTACCTGTGCACGCGTTACACCGTGATCGTTAATTTAGTTAGTAAGGAATGCATACAAGTTTATACGACCGATAAAACTTCCATTGTTATCGCAATCGAGGCTTTGCCTTTCGAGCGAAACTGAAACATTTTTTAATACGCCTGAGAATATGAATGTGCTCGAACGCTCATGGCAGACATATCAAAGTCATGACCGGCAAATTTTCCCATGACTTCCATTGAGTGAAGACGCCTAATCCTGTGTGATTTGCTACAGCTTCGCTGGTCATCCGCCTTCAGTGGGTGGAATGGGTCCTCATTTTTTTTCTCCCTCGCTCTTAAACGTACACACACGTACAGGCTCCGATAAACAGGTAGAGCGGAAGAGGGACTAGCTACGCTAGCCCAAAGTAACAGACACGCACGCTCGCATAATGAGAAAAATCGAAGATGCAATGATAGATACCGTTTTGTTCTCCCGCGTGTGTGTGTGTGTGTGTGTGTGTGTGTGTGTGTGTGTGTGTGTGTGTGTGTGTGTGTGTGTGTGTGTGTGTGTGTGTGTGTGTGTGTGTGTGTGTGTGTGTGTGTGTGTGTGTGTGTGTGTGTGTGTGTGTGTGTGTGTGTGTGTGTGTGTGTGTGTGTGTGTGTGTGTGTGTGTGTGCGCGTGCGCGCGCGCGCGTTTCGGCGTTAAGTGGGTGAATAAGTATACGGACAGTCAGGCAGATAGATAGGCAGGTAAAGGTTGGGGCTGTAACGGTATTTATTAACAATAGTGAAGTTACCAGCGTTGATTGTCGGCAAAGCGAGATTTGGGTATTCGCCTTTGTCACTGAAGTCGCCCAGCTGCAGCAGCGCCACGATTCATCTCTTCGTCATTACTATGGCCCACTGAGAAACAAAGCAATTATCCATCTTGGTGACTCAGGCTGACATGCACGCGGCTGGAACTCGACCAAGTACTTTGCCGGTGATCGTTGACGTAGCAAGAGCGAGGGCTGAATGAGAGGGGGGGGGGGGTTCACCTCCCGAACCATCCCAAAAGTTTTGCACTACTTTTTATGCACATATATTCACGCACACACACTCGTATAGGAGGGCGCTACATAACACCATGAATAAATTGAAACAAAAACTTTAGTCATGCTAGTTTTGCCCTACCTTGCAGTGTTAATAAACCAGCTCTCTTTAACAATTCAGCCAATGAATCCGTGAACTTTTAGTAATTAAAAAAGAGCCTTATTGCCTTCCTCTGCACCCCCTGCAGTTTTGCAATGAGTTCTTTTGTGTACGGAAACCAAACAATATTGGCGTATACAAGCACTGGTCGAACAAGCATTTTATACGCCAGCAGATTTGCATCTGGGGGCCGCTGGACGAAGGCGTCTTCTCAGAAAGAAGAGTCGCTTTAGTGCTCAGCATATACATTAATTTCCACTTGAGGTTTTTTTGTTAACATGGCTTTCCAATCGGACAGCGTGTGTTAAAATTATGCCTCAATACTTACGCTGAAATACACAAGTTAGAAATGATCATTCATAATGTAAGTAAAATGAGATATCTGTTTGTTTTTACTTACTGTTAGCGTTGCAGATTTTTAGGAATTTAGTATCATCTACCACTCCTGACACCAAGAAAAGGATGAATTTTAACAGCGGAGCTGTTTAAGCCGGCTGCTGGTCCGTTCGTCGCGGACAAAAATGTGGGCCGATCCTGGCGGTAATGCAGAAAGGGTCCAAGCGCAATGGCGCATACCCTTGTGAACTAGCGAAGCTGAGCCTGGCCAAGTCAGCTAAGCATGGTTGGGACTACTTAAGCTTAGTCAATTATTGATAGCCAATCAATAGCTAATCACTAGCTACTCCATCAATAATCAATAAATTCCTGAAAATGCTGGGGATGATTTAGTAGTGCTTAGCATAGCCCAAATACGTGGCCAATACCTTGCGATAGCCAATCGATAGCCATGCAATACCGAGTCAATAATTCTGGGAAATCAATAAATTCTGGGAAATTCTGGGGACGGCTTGTTAGTGCTTAGCCTAGCCGAAAAGCCAGGATTAGCTAGGCTCCCCTGTCTCTTTAGCATTGCGCCTCCAGTGCAGGCTACGCTAATTTTTGTATATGGTGTCACACTGCGGGTAATTTCGCGGTACGAAATACAATAGCCAGTGAATAGACGGATGTTTCTATGTAATCAGGAAGGCAAATCCTTTATGTGTATTGAAAACTAAACTGGACCGAGAGTACAGCCTTGGCGCACTCCCGATATAACAGGTGCTAAATTGGAAGCTTCGTTTTGAATATACACTAATTGTGAGCGATATAGACCGGCACACTCACTCGAATTCATTTCAAAGGCGTGAGTGCGCGTGCGAATGAGTGAGCGCTAGTCAGTGTCAGTGGAGGTGAGTGCCAGTGAGTTGAGGTGAGTGCGAGTGTGTGCCAGTGAGTGTGAGTGGAGGTGAGTGTGAGTGAGTGGAGATGAGTGCCAGTGAGTGCGGCAAGTGACTGCCAGTAAGTGTAAGTGGATGTGAGTGCCAGTGAGTGGAGGTGAGTGAGAGCCAGTGAGTGTGAGGGAAGGTGAGTGCCAGTGATTGTGAGTGGAGGTGAGAGCGAGTGAGTGCCAGTGAATGTGAGTGGAAATGCGAATTAGTGTGAGTGGAGGTGAGTGCGAGTGAGTGCAGGAGAGTGCGAGTGGAAGTGAGTGTGAGGCGAGTGCGAGTGAGCGTGAGTGCGAGTGAGCGCCTGTGAGTGCGAGTGCGAGTGCTTGCCCGTGTGTGTGAGTGCAGATGAGTGCGAGTGCGAGTGAGTGCCAGTGAGTGTAGGTGAGGGCGTGTGCGAATGAGTGCCAGTGAGTGTGAGTGCAGGTGAGCGTGAACGTGAGTGAGTGCGGGGCCTGGAAAATTTGTGGTGAGCGAGTGTGAGTGAGTTTTCTCCCACACTGCCGACCTATGCTTAAGGGTATGCTTACACAAGGCGCTTCAATACGGTAGCTCAACGCTAATAAAGCACATCTAAGTCATCGCCGATGTGGAGACAGCAGATAGCTAAATAGCAAGAAGGCAGAGTTGTGGGTAGCTCTGCTTAGATTAGCTGTTGCATTTTCAAGTAAGGAGCAGAAGGAAAGAGTAGAAATGAAAAGTCACAGGAGGTTGAGGCGGCATGAGTAATAAAGTTTACAGTTGTAACAACCGATGTGGACGCAGTAGCAGCTGTTGCAAGATTGCTTTATTGCACAGAAAACAAGGGTTTACGTAGGCACGGTGCATCGCTTATCGGCACACGTGCGATGGGTTTAAACACGGAAGACATGCTCACAAGATAGCGAATTCAGTCACATCACTGTTATCACATCCCTTCCCACCTTGTAGTCAATGCCATAACGAAGCACTGGTCGACGTACACGAGTACACCTACGGCATGCTTGCGAACTTCTGGAATAGACGATCTCTGAACTGCAGTTTCCGTCGCTCGAAGCTGGGGTTAGCGTGATAACCTATCGGTACAGCATCCCATGCTCTCCGCACGTAGTTGCGATGACGTCGGTGTACTGAACCATCCGAAGTCAGTACGTGGTACATGACGTGGCCCAAGCGACGCAGTATCCGTGCGGCCAGCCACCTCGGAACACGAGAGAAGTTCCGCACATACACGGGGTCACCGTGCAGAAACTCCCTCGAGCTGGGACGTCCTGGCGCAGGCCGCCCATAACCCTTTGATGTTTTGCAGCAGCCTCTGCCGTGACTACTAGATCGTAGGTTGTCTTAAAAGTCAGGTCTTTCTATTCCAACAAACGTTGCTGCACCATGCTGTCGGAAATTCCAAAAACCAACCGGTCCCTCAGCATTACATCAATAAGAAGCTGGCTGTCGTTGAACCCGCAGTTCTCGCGTAGCTTACGTAAAGCTGTAACGTAGTCTGCGACAGATTCGCCGTCGTGCTGTTCTCGCTTCGAGAAAACGTACCTTGAATACAGCTCGGATGGCTTCGGGTTGATGTGGTTCTTCGCGGCTTTTACGATGGACTGGTAGTTAGCGTTCGGTGTTCGGAGAGGCTTTACGAGGGTAGCTATCAGGGAGTAGGTATCCTCCCCACAGCAGCTCAGCAATACTGCCCTCTTGTCGGCGTCTTCCGTGAGCTTGTTAGCAGCGCAGCATAAAGCTATACGCTCGACGTAATCCTCCCATGAAGAGTTACCATTTAGGTGAAATTCGCCTATACGAACGCCGAAGACCATCTTGCCGGCAACGCCCTCCCCGCACGGGCGTAACCGTGCCTCGTCGCCACTTTAACAACCGATGTGGACGCCGTAGCAGCTGTTGCAAGATTGCTTTATTGCACAGAAAACAAGGGTTTATGTAGGCACGGTGCATCGCTCACCGGCACACGTGCGATGGGTTTAAACACGGAAGACATGCGCACAAGATAGCGAATTCAGTCACATCACTGTTATCATAACAGCAAAGCTTTATATAGCTAAAATCCGGGGTTTCGTGGCATCTGTGTGCAAAAACTATCATCATCAGCAATGGCTCGAGCGTCGTCGTCTTCATCCACAGCTGTCGCCGTTGCCACTCATCATCACAGCGTAAAATTTCACTTCTTTTCTGCCGTCGTAATTGGGAGGCCGCGCTTAGGCAATGGCTCGAGCCATTGCTTAAGCGGGTATAACCCATTCACTGTCTGACGTGACGGACGCATTTATTAACAGAGGTGATATGCGAATGTGTGTGCCTGCCTATCGTCACGATGACCACCGATCAGCACAATAAATATGTTCGTACCTTTGTTGAAAATGCTGTGTCACCTCTGTGTCGTGTGCTCAACAGCGTCGCTGCTCATCCACCTTCACGGAGTGGAATGGCTCATGAAGTTTTATAACGTACTTGCTGTTCAGGTCGCCATAGCCCAATCTGCCGACTGTTCACCTACGTCCGTGCTACGCTACACCCCCACCTCCCCCCCAGTACTTTTTCTACGATCTTTTATCTAAAAATGTATTAACTAGAGCACGAACGAAAACCGACACAAACAAGCATAAGCGCCTAGTCTCTGCCGTGTAACCACTTGCATAAGATGTGCCCGCGCCGAATTGTGTACACTACATGAAGAACCTGCCAGGGTGAATTCCATCTAAATCATCGTTAGGTGGGAACTGGCAACTGTATAGACTCTCTTGCAACCGAAAAGTCCGCGATAAATCGAAGGTAAAAATTCGTGGGGTGCAATATTTGCCATAGGTGTCTCATGCCCTGTATATATATTTATCATCATGGAGAGACAACAGTGACTGATTTTCAATTTGATCTCGACTCTCAGGATGCGCCTCTCTCAGCGACATCAAACCAGGCATGGTGATCCACCAGGACAGTCTCGGGAACCGAGTGGATACAGAACCGCCGTGTCTTCAGTAATACCCGACTCCTGCGAAACTTCCTAGCACATCTTGAATGCAAATTTTGTACACTTACTGGTCACTCACCTTGGATCAGAAGCCTCTGGTCAGCCAACCATAAGATCTATTTTGTCACTACTAGATGGGGCAGCCTATGACGTGATCGACTTCTTTTCTTTAGGAAGTGTTAAATTTCTCGAGAGGCTTCTGATTAAGCCTGATTCTGTGGCAGTATCAGATTTTTTCATCCTTTTCTGCGGAACATTCTTCGTTCTCCATGGCGGTCAACCGTTTTACGTGCAAATAACGCAATTACAACCACTGGAAAATATTTCTTTACTGTACGGCCAGAATAATGAAGCACGTACACCCCGCATGCTCAGTGACTATGGCGTTCTATGGCTGAGCTCGAACTATCGGGTTCGATTTCGGCCGTGGCGGCCGCAATTTGATTTGGACCGAACGCAAGAAATGCACGTGTACCGTGTATTGGATGCACGTGAATGAACCACAGGTGATCAAAATTAATCCAGAGTAAACTCTAATATGCCGTGCCTCATAATCCGATTTTGAATTTGGCACTTATAACCCCTGAACTTTGCCGGAGAAGCGGCTTTTCACGAGGTCTCCCGCAGACTTCTGTTTCACCGAAACTACGTCATCAACCGATATGGATGAACTACGAACGGCACCAAGCAGGCTTAAAATAAAATATCCTTCGACAGCACACATATATTGAGTCCGCATACAGCTAAAGCAGTCTTTTGTACTCCTGTATGAAAACGGAATTGATTTTGTAGCCTCTTTTAAAGCGAATAGCTTAACCTGGTGCTTTCGGACGTTTCCGTACTCGAACATGCGCATTCGTCACTGATCGCACACTAGCTCTTCGAGACGTGCGTGCTGTCTCGCGAGGGCTTTGTAGCTCTCTGAACGTTTTGACAGTGTTGTCGGTGGTGGCATGGTGTCGCCTTTATGGGCTCTTGTACTTGCTCTCCAAATGTACTCTACTTTCGTAAAAAGAGAGATAAATGAGATGCGAAAGGCAGGGAGATTAACCGGAAGGTAAATATCCAGTTTTCTACCCTAGTAATACATATTTCATTGTCAAATGCTGACAAATTCAACTCAGTGGCCGGTGCTTTGGCGGTAATCTTCTTTTGATTAGAAATCAAATATCTATTATCTTTTTTTTCACACAGCCAGCAACGATGGCGTAATGCAACAGAATAGAATAATTTTAGTACAATAATGCGGTTGGAGTTAATTACTGTAGAACGGACATAGCGTCTACGCCCGTACGCTCGACCCATACAGCCCTGTTTATGTGGGTTGTTTTCTAAAAATAAACCTCACTTGCAAATCCAACCTTTCTTTCTGTCCGCTTCTCTACTACTCATGTTGCCCCGCTTTCTGTGTCGAATAATCAATCGTATTAGGCTATTTTAATCTGAAGATCTATGTATTTTATATATCCTTACAACCTACTACGGTTCCAGGCATGCACGTCACAAAGGGAATTTACAGAAGTGCAAACACAAACAAATGTCAATCTAAGAGTTTCTTGTGCTTGCAGAAACAAATTCCAATAATTATAGTTTCCTAGAAAAATTAAATACCTATATTTGTCCGTAAGCGTGAAATATCCTGTCGTTGAATATTGATATGGGTTTCGAGTATGTCGAATAGATTAGCGCATCAGATACAAAGCAGGATTCATAATCTATAATTAATTTATTGTTGTTGAGCAATGATGGACACTCTAACCAAATCCTCTTTCGAGTTCTGCGAGCACTTGCACTGCATCCTTGCGCATAATCTAGCACGGATAGTGATTTCTAGGCATCCTTCTAGTCATCATTTTCTCAAAAGGAACTGTGCATATAGCTCATGTGAACTGTGCGTTTAGGGCAATACGGCTAATTTACTGCTCGGTCAGAAATGCAACGTCATAGAAATAAAATATTTAGAGCCCCCTTACGCTGTTCACTACAGGCACATTCCGGGAGTGGATGCGCCCACCTGTAGATCACCACCAGGTGAAGCTCATTATTAATACACTTATCGCCAACCTTGGAGATTGTAAGGTGCCGATACCCTTCCTGTCCTGTCCTTGATCACAAGAGACCCTTCAAGCGCGATTAAATTTTGGTCATTGAAAATTTACTATACCACGCTTATTGCATCTTCGGAATCAAAAAAGGCGTCAGCTACACAATGAGTTTTGTCAAGTTGCAAAAAAATCTGGACTCCAGTAAACTCGAGCAGGCTCTACAAGGAAATGAAATATGGGAACTTCAACTATTTTATATCAAGCATACTTGGAGAGCAGTCACTTATCCACTTGAAATCACCAAAAAAAAACAAGTTTTTCACATTGTTCCAAACATTGTGAAAAGCAATGAAAGAGGTGAACCCGCTACATGACGGTATACTGACACTGAGAGAAAACGCCCAGATCTCTGCCTTGAAGTCGTTTTGCTAAATCACTCTGCGCATATTATTCCTACTTGGAGCGCAGGTACAATCACAAGTGCTTCAACATCTATGAGACACATTTCAGAAATATTATATTCATTAGGTCATTTGCTTTTGACCCACTATCTTTGCATGCACAATTGTGTACAATGTGTCTGAAGGCGATAGTCAAGGTCAAGAAAGGAGAGTAATACGAAAATTGGCACCCCCACCTACGCGACAACGCCAAAAGCTTGCGGAGTGCGAAGGGTGCAGACATACCCCTTGTCATCCTAGCGACAGCACATGCATTTCGTTCAAACTGCGATAGCGCACTTCGTTTTCTTTTCCACAGATAGTAGCAGCAAGCAGTCAGGGACTTTATAGCACTTTCCAGTAGGTGGAAATGGGCACTCAATACTTCTCGAAACGTGTTCTTGTGGAAATGCGTTTCTCGCAGTCTTACGGGCCAGACGTGTACGTGAATAATTATGTGTAAATAATTATTTGCAATCAATTACATTTTTGGTGGTTTTGTAATATAAGGATTACTTTGGTTGCTCGGTAAGGATCACTGTAATTCAATTACCTTTTCAATAACCTATTACATGCTGACGAGAATTGACGTGAACATTGACGACCACCTTATTGACGAGACAAACTTTAACAAGTGGCGCAGCTTTGGGAACCTGAATTTGGCGAAAAGGTGCAGTAGCACACAACCCAGTTCGTTCCACGCAGCAGTCTCGCGAATGCGCATGTTTGGACAGGCAAATCTCTGGGGGCTCAGTATTTGTAACCCCATTGAACCGGTGCTTGTAGATCTCGATAGTAAAGGCCCCCTGAAAAGTTTTTGCAAGGAAGTCCCAGACGGACGATTTCGTTACTGTTTCATTGGCCCAGCCGTCATCGTCTTCTCCAAGTCTCAAGAACAGGGAAGTGCTTCGATTCATATAGCACCCAGATGCCCAATAACGACAACCTTGTTCGCAAGATCTGCATACATTACAACACCGCTCTACACCCAGCGCGGAGATCGAGCGAGCTGGATGTTGTTGTTGTTGTTGTTGTATGCTGTCATGTATGTGGGTCCTGCCCACTATAGGGGATTGGCCAAGAAATGGATGCATGATTCCGATTTACGATGAAGAATAAAAATTTGTAACATTCCAGCCTTTCCCATTTCTTTCTCTCCCTCGAGAGAGTTTTTAGTGCCGCTGCCGACGTCTAAACAGCAAGAACTAGAGATTATGACCGACGAAATTTTTTTAATCAATTGTTATTCCAGGTAAACAATGCATGAAGGGCTGCAAAAGAAGCACTGAAAGTGCGTCTTCCAGATCATTGTTCAGTTTATCTATGCAATGGTAATTAAAGTTCGGAGGAAAGTAAAGTAGGAGTAATCGATTAGATTTGAGCAATTCCTCAATTACTTTCTTTAGGTAGTAATTTGTAAGCGTAATAAATGACATTTTTGAATGAAACAATTGCAATTGTAATCGGTTACATGTTTTTCTGTACCGTGTCAAGTATGGCTGCAGGTAGCAAGGCTACGAACAAGGCAAGAACTGATGGCAGAGAGCACTGCCTCTGACTCGCAACAGGTCTATTTAGAGGTATGGAATAGATAAACACACAGAAGATCTTGCCCCGCAGGTAGAACGATAAAGTTGATAGATGTAAAACAATAAATAAACCGGATATATTAAACAACACAGTATCCTAACGTACGTGTGTGAAAACAACAATGTAAGCAGGCAAGATCAGCACTTCTAACAGTCTATAGCCAAAAACTGTGCCGATCTAATAAACAAGTTGGTCTCAACTTAAGCGAAGTTTCGTGAAGTGATTCAGTTAATGCTATGCAAATAACTTCCGTGTGTACAATTGTCTTATTGTCACGGTATGAAGCGTTTAAACTCATGCAATGTCGAAGTTTATGCGCAACACAGGTCACAATTTGTATGCAATGTTTTTTGTGTGCAATAACAATGTTTATGTGCATGCACTACAACGTTCACGAGCTACGCCTAATGCAAAGAGTAGTTCATATGTAAATGCAAATTTTGAGACGTACACACAGTGATGTCGCGAGTAGGAAGCCGGTGTTTGTCGTTGGTCTACGGAAGGATGGTGAGGAGGGTTGTCTACAGGGACGAGTACGGTGAAAAAAAACAGAGCTAAGGTTGACTATTATACGGTCGTTTTATTCCCGAGTCTGTGACTTAATGGGAAGTGTTGCGCGCACACGTGCGACGTGATGTCACGCCTACATCAATCGTCTAAAACGTATACTTGCTTTGCCACAAGAAAACTAAGCGTGCAACTGCAGCCCTAATGGTTAGAGCAGCCTACTGTTGTGCTCGGAGACCGAGATTGAATGGGACTATTGGCCACGAAATTATTTTGTTTTCTGTATGTTAGCTACTCGACAAAGCTACAGCAGCAGCCACGGTAAGCAAAGTCTGGGGAGTGTTCATTAACTTTAAAGGCAGCGTTTCAATAAATGCGGCGCTAACACATGACTTCGGCTAACACATCTTAGTAATGCGATGCGTGAATGTATGGCGCGAATCAACATTCGCTTGAGTCCGTCCAAGATGACCAAGCGCCTGCTTTTAGCAAGCGTCGCTTGCCTGTGAGTAGTGGAGAGGAAACGCTTGGCATCGCACTTCCGCTCTCTCTCCGTTGACACCACGCACCAGCCCTTGACAAGAATTCGCTCGAGGCAACTTCATTCAATCAAGATATCTCCGGCTGACGCACAAGGCACCAGCTCACCGCATCACATCATTCCCGTTTACGTGAATGCGATGCGCTAAACAATGCGCTACTAACCACGTTCATATAGACGTAAATATTCATAACTTACAGTTCAAGACAAACTAATAAGCACCGATTTAAAAAAAGTTTTTTTTCCTACAAGGACTTCACCAATAACCCTCCAGATCTCGCATATGAAAATGCTGATCAATAGTAATAGAACCGGCGATGTCTCTCAAACCAGCGTTTCGACAAGAGTACTTGTCTTCATCACGGTATCAGAGATGAAAACAAGTTTCGTTAAAGATCAAAAGCAGGCCGACTTGCAACAGTTGCCTGGTTTATAGAGTGACAAGTTTCCTTGTCTGAACTTTGGCTCCGAAAGACCAACCCCTGTTGATAATTTCAAAGTCTCGATATTTCTGTAAACATCTGTATTGTTCAGAAAAGCCTACTTCATTTTATCATATTCAGGGACGCATCTCAACTCTCTATTTCCCTTTAAACACGTGTCTTGTCTAGAAAATCACACTGCATTTTATAATATTCCGTGACGCATCTCCGAACGGAGACAAAATCAGCAAAGTTCTGATGTCTTTTGCTTCCCGCAACCGATGCCTGCCGAATCAAGGACACCTGCTCCAGTCCTTGGTGTCGTAATTCCACTTCTAACAGAGCTCTGCGGTCCTGTTTCCAAGCTCGGCGTTCCGCGCAAATACCAAGAACACCACAGCGCACAATGAATTCCCAAGGTATTATGTTGCATAGATAACTTAAATTTTACAGCGTCGGTAAGCGGTTTATAACAGATGTAACATTTTTTTATACCCTCATCTCCTGGTTTTAGTGGCTTTAGCAAATTTGGCCATAAAATAAGTATCTAATGCGTCTGTCGCACATGCACTTTCGTATGTAACTGACAGCACAGATAATTAAAATTCGCGAACCTCATTGGCTCCTTTGCATATGGACGATAGCGAGAACAGCTGCACTGTATCAATCTGCACATAGCTCTACGCGGGAGCCCTTGATATCTAAAGCGCTTAACTAAAGGTTCCTGTGTCTCTGCCTTCTTTGTCATTCGCTTATTTCGCGCTCTGTTTTGCTTCTGCAAGTTGCCAACTAGCCATTCAATACGTCCTTACCTTTCATTTCAAGCCTCAGTAAACAGCTTTAGTATAGAGTTCGAACCGTTTTCCTAGCCGCCAACAAAGCGGCTATATCTCTCGCTATCAGCATGTCCTCGAAGAAGCCTAAGGTTATTCCACATCCGAATTGCATCCCTACCGATGAATAGTTCCAAAGACATGGAACAAAGTATTTCCGTAACAAAAAAAAGTGGGCTCCCATCCACGACGTAAAGGTAGCCAGCGATGTAGTGTTATCACCTGATCCGATAGGCACATGTGACGTAACCTTAAGCTGGGTCCTGCCTCGCCTGACAAGACGCCTTTCTGCATATTGACGTTGCTATATTCTCGACGCCATTCGTCGCGTTCACGCTGCGCTTCAAGAGTTCTAACTATGCGCGGCTTTTCCATAACGCTATCACAACGGAAATGAAATCAGTTGCTAGGCGGCTTCTTCTTTTACATATGGAAGGGTAGTAACATCACTTATTGCTTCGTATGCTACAGTCGCCGCTTCCCGGTAAGTGCAGCATATGCAACCGTAATCTTCACCAGGAAACGCTTGCGGCAAGCGCTATGCGCGAAGGCAAGCTTTCTGGTTGTTTTTCTTTCTTCCACCGCCATGGTCGGCGCTGACGCTGCCACGGATGCGTGGAGGCCAGCACCATCTGGTGGTGCGGCAAGGAACCCAGCGGCGCAGGCTGCGCGCGCCTTCCGCTGTGATTGGCTGAGTTTTCTGTTTTCCAGAGACGAACAAATCCCGGAAGCTAGTCATGAGCAGCCTCGCTGTAAAATAGTGTACTATTCAGGCTTTCGAATAACTTTCAACGACAGCCTAGAAAGCCCCCCTGCCAAAATAGAGACTTCTAAGGCTATCGAATGGCCTAAATGCAGGAAAGAGTGCAAATAATGTGCGAAGCTCGTCTTAACAACTTAACGGACAGCCGACCTACAACTCTAGCTGTCTCGTGTCCGGCTATCAACCCAAAATACCAAGTTCAACAAAAGGCATCCGGAAACAAGGAAAAATGACAAGTGACAACATATCGCACAATTCAGATGAACCTACGGGAAAGTCACGGTTCCACCATTTCGTTTTTGGGGAGGTGCCAAGAAGCATGACGTGAATATGCCGCTATGTGGCGGAAGATGTAATAATTTTTGTCGCGTTTAGCAAGCCTTCGGTGTGCTAAAAGACCTTAACAGTGGCGTTTCCGTCAATGCGAGCTGAAAAAGAAAATCTCAGCAGCCCTTCCCCTGTGGAGAAAAGGGGGGTAAGCGAAGCTTGTGTGTTTATCTGACCTTCCTGGTCATTTTCTTTCTTTCTCTCTTTCTCTTTCTTTCTCTCTCTCTTTCTCTCTCTCTCTCGTTCTTTCTCTTTCTTTCTCTCTTTCTTTCTTGGTTTCTCTCTCTTTCTTTCTGTCCCTGGTATGTGCCATTGAGCTTGGACCCTTTCTGCACTAACAGCAGGATCGGCCCACTTTTCAGCGTGACATCACCCCCACCACTTGTGAGCTATAAAGCTTCGCTTAAAACTCCCAGTTTCGCCAGAAAGGCGAAGCATCGATTGTGATAGCAAATTAGTAGAGAGCTATACGAAGCAAGGATAGTGGTTTAATGGACCGTGTAAAGTTTTAAACAAGCGCTGACTAACTAAATAGACAAGCACGGTTTCACGGGTGGACAGGTAAACATGAACACATCTAGCTCGATGACCGCGGCAACTCGCTGTGAAAATGCCGGAGTGAGAAAGCGCGCCAGCAGCAGCGGGCCAACTGTCCTGCACGCTGTCTCTCGTCTCGCTTCAACGCGAACTAAACGTCGAAAGCACAGCGCATACGAAGCTACCGGCACTCGGCACATGCACTTTGTCCCCATCGCAGATCGCTTTGAAGATGAGGCCCGCGGGCACGCACTTCGCCCACGTCGCAGATCACTTTCAAGATACGGCGCCCGCGCGGCCGTGCTGTGAGCAGCAGCCGATGGAGCATAACGCACCCCCCTCCTCCCGGTCCATCGCCTTACCCGCATGCCTCACGCGCCAAAGACCGCGCGCTTCCAGCCTGCCTTCCTCCCTCGCGTGCGCTACACTGAGCCTCGATTTCCGGCGCACCTTCGTACGCTTTCACTCGCACACACAGTGTACGGCACGAGGCGTCGATTTTATCGCTGTTGGACTTTATACGGAACCTCACGGCGAAGGCGACGACGACGGTGACGGCCACGGCAGAAATGCGCTCGGAATGTACATATTATTGCTATCGCAATAAAAAAGTGTTCGATATATAGCAAAAAAAAAAACGCAACTTCTCAACGTAGACAACGTGCCTACGTTGAAGTAGAAAAGAATTTGCATTTTCGTCGACTACTACGTGTACGTCTACGACTGGTACATAAACCGGGTGTTCCAGCGAACACTTTCAAAGTTTTTTTTTTTAATTTTCCGTGGCAGATAGCAAAATTCTAATGCAAAAGCTGGTCTACTCGAAGATGTGGATATTACTTCTACAAAAAAACTGAAATGCCTAATCGGCTAATTAACAAACATTCACTACTAAGTTTTTTAACTAATTACCTTAGGGCACATAGTGCAATTTACGAACTCTAGCCGGTCAGTTCGAAAGGCGTATCCACTTGGAATTATTTTCAAGTGGATATGCTTTGCAGCCTGACCCACAAGCATTTGTAAATTGCAATATGTGCCATAATTAGTTAAAAACTTATTAGTGAATGTTTGTCAATTAGCCGATTATGCATTTCAATTTATTGTAAGTAATGTTCCCCTCTTCAAGTAGACAAGCTCATGGACTAGAATCGCGCTTTCTGCAACAGGCGAATTTCCAAATTATTTAAAGTGTTCACTGAAACACCCTGTATACAATACTGCCCTGCTCTATACATGCGTCAGCGCAACTGTTTCATGTTTCACAATGTATTGCTTCATGTGTTTTGCGACGGGGTCGCAGGAACAGAGATTTCAATGCATCCCAGTGTGGGTGAGCACGTGGAGCATCAGACAAGAGGGCTAGATTGCTTCCCGACTGAGACCACCAGGCTTCCCTAGCACGACCACCGTTAATCTGCGTGTGGGAGCTGCACATGTAACAATAATTAGGAGCCCAGTTTCGCATGAATGTTATTTACATTGTGTATATTATATTTCACAAGCTTCCCTATTTAAATACAGTGCACGCTGACCGCAGCAAGAAGCCGAAAGTTAAGAACAACTACGATTTACCGGCTCGCTCTCTGTCACAGGAGACAACCAGCTGACCTCGACATCTTCAGATGTCCAATGTCATGTTTCCTTCTTCAACTTCTGCAGAACTTCGTTCATCGCGCAGCTGCTGCTGCTGCAGATACTGAAACTCTTACTAAGCGCCTGCACAAAACAGTTAAACGCGACGTACGACGTAAGCGCGACACGTAATCATTTAAAAGGGCCATAACAGTAAATTTCTGAGCATGAATTGCCATTTCATATCAAGTCATACGCGTCCCATAGCAAGCTGGCAAAATGTGAGTGCAGTCAATGCAGTAAAAACTTTCTATTTTTTTGCCACAGTTGAGCCATACAGCTGTTTGGCGACCCTGAGTAGGGTCGATAATAATTGGCAGCACCGGAAACGGCTCCCTCGGATAACAGAAGGCCATCTGCAAGGCCATGCTTTTGAGTACTGCAAATACCGCCAATTACTCCAGGATCTGGAAACATATAATGGCCACCATCCGTTGTATTGTCTTTCCATCTGCGTTTTGGCAGTTTCCTGCTGCGTTTTATCACGCGAGTGAAAGACTTACGGGTCCAATTTAATGGCGACGCACTTGCCGCGCCATCGGGGGCCAAAGCACGCGCAGCAAACCATTCGATGGGGTCTCGCACTGTAACAAACAAGACGACAGAATGGTGGCCCATTATTTCTTGACCTCACACACTGCATGCCTAAATGGCTGTCGCTGTCGTTGGGAGAGGTTTACTAGCAGCGATCGAAATTGAAATTTTGAGTTAAGAATACGCGCTGAATACCCGGTTTGTCTCTATTATTTTCTTTTCTCCTGTTTTTTTTTTTCTTTTTTTCTTGCATAGCCATATTGGGCGCTCTACTCCAGTTACAATGGTAAACTGTGAATATTCGGGTGACCATGGTCCCTGTATAATTTGACTTTAAACCACTGACGAAAGCTATGCCAGCTGGGCGCCTTGAGGGTGCAGAGAAAGTTAACTGGTTCGACTGTCTTTTTTTTTTGCGGTTCTCGTTGCTGTCTGCTTACCGTTTTCCTTCAAAAACGGAAATTCGTGACATCTTACCAACATTGCGTGCCAGTGTGTCGGCTTATCCGAAAACGCGTAACATCCCCCTTCTCGGTGGATGGTGGTGCGTGGCCGTGCTTAGTTGGTGGAGCGATTTGTCTGGTTAATTCCGATAACGAATGAGAATTGTTACGTTTTGCGCCAGACGTGATGAAGGGATCAGACAAGTTCCGGGTGAACGACGTTCATTAACCCATGCTTGTAGGTTCGTGGCTAGGGAAAGAAAGGGGGGAGAGAACTTGCGGTACTCTGCCTTTAACACTTAGTGGCGCATGCGCACTTCGAAGAGTGCTCTTATCAACTGAGCGCCAGCTGACACAACACCATAGAGTAACACACGGATTACAAGAGTGGCCACTCCAGCCTAAAAGCGGCCGAGCTACGCAGCTTCACGCCGCCCGCTAGAGGGCAATACAAAACTCCCTGTCTCCAAGGGAACGCGCGTACTAGTTATCTATACTGTAGTAACTTTTCTAGTGCACTATACGTCTACTTGTCTATGTGGCTGTAGACGTAGACGTTATCAACGGGATCGGCCGGCCGTGAGCGGTGGATGATAAGACTAGTATATAGAATAAAGCATAACGCATCGCTACAAAATATCAGCCATGGTTTGATCAAGCAAGGCGACGCTACAAAAGATGTGCGATAACGTCTGCGCGGTCTTTGCTGGGTTCGTCTGCCAGAACGTCCGTCTTCTTGGCTGCTGCTTGGTAAGAAGGCCTTCATTACGTTCTTTTTTCTCTTCATTACTTTGCAAATTGCTTATGCATTTGTCACTTCAGTCATAAGTTGACATTTGTCGCATTGTGCTGTTCGGCGCAGGGAGCTTTTTTGTGTTCTTCACTTCGCGCATGATGTTCGTGGATTGCTTCGCATTATGTAAGAAACAGCAATTTGGAATGCTGCGCAGCACGTTTACGAGAAAGTCGTTTCCTTGCTCGAGAAAGCGAGTCGGTACACGCCGGTATACGTAGTCTGAATTCAATGCGCGTGTGTGCAATTGTGTGATAGAATACAGTTATGCTTAGGATCGTTACTCGTGGCGTGCGAAGATTGTTGAAGCTTTTGTTGCGAGCGCAATTAGAGAGAACTTGCGAATTGAGAAGCTGTGGCTACGACGTATTCTGAATAAACACTCCTGCCTCAGTAGCGCATGCATGCATGGCACCGAAGGTTGCTTTATTTTTAGGTGCGACAATTGCACGTGACGCTTTTCGCGAAAGCGCGATCTGAAGGGCCTAGGTGAAAATTTGTGCGAAGGCGGGTGAGAGGACATAACGAATACTTTTTTTTAACACGAAAGTGTTTTATGCCGGGGTCCACCAAGACTTCACTGACGTATTTCCGTCACGGAAATACGTCACACGAACATACACGAACATAATACAAAGAAAGAAACCAGAAGAAAAAGTTCCACAAACATGCAAAATTTGGAAATCGAACCCACGACCTCTCGGTCCGCGACGATAGATCGCCGAGCGTTTAACCCATTGCGCCACAAACGCATTTGCAGAGAGCTACACAGACGCGTCTTATATATCTAACACTCCTCCGTGTACCCGCGCTCTTGCTCGGGGCGGTGCCGCCGCCTACGAGCAGAAAAGAGAAGTACTGCATTATGACACTAACGCGCACCGACAGTGAACGCTTCGGTGGTCTCAGCACTACGACGCCTCGATGCCAGCATTCGAAGGGACGCTGGCATCAGGAAGCACTACCAACGCCACCTAGGTGGCGTTCACCGTACTCAGCACAGCGGAGCGTGGCCTCCGCAATTAGCTCTGAAAATGTTTCTGAAGTTGATCGCGGAGGCTGCAATTACGACGCGCTGTACGCGCTGATTTGACTCGGTGACGATTCAGTTACGTGCTTTGTCTTGCGCGTTGTATTAGTGTGTCAGTTACGTGCTTCGTCTTTCGCGTTGTGCTAGCGTGTGCAGTGTAGTGCAGCTTCCATATGCACGACGGTTGCTCATGGTCATCGACGTTGGCAGTCGTGATGGAGGAGACGTGCCACCAGGCGTCGGCGTGGGTGCATCAACGCCTAAGGGCGCTTTAGCCACAAAACACCAATAGACATTATATATCAATGTGCAATAAACATTACACTACTTCTGTGAAGACACGTTTCACTTTCGTGTTCTATACCGATTCCTATATAAGAGGGATCAACCACATTTTTTTTTCATGTCATGCCGTCCGTAGTCAAGTACAACGGGAATTTTTGCTGTGTTGCGTGGTGCAGTAACAACGGCAGGACAGGGAGAGAGCGTGGTTGGCTGACAACTGCAACTTCATTACTTGCTTGCTTTGCAGCCCGAAACTACCACTTAATAAGAAATGTTGTCGTTGTTGTTGTTGTCGTTGTTGTTGTTGTTGTCGTCGTCGTCATCGTTGTTGTCGTTGTTGTCTTTGCCGTTGTTGTTGTCGTTGCCGTTGTTGTTGTCGTTGCGCATACACACAGTGGGGGATTGTCCATGAATCGGGTGGTTATATACGGATTATAAAAAACAAGGGAATTAACGATTAGAATACTGGAGTTTGGAAAGGAAGATTTTGTGAGAGGAGAAGAAATTAATAATTAGTAATAAGTTAAAAAACAAATAAATGAATAAAATAAAACTGTGGTGCGAACGGTGACAATAAATTTACCATGGTAATCGATTTGATTCAATGAGATAATTTTGGATTGCGAAGATTAGGCTTCAAAGGACGAGCGTTGTTTTCCTCTTTAACGCTAATGCTGTGTTCTGCAGTTTTACTGTTCTGTGGGTTTTTTTTTCATAATATCGCCTGTTTATTCCTTTTGTAAAATTTATTCTCAACATATGGCACCTGTATTGGCATGTCTTGCACATTGCAGTGTAACCATCTTTCGGTGCTTGCGTTCATAGAACGTTGCAAAAAAAGTGTGTATGTGCTTACTGAGAATATGCCTTGAAAATAAAATGTTTCGTCTCTTCCAACACTTCTCATGTTTAATAAACATGTCTGCATAAACACACAGTGGCATCGTGTGCTTGCCGCTCTGGCGGTACAGCTTACACGAAGCCACTTGATGCATGCAAGCAACGCGTTAAAAAAATCGAAATATAGCCTCCGGGACGAGCACTCGCACGGCAGCTATCTTGGAGGCTGTGTAATATTTCTAATCCCCAGAAGATAGCCTTCGAGATTAGCTTTCCTGCGGTCCCAATCTCTGAGTCTGTGTCGATTCCACACACCCGTTAGGTGCGCTGCGAACCAAAATCGGCCGCAGGGGCCTATGGAAGTGTCCTCTCTTATCCTTGTATGTTCCTCTATGACAACACCACCTCCCCTTTTAATAAAGCACACAGTCATTCAAAGTCCAACTTGGAATCTATCTGGTGGCGCACGGGGTAGCGTCCTGCCTCGGCGGGTGCTGGAGTTGCCTGTCGCGTAACCGGAGTTACCCTGGACGGTTGTGGACTCGAAGGAACTGGTGCGTCGTCAGTCTCGGGAAAAACCAGGAACTCGTAGGTCGTAACTTCACCAGCTGTTCCATGCCTGGGGTAACGTCCTCTGCAGACCTCTGTTGCAGCTGATCCTGGTGGCGACGCCAGATTAAGGTGCCCCTCGGGGTGGTTGCACGTACTTGGAAAGAGACGGGTCCTGTTTGAGCAACAGTCACAGCGGGAGCCCACTTTGGTTTTCCAGAGTAATTACGTGCTAACACGCCGTCGCCTACAAAGAAATGACGTTCGCGACACGGACGACTTAGTGCCCGAGAGCACTGTCTGTGTGCTACTCTTTCCCCCACGGAGGGCTTTACGGCATCTAGCCGACTGCGCAAGCGTCGTCCCAGGAGCAATGCCGCTGGTGATTCACGAGTCGTCGCATGCAGCGTGTTGCGATATGACAGCAAAAATTTATGCAGCTTTACCTGCAGTGTTTCTCCTGTGCCGTCTTTGCGGAGCGCATTCTTTAATGTCTGAATGAAACGCTCTGCCAGCCCATTGGAGCTGGGGTGGTAGGGAGCCGTGAGGACGTGCCGCGCCCCCATTGCCTGCACGAAGTGCTTGAACACCTGCAAAGCAAATTGAGGTCCATTATCGGAAATTTACAGAAGAATAAAATTGGGTTGGAGTGCATACGGCAGGCATTGCCAAATCCTGACTGGGAGCTTACCACTGTCGTTGAAAAGAAAAGTGTACAATCATTGCATTCTACCGGTGCTAACATACGGGGCAGAAACTTGGAGGTTAACAAAGAAGCTCGAGAACAAGTTAAGGACCGCACAAAGAGCAATGGAACGAAAAATCTTAGGAGTAACGTTAAGAGACAGGAAGAGAGCGGTGTGGATCAGAGAACAAACGGGGGTAGACGATATTCTAGTTGACATTAAGCGGAAGAAATGGAGCTGGGCAGGCCATGTAATACGTAGGATGGATAACCGGTGGACCATTAGGGTTACAGAATGGATACCAAGAGAAGGGAAGCGCAGTCGAGGACGGCAGAAAGTCAGGTGGGATGATGAGGTTAGGAAATTCGCAGGCGCAAGTTGGAATACGCTAGCGCAAGACAGGGGTAATTGGAGATCGCAGGGAGAGGCCTTCGTCCTGCAGTGGACATAAATATAGGCTGATGATGATGATGATGATGATGATGATGATGATCGGAAACAATTGTTTCAGGGAAACCAAAAAGTGCGAAGAGCTCAGCCAAACAACTAATCGTGCTTTCTGTAGCTGTCGATCGCATTTCGAAAACCTCTGGCCATTTAGAATGTGCATCGACCACCGCTAAAAGCATGGTATTCTGAAAAGGTCCCGCAAAGTCTACGTGAACACGCTGCCATGGTGAGGTTGGCCAAGACCACGGTTGAAGAGGTGCGTTGATTGGAGCGTTACGTTGCTCTTGACAACTAGCGCTGCTTCTGATGCGAAGTTCGAGGTCCGCCTCAAGAGTTGGCCAGCACACGTAGCTGCGTGCTAGTTCCTTGCTGCGCACGATGCCGGGATGGCCATCATGGAGTTCGTCCAGAACGAACACTTGCAGCTTTGCAGGGACGACTACTCTTGCGCCCAACATGACGCACCCCTGATGCACCGTCAGTTAGTTGCACCTGCGAAAAAAAAGGCTTCAAGTGCTCATCCGTGATCGACATTGGCCACCCCACATTTGTGAATTCCTTCACTTGACAAATAATTCGGTCTTTACTCGTGGCGGCCGCGATATCTCCACTAGAAACAGGCAACGAGTCCAATCGCAACGAATAAAATGCTTCTTCTGTTTCTTTGGTTTCCGCTTCAAGATCTGGCAGCGGCAGACGCGAGCAGAAATCGGCTTCCGCGTTCTCGCTCGATTTCTTGAAGATTGTACGAGTACGCTGCCAACGTAACGGCCCAGCGTTGCAAACGAGCAGCCGCGATTGTGGGAATTCCAGTTGTCAGGCCCAATATTATTTGAAGAGACTTATGGTCTGTGACCAAGGTGAATGAGCGCCCCATAAAGATAGAAGTGGAACTTCTTTACACCAAAAATGATGGCTAACGCTTCCTTCTCCAGTTGACTGTATTTCTTTTCCGCTTCAGATAGCATTCTTGAAGCGTAAGCAATGGGCCGTGCCCTTCCATCATCGTAGACATGAAATAGAACTGTTCCTACACCATACTGCGACGCGTCGCATGACAGCCCAAGTAGTCTTTCAGGGTCATAGTGTGCGAGCTTAGGTGGTTGTGCCAATGAGGCTTTCGCTTGGTTGAACGCTTTTCTAGCATGCTCGCCCCACTGCCACGCTACCTTTTTCTGCCGAAGTCTGTAAAACGGTTGAGCTATTGTTGCTAACTGGAGCACAAACTTGCTGTAATAGTTGACAACGCCCAACGAAGACTGTAGCTGCTTCTTTGATTTCGGCTCTGGTGCCTGGAGAAGTGCGTCAACATTATCCGACAATGGGGAAATGCCGTCAGCGCTGATTTTGTGGCCAAGGTAGTGAAGTTCGCTTTCAAAAAACGAGCACTTCTCTTTCTTTACCCTGACGCCTCGGCTTTGAACACGCTCCAGCAGCGCTTCGAGATTAGCTAAGTAGTCTTCTATTGTTTTCCCTGTTACCAAAATATCTAGGTAGCAGCAAACACCCTTGAGGTCCTTCAACATCACGTGCATTATCTTTTGGAAAATCCCCGGCGCGGGAGCCGATTCCAAAAGGTAATCTGTTGACAACAAACAATCCCTTGTGCGTATTCAAGGTTAGGTATTGTTTCGAGGCATCAGACATGACCACTTGCTGATAAGCATGATTCAGGTCGATCTTTCAAAAAAGCGTGCCTCTCGAAAGAGCCACGAACAAGTCATCGACCTTCGGCAACGGATAACGTGTGACGTCAAGGCATGAATTCACCGTCACCTTATAATCACCACAGAGGCGTATGCCACCGTCTTTCTTGATAACAGGTACCACTGGCGTTGCGTAATCTGATGTGGCAATGGCTGTTATGATGCCCATTTTTTCCATCTTCGAAAGCTCAGCCTCAACCGACTTTTGCAGGGCGAACGGCACGTTTCTTGCTTTGAGAAACTTCGGTGCTTGATTAGGCTTGAAATACAGCTCGACACTTTCTTCTGTAATCATGCCTAACTCATCTTTAAAAAGAGAGTCGTACTTAATTGTGATCAAAGGATGTAGCTTTTCCTCTAAACGACAAGAAATGGGCAGCTCTGACCTTGGCAGATGGTGGACGTTAGAGATTTTGCTCCACTCCAGCCTGATTGCCTGAAGCCATTCCCGGCCCAGCAGTGGCGGCCCCTGCTGGTCGACGAAGACTAGCCGTGTTGCCGCCGTGCTGCACCATGACCTGCAGGACGCCTTTTGGTATCACCAAGTCACCTGTATAGGTGCGGAGCTTGACTTCTATCGGCTTGAGCCTGGCTGATAAAAAAAATTGGCGGTATTGTTTGAAAGGCATAACTGTGACGGCGGCACCTGTATCTAGCTCCATAGAGACCGTCACATCATTTACTTTTATCGGTACCATGATAGGCTCAGTACTGGGAGCAGAAACGCCATTTACGGCTACCACTTCCGAGTGCGATACCACCGATAACGTTTTTACAGTGTCCTTGATGGGGCTTTTCCCACGCGACGTGCCGGAGGCGCTACGGCAAACTCGTTGCAGGTGTGCCCTTTTGCTGCACTTATAGCATTTGTCGTTTACGTGGGGACACGCTTTGCCGGAATGTTTCGGCGACCCGCAGCGAAAACATGCGTGCGGCCTGGACACTCGAAGTCGCCTGTACCTTATGTATGGGGTTGGCTGCAGACACACCCGTGCGGGCTTCAGCAGTGCTTTTCGTTGCCGCCTCCATAGCCACAGCGCGCTCTACCGCTCTCTGAAACGTGAGCTTGCTATCCTCAGTGAACAGCACTCGCTGCATATCCTCTCTTAACAAGCCGCACACGAAGCGATCCCGGAGGGATTCGTCTAACGCGTTTCCAAAATCACAGGTTCGTGCTAGCTTCCGTAGCTCGGCAACATAGTCAGAAATGGGCTCGCCTTCGACTTGCTGCCTCCTGTGGAACTTTGCTCGCTCGCCAATGACCAACGGTTTCGGCGACAGATGGTCGCCCAGGGTCTTCTTTAGCACCTCGAAGCTCTTGGTTGAAGGCAGCTCCGGGGCAACCAGCGATTTCAGAAGACTGGAGGTACTGGGGTCGATGATGCTCAGGAATGCATGTATGTACAGGTGCCCACAAAATAACTCGGAACGCCGGAGCGGTGGCCGCTCGTCGGCGGAGTGCACCGATGAAAAAGTAGTGCCAGGGTCTGCGCATGCGCGGTCTCCCTAGCAAGGTCACTTCGCTCCCCAGTGCATCTAAATAGGTGTTGCCTTGCTCCAAAAGAATACTGTTGGGTGCATTTTAGCGTTGTCACAGGGGCGGATGCGGTCTCTAAAACGCTGTGTGCGCGCGTGTGCACGCGATGGAGCATAAGCGCTCGTGCGTTAATTGGTATGGGCGCCTTTTAAAGCGAAAGGCTTAACTGGCTCATTAGTCGTGGAATGTGACACTCGTCGGCAACAGTTGCGGTAGGGAAAACTAGAAAGCGGCGTACACCTCTACCGTTCAAAAAAGCATGTAAAAGTGAATTAAGCACCAAGTATATCTATAGTTAAAAGTTATTAAGAGTAATTCAAGTGTCCCAATGACTAATTAAAAGTAATTAAGGTAATTAACGAGACCAATACACGGACATCATACGACAGCTTTATTAATGCGTGCTAAAGTGAATTACTAAGTAACTAAGAATAATTACGATTACTAAAAGTAATTAAGGGTTGCGAATAGTAATAGAGACTACTTAACCTCAATTCGAGACTCCGTGATAAGACTGGTCACGCCAAATTAAGACTAATTAAGAGTTCCAAAGAGTAGTACGTGAGTCCTTCCATTTTTCGAAGGAGATGGAAGGACTCTGGTAGTACCTACTAATTAGGATCAGTTCAAGACATCGTAACAGCAAGTAAATATATTTAAACCTAATCGTGACTAATTATTAGCTATTTAATTAATTAACCGAAATAAGCAAACAATTGCAAATGAAATGGCGTTAACGCATTAAAGCTTTCGCCGTCAAAGTCGTCTTGGCAATCTATAAGGGACCCCAGTCAATGTTTTTTTCATACGCATTTAACTCACGCTGCTAAACACCCCCTTGATTAGCAACCTATTACCACACTGAACAAATACAAAAATTAATGTTTGCGCGAACCAACGCATACGCAATCAAATGTTAGAATACTCCCTACTAAAAGTGCAACGAAGCAGCCAGATTTCGTAAATAAGTAGCGCACTATGCGATGTTCATTGTGAATGCAAAAAATCAAAGAGACCTTCATTATAGTGCCGCATGCGTACAATTAATTCCTGTGCATGAAATTGGCATGTTGGAATGCGCCGTCTGAGGTCATTTTGGGAACTTTTATTATTGCACGCAGTCATCCTTGTTAAAGGAGCCGTCGTGTTACAGTCAAAGTTCTGATCTTATTGCCAAGTAGTAAATGCATCTCGAATTATAATTAAACAAGGACTAATATACATCGCGCAACACGATAATAAGGATGAAAGGTGTGCTCGTGCTATTATAGGCGAGCCACGGCGCTCGCCCACATGAAAGATAAGCTATTAATTCATAGTTTCTTTAGGCGAAATAATTAACTCAGATATGCAAACATTAGGTATAATGAAAAGTAGAGCATGGTGAGCTCACTGGTCGCCACTCAGTTATTAACGCTCATGAATTCCATCCACCCAAGCTATCCAGAAAGCATGACTATCTCTTAGAATGAATGCAGATTCCGGCAAGAATACGCCACAAGGATTGCGCATGCGTTTAAAGATTATGTTGCATAGCGCGCAGGCACGCTGTAGCATAGGCCCCGATTTTCCCCCTCCCAGATGTGTTGTCGCAGCGCTGACAGGGACAAACCGCAAGTTTTGCGACACAAGGCAACGCTTATCTAGGTGCACTAGGGAGCGAGGCTTGCTTGCTAGGGATGCCTCGCACGCGCAGACCATGGCTGCATTTGTCCGCGGGTGTGCTCCGCCGACGAGCGGCCACCGCTGCGGCGTTCCGAGTTATTTTGTGGGCACCTGTACATACTCTGTCACCTTCGGGAACGCGGTTGACGGTTAGAAACCACGTTAGCCGTTCTTCGTACGACGCCCAGTCATTCGTGGAAACGTCTAATGGTTCCATATGACCCAGTTGAGCAGCAAATGGCGTCGAACTTGCACTGGCTTCTTCGTTCATGATATCAGTCAGCGAAAAAAAGAAAAATCAGCACTCTTCAATCGTCGATACTGAACAGAGGCTGAATATCGAGAACACTTGCCTTCCTTGACGCTGCGCAACTCTTCAAAATCCCGTCCTAGTCGCCACGTGTTACGTTTTGCGCCAGACGTGCCGAAAGGATCCGACAAATTCCGTGTGAACGACGTTTATTAACCCATGCTTGTGGGTTCGTTGCTAGGGCGAGAAAGGGGGGCCGCTAGCGAGCGGCACTCTGCTTTTCACACTTAGTGGCGCGTGCGCACTTCGCAGAGTGCTCTTATCAACTGAGCGCCAGCGACACAACAAGAATCTAGCCTATTAAATAGGTGCGGGGTTCGCAGCACCTTAAAACCTTCTTAGAGGGACAAGCGGCTCCTAGCCGCACTAAACAGAGCAATAACCGGTCTGTGATGCCCTTAGATGTCCGGGGCCGCACGCGCGTTACACTGAAGGAAGCAGCGTGTCTTTATCCCTGTCTGAAAAGACTGGGTAACCCGGGGAGCTTCGTTCGTGATTGGGATAGGGGCTTGCAATTGTTCTCCTTGAACGAGGAATTCCCAGTAAGCGCGAGTCATAAGCTCGCGTTGGTTACGTCCCTGCCCTTTGTACGCACCGGCCGTAGCTACTACCGATTGAATGATTCAGTGAGGTCTTCGGACCGATGTCCGGCGCGGCCTTTCGGTTGCGCCGGTCTGTTGGAAAGATGACCAAACTTGATCAATTAGAGGAAGTAAAAGTCGTAACTATGTTTTATGCTCTGTAATTGTTGAGTGTGTAAAATTTAAATTCCATTCTGGGGTTTCGCGTGCCAAGATCACGAGCATGCCGCAGTAAGAGACTCCAGGTTAATTTTCGCCACCTGTGGTTAATAAACGCGCACCCAATGCATGGCGCACGGGTGTTCTTGCATATTTGCCCGCATTAAATGCGGCCGCCGCACAGTGGGCTTTCATCCCACAACCTCGTGGTTAGCAGCGCAACGCCAAACCCACTCAAGCACCACGGTGGGTTGGTTTAGTATGAGCCGACTAGACCCACCAGCACGTTCTGCTCAGGTATATTGAACCAACGATCTGACTTCAATGCCAGTGCACTGACAACTAAGTTGTGAATAACACGTACATATTAATCAAGGTAACGGTGGCGCTATTGTCTACGGAATCTGCAAGCATGGCGGTTCACCAAGCATTGGAATCATTGGTTAATACATATATTTGCCTAAATATCTTCAATCTATGGGTTCAAATGGCTTCACGGCTTTGCAACTTGATCATTTACAGCAGTATATTGCTCTATAAATACAACAATTCGCAGCAATTATGCAGGTGCGCAGAAGCCCATTTCCGTCTGCGTTTAGGAAAAAAGTATTGCTTGGAAATTTAGGCAAAGTAAGGCAAAGTAAGCGTAATAGCCAGAGCCACAAGAACGTCTGAAGCACACCCACGAAGATAAAACACATCCATGTACTA
Source organism: Dermacentor silvarum (assembly GCF_013339745.2). NCBI lineage: Eukaryota > Metazoa > Arthropoda > Arachnida > Ixodida > Ixodidae > Dermacentor > Dermacentor silvarum. The sequence continues at coordinate 106,418,775 of NC_051156.1, forward strand.
ACCATTATTCCCAATTTCATTTTTCATTTTCATTTTATTAAGCGCCCTTGCGGGTGCTTTATAAAATGGGGTGGGAATTCAAGGAAATTGAAATACAGGTTCTCCATGGAATTATTTACGAGGCACTTATTTCGTCTCTGAAGGCAGATGAACTGATGGCAACGATGTGGTGGGCAAGGCTGTTCCAGTCGGCTGTTGTGCGAGAAAAAAATGATGAGAACGAGATAGTACCTGCACGTGCGCGAGCAACATTTAGTGGATTGCCTGTGCGCAGCGATACCCTGAATGTGGTAGAATGTAAGACGCGTGGCGAAGCGAACTGGTGTAGAACTTGTGAAATAATGATAAACTCGCGATACCGCGCCGATGGAATCATCATCATCAGCCTATATTTATGTCCATTGCAGGACGAAGGCCTCTGCCTGCGATCTCCAATTACCCCTGTCTTGCGCTAGCCGATTCCAACTTGCGCCTGCAAATTTCTTCACTTCATCACCCCACCTAGTTTTCTGCCATCCTCGACTGCGTTTCCCTTCTCTTGATATCCATTCTGTAACTCTAATGGTCCACCGGTTATCCATCCAACGAACTACATGGCCTGCCCAGCTCCATTTCGTCCGCATAATGTCAACCAGAATATCGGCTATCCCCATTTGTTCTCTGATCCCCACCGCTCTCTTCCTGTCTCTTCACGTTAGGCCTTAACGTTAGGCCGCGCCGATGGAATAAGGTGTCTCAATTCGATTCTGCTTTTAATGACGCCACGCTGATATCCCACGAGTGTGCCGAATGAATGAACTTTGTGGTGGCGTTCTGTATTGATTCTAGTGCGTTGGTGACGTAAATATGGTCAGGTTTCCATAGGGGGAGGAAGGGTGATGCATATTTGAGTTTCGGCCTTACCAGTGCCTTATATGCTAGTAATTTACCATGCTGAGGAGATTGACAAAGGTTACGTTTTAGAAATCGTAAGGTGTCACTGGCAGAGGATGGGATGTTAGCTACATGCGAGCACCAGTTTAGCTCATGCGAGATACTAACGTCTTGTTACTGCGGTGTGATAATTGGTGTCACGCTGCCAAACCCACGCCAAAAGCCCGGACGTTTCAAATACGCCAAGCAGCCCTCAATTATTGAAGAACGGCTAGGAAGCCGCTACGCCTAAAAGACGTTCTCTTTTGTGTGCGAATTCTTGCCTCCTTCCCCCCGGTGTGCGCGACGCCGAGGTGTCCACGTGAGCGCGCCAGTGCTATCTCCTTTCAGCGAGCGAGACGGTTAAGCTTCGTGTGCGCCTTCGCACCTTTTCTACCTCCACCCAGCGTTGCTATATTAGCCGACTGTATAGGTGAGTTTTTTTTTTTTTTTTTGAAGCGCTGGCCACCAAACACGTAAATATTTGATAACAAACATTACCTTGCCCAGTTTCGATATCCTGGTCGAATCTGCATAAAAATAGCCCCACCGTTAGTTTTCACCACGGCTCTTCCACAGGGCTCCGAGCAAAGCAAAACGGTGGCTTTCATTGTATGTATCCGCGTCGCTCTCTTGAACACTGACGGCGGATGTTGCCTAACACTATAGCACTTCGCAAAGCTATACCACGCGGGTTTTACAGCGAAGCAGCTAGCCTCTCGGTGATCGGCATTTTTTGCGTCCTGCCCGTGAACAAAAATTATCATCACCAGCAATGGCTCATACGCCCTAAGCTAGCAAAAATTCGATGGCTCATACCCCCGTAAGCAATGGCTCATACCTCTATGAGGCTGAGGCTACAAGCACTCAGCAAAGTGAAGCGAGCGGTCATACCAGTCATTGAAAACACCCATACAACACAAAGGACAGCATACGTTTCAATAAAGAACAAGCTGAACACAAGCATCCGAACCATCAATAAAGCCTTCAATAATAAAGCCCCTCTCAGCAGCGGTGGTTTTGAACCAGCTTCGCTATCATCCACTTTCACAGAGCCGGAGTGGTGAGTCATCGTTTTATTTTTGTTTTTCGCCATACAGGCTTTCTTAAGCTCACCTGTGGCAAATAGCACAACTCTTGTCTTTTGGTTTGGAATCCTTGAAAACGCGCACATTACTGGGGCAAGAAATGAAAATGCGTATTCATCTAATAACAGAATTTTGTCATTATAGCCTTTAGCTATTTTAGGGCACGTATTGTAACGTACGAATTGTGGCCAGTGAGTTCCCAAGGCCTATCCACTTCGAACGAATTCTCAGGAGGAAGTCTCTTTCGCGAAATTTGTTAAATTATCGGCTTTTGCGTGCCAAAACCACGATCTGATTAGGAGGCACGCCGTAGTGGGGAATAGCCTAATCACTTGGATCACCTGGGGTTCTTTAACGTGCATCTAAACCTAACTACACTGGTGTTTTCGCATTTCGCCTCCATCTAAATGCGGCAGCCGTAGCCGGAATTTGATCCCGCGACAGAAATTTATCGCCAAAGTCTGCGGCTAAATGCATTGCCGTTCGCGTTATTTCTGTGCTTCAATGCACAGAACGACGCTTCAGCGCGTTCTTACCGCATGCCTGACCGTGCATATCGTGAAACCCGTGCCATCCTCACAATTACTTCCAAGTGGGTATACCTAGCAAATTCACTGGCTACAACGAAACGTGTTTTTCAATTTTAATTTCAATTTGTGCAGTAAAGTATATGAAATTAATTAGCGAACGTTTGTCAGGTTATAATGCGTTTAATGGTACCTTCGGCTGATGGCACTCGTGCCGTTTTCAATGCACTCGCGCGGTGTCGCACGTTCGTCTGGGCGCCACGCTTGAGGTGGCGCACGTTCGGCTGGGACGAACACGACACGAGTGCGCGCCACCGTGCCACCGCGGAGATCGACGGTGGAGCGCGGTGGCATCCCGTCGAGTAACGCGCGGCAGCAGACGACGACAAGCGGGCTGTTCAATTCAGGCGCCATTTTGTAGCAGGCGGTGACGATGGATGCCGTGTCTCTGCGTGACTAGCCCGCAACTACTTTTCGTACTAGAATCCAGTAGGTAATCGGTCAGCGAAGACAACGCAGTCGATCATCGCTGCTAATCAGGAACGCTGACGAGAGCAGCCGTCGAAGGTGAAAAATTTCATCACCGATCTAGCGGCGTCATACGATGATGAGGTATGAAGCTACAGCATCGCTTTCTGCCTTTGATGCTGTAACTTTCGTTTCCGTCGTTTCTTTTCAGTTTCGAAAACACTTCATATTTCAACCATTTGTTATCAATACAATGCTTGACCTTGTTCACGTCTGCAAATCACGGCGAAACCAACTGATAAGTGGCCTATGTAATAAAGTGTCGTCTGCTGAACTTCGAATTCGGCATGTATCTCGCAGAGGGCGCTGCAGTCGCAAACTACCGTTCGGTGGTTCGCAGGTTCGTCTGGCAGGAGCGAAACGTGATACTCGGGCGGTGTTTGGCGTTTTTTCCGCTACACTGCCATGGTGCCAGGGTGGCTCAGCCGAAGGTACCATCAATTTCTCGTACAAGTAGGGTCCGTCGATTTGACTAATCCATATCAAGGACTAAAATTGTGCTATTTCCAACAGGCCATTTTTAATCATTTTGATAGTCTGAAGAACAGCCGGTATATCCATATGTCCTTTCAAACAAAATGTACCTGTGTGTTGAAATCCTGCCCTGTTTTCTTCCCTGTATTTGTGCTTTGTTGCATCACGCTGTTTCAATTCAGTATGCGAGGGATCTGCCAACGGTTCGGCCCCATCAACCAAGAGCGAAGAAGTGGTAGCACGTTTGCGAACTCCCATGGCAAGGGCTTTTGTGTAGCATAGGAGTGTGCAGACGACCGGAGAACGGTTTCTGCAAGCATGATAGGCCATAGCGTCACCATGAACGACGTGACAGGAACGCTGCTGTTAAAGATCTCACACGAAAATTTGGTGTACCCATTTTCATGCTTGTTTAGGTAGCTGTCGACCCCATAGTTACGGTTAGAAGCTGTCAATTCCTTGAGAGCACCACGAAAGAATAATTACAGCACCTTCTGTACGCGTCCTAGCCAAAACGCTCTTCAAACGCAGCAAAGCCTCGGATGCGAAAAAGGTCACTTCTCACATCACCGAAAGCGGAGGGGGCAGTGTGTCGTGGTTGAAGGGCATAAAATGACTGTCGCCGAAAGCTGTCGAAACTGGCCCCTCCTAACAGTTCGCTTATCCTTGGAACGCAGGGGGACGCTCACTCCCCTATTGTCTTGCCGAGTACTGGATGGGCTCAGCTTAAGGCACCATGATCATAGTGTGCGCGTACGAGTCAGTATATCTGGTACCACGAGACCACCACAACAGGTTTCAGTGACGAAATAGGTAACGTTTATCACGGCCGAAGCCGCGCTGCTCTTGGCGCGCGTTTTGAACTGGTCGTAATAAAAGCTAACGTAATTAATAATGTACTGCCCTCTCGGGGTATTGATACTCCATAAAGTAATTACTGGGTCGAGGGCTATCCAATAAAGCAATAAAAACAGGGAAAGAAATTTCTGTCAGTGTTCCATTTAAGTTCCAAAAAAAATTAGGGCAGCTTCCCACTAAGTGGTGCGAAGAGTGCATGGGCAAACAGCGAAGCTGGTGGCCCTTCCTTAGCTTTAACTTTGCTTTCCTTTGCTTAAGTTGGTTTGGCTTGACTGGTTCTTAGCCAAACTTAGCCGACCCCGAGTATCGGGACTATACTCGGGATCGGCGCGCAGTCTTCTAAAGGGCACTTTATAGTCCGACGTAGCGTTGACGCGCGAGCGCGCTCGGCACGGTGACGCCACGCCAGCGATAGCGCAGCACTCTACAGTCCGGCGCGAGGCGTGGTCGCCGTATCTGGCGTTCGTTGGCGTGCAGCCGGCGTCGAGATGCGACATGCTGCATTTCGCCCCGGCCTCGTGACCCAGAATGGACCGCATCCGCACGGTGGCTGGAAGGGTTTAGCCCTTCTAGCCACCGTACCAGCACAAGGCTACACACAGCCTGCGCCAGGGTGGGTGCTAACAGCAATGCATAGTACTACGCGCAATTCTTGGCCCACCATGCGTAGTGAGTACCTGTCATAGTGGAGTCACGACGACGAAGCGCTAACGAATTATTGAGCGAAGCTCATGTGGCTAACGATTATATGACACAACACGTGATTAGGCAAAAATAATAACCTAATCCTACCGCAATTATTCTTTTAGCAGCAATATTAGTATCCCCATATTCGCGGAATATAGGCCGACCAAATCTACACGCAATCCAGAGGCCAGGTCTTTCTTTTTTGGGGGTAACTCAAGTCACGTGCATACATTTCAGCACATTTTCTTTTTTAATTGTGAACGCTCTAACAGTGGTAGTAAAGCAGGAAAAAATTCAATACGTTAAAAAATATAGCATATCCGGAAATTCCGCATTTCTTCTTGCACCGTCAGCTGAATAGCGCAAGCTTCACAGCGAATATAGTCCATTGAACAGTCCAATGTTCGATCAAACACTTTTCGTGCTGTGTGCAAACAAAAGTTGTGTCCGAATCTCTCCAAAGTTTTCTTACAAGGGCGCAGCGTAAAACACTTCCAACCCACCTTTATGTACAGCTTATTATCTGATGTTCAGGTGACCATTATTCGGGCGTGACTGCCGATTTGTCCTTAACATGATAAGCCTTCCTTGGTTTTTTAGTCTCCGGGGTAGCCAGCGACGCCTGCATAGCGAGCTTACGCTCTTCCGGATTCATGATTTCCAAAGGATGCACTTCGCTCTCGGACTTCTTAATAAACACTTCAGGCAGCCACTGCACTACCGCAACGCTTAGCAGTGTCATCATCGTGTAGAAGACATCGAAGACAAAATCTGGACCCACAATGCGCACCTTGGCGATAGAGATTCCCACCATAGACCCGATACCACCTGCGAAAACCGACAGGCTCACCCCGGCGCTGCGAATCCTAGTGGGGAAAGCATCTCCCGCGTAGCACAGGACCATGCTCATCGTGCAGCTCGCCGCAACCTTCATCACAGCGTGCGCGTAGGCGGCTGCAACGTCTAGCCCACCGTACACCATCGTCGCCTTCACGAGGGTGAAGCCGCAAGTGGCGGCGAGCAGTACGGAGAGGGCGTCGCGCACGCCCCATTTGTTCGTCGCCCGGATCACAAGCAGGTAGCAGGCACTCGTCAGAACAACGTGCACCACCTGCCAAAGGTACCCGGATGCCTCGTCGGTAATGGTGAGGCCGAAGTAGATGCCGCTCGCCGTGAACCTGGAGACGAAAGCAGCCACGGCGCGTCGTCGCAACTTGACGGTCTCGAGGATGCCTTCAGCCGCAGACACTCTGGCAACAGACCCCTCCACGGGCTTTAGCCTCGCCAGCTCGGCAAGCAGCTCTTGTAAACCCTCTCTGACCTTCTCCTCACTCATGTTGTTGAGTTTCGACGCAGTAAAGATGGCTACCTCGGCCTCCCGTACCCTCCAAGTGGCGAGAAGCCAAGCGGGTGACTCGTCCAGAAACAGGCACCACGTCGAGTAGATGCCCATGGGCACGATGAGGACTGCGTGGGAGACCATCCAACTTGGTTCCGCGTCGGCCAGGATGTGCATGAAGGGAGGAACCAGGGCACCCGCTACGGCCGTGTTGACCAGCGCGTATAGCCAGCGCTGTTCTTTTCCTGTCACCTCGTACAGGAGTATGAACATCATCAGGTATGCGGCGCTGCCGGACGCTATTAACAGGACGCGGTTGATAAAGAAAAATGTGTAGTTCGCGGCGACGCTGCAGCCGACCACGGAAACGAACAGTATACAAGCGCACGCTAAATTCACTGGCTTACGGCCTATACTGTCGGACGCAAATCCTGCGACAGGTGCCAGCAGCGCATAAGCCAAGGCTGGCACTATTGACGTCAAGTCGATGAGGTACGTCCGTCCGCATACGAGGTCGAATCGACTGATGATGCTGTCGTGCCAGTCCTTGATGTCGTAAGTCCACTTGTCGCACGGCGCCACAGTCCTGTCTCTGTCGTCCTGCGTCACGTTTCGATGAAAGTTGTGTTCATACTGATTCATTTAAGGACGCGTTTTTACGTACATTGCACTGACATCGGTTACGCAACTCGTCACCCTGCAGCTCTTATGCTTTTGAATTCAAAATTCATTTTAATTCATTAGCATTGTGCATATCACTTCACGGCCACAAAATGCAAGGCATTGTCAAATGAGGCTTAGGTGAGCCGATCCTAACACCATTGTACGACGTCTGCTGTTTAAGTGCAAACTCGCAAAGCACTTTGGCATTTCTGCGACAGACAGGGCAGGACATCAAAACGACTAGGGGAGTGAATCCATAACAGCTATACCTGCACAACGCACAGCGCCGTCTTGACTTTGTACCAGTACAACTGGGGAAGCCTGGGGCCTCGTCGAAGGCGGAATATTGTCGTTTGTAAGCATTTGCTGAACTAAAGACGCTATCAGCACCTTGATCTTACTGCAAAGCACCGTAAACATGCTCGCGCGCGTGTATTAATGCCATAAGCATTCTTAACGTACTTCGGCTACTTTGTGTCTATCTATGTATCTATCTATCAAGCGTCGTTACGCCGCTCTTAAACTAAGAAAATCATTTAAAGCTGCCCGCAATCATGACGCCGCAGTACTCATGCTATCGTCATTCATTCGTGATCATTCGTTTCTACGTCATCGCCGTCATTACGTCGTCATCAGAGTCATCGCCATGCATTCGTTGTCATACCGTCGTCGTAACACCGCGTGATCGTTTCGTCATCGACATTCCTGCTTCGTTGTCTGACTCTCGTCATACCATCGTGGTCATATATTCATTGCCATTCCATTGTCGTCACGCCGTCATGATCATGCTGACGTCGTATATCATCATTTGAAAATCGTCATCGCATTTTCGTCACGCTTTCGTCATCATGCCACCTTCGTCATTCCACCGTCGTCATTCAGTTGTGATTATATATACTGCCATTTTCCTGTCGTTTATCATCATCATCATCCTAGTTTTAGGTCCACTGGGGGATGCAGGCCATTCCCTGCGATCTCCACTTATCCCTGCCTTGCACTAGGTGATTCCAATTTCTATTTGCAAATTTCCTAATTTCCCACCTAGTTTTCTGCCGTCCTCGACTGCGCTTCCCTTCTCTTGGCACCCATTCTGTGACTAATACTCCATTGGTTATCTACCCTACGTATTGCATATCCTGCCCAGCCCCATTTTTTTCTCTTAATTTAAATTAGAATATCGGTTATGCCCGTTTGCTCTCTTAATGCACCTTAATCCACCCTAATCCTTGCACCTGAATCGTCCTTAACACAGCTCAATCCACCTTAAACGACCTTATTACACGCTAATGCACACTGATCGACCTCAATCCTCCTTAACACACCTTAAAATTCCAATCACTAATCCATCACAATTAACTTCGGTAATCATTAATCATCTCTTATCACGGCTGCACACTAGCCTCTCTTGGATCACAGGACTTTCTTGACTCACAACGCGACCTTGAAACAGATCTTTTGCCTTTAAAAAATCCGGTGGCGTCTGTAGCAGCGACACTTCCCATTGGCTGAGACTCCCCGTCACGAGCGCCCCTCGCACGTTCGTGACGGGGAGTCTCGCATGCAGGAGGGCGTATACGTGTCAGAAAGGCCACCTTATTAGCCAAACAACGCATGGTAATCTTTTTATTGTTAGAAAAAATATTTTAGGCCTTATATGCCTCTCCCCTAGGCAATTGTTTGCCGCCTCCGAAGAGCGGTGATTTCGGTATCTTATTATCATGGCTCATTCATCGCCTGCCCTTTGATTTGCTCTCAAGGCGGCATACTGCACGCCGCGCCGAATGGCTGTAAAAGAGAAGATCTACGTATTCTCCTGCCGCTGTCATGTATACAGTCTGCCCATTCTTTAACAGCACCACGAGAGTATTGACTGGCCAACCGGCCAGCGCCTTCAAGCGGCGCGACGCGACGAGATCAGCAAGAGTAGCACATGCGCACTAAGTTCACACGAAGCGCAAGTTTCATCTGCTAGGCTTGTCCTTCTAGCACGACACAGCCCGTCATGATTAACACAGCGCAAGCTACCCGGCTTCTTGGAGGTAGAAGGAGCGTGTGCCCCTAACGTCCTCTTTTTTAGGGGCAAAGCTCCTTAGGGTGTGGGTCTGTCCCTCCTCTGTAGTATGTAGTAGTAGTAGGTAGCCACGTCTACTTTTATGAAAAAAAATTCCGAAAGTTGTCTCCGTAGCGCGGAATCGAACCAGGGACCCCTCGCTTCCGAACGCGCGGCGCTAACCACTACGCCACGAAGCGCACATGGACACACGCACCACGATGACAATAAATACCCAACATTAACGAAAGACTGCGCGTTTCTAACGCGTTTGTGCTAGCGCGTTACGGCCCGTGTAAGAAGCTGATGTAAGACGCTGTGGCCTCTCCGCCTTACCCCCGTATTCATAAACGCTCCTCGACTTGAACTTGACTTGCCACCGCCTTTGGCAGCGCGTTCGAAACGCGTTGAAGGCGGTGGCAAGTCAAGTTCAAGTCGAGGAGCGTTTATGAATACGGGGGTTATACTCTCTCAGCAGTCATGTGATGGCGTCGGCAAACGCGGTGCACGTTCCGGCATGTGTAAACGGCTGCGTAAGACGCTGTGGCCTCTCCCCCTTACTAGAGAGTACTGCACGTTTCTAACGCGTTTGTGCTAGCGTCCCCTTAAGCGGGAGATGGTGCAATTATAATGAAGGGCGCTGTTATAAAATAGGAATTTCGTCACATATGGCGCGTGTCATTGGTGGAAGTCAATCGTTCTATTTAGTGCGGCGAGACTGGGTGAGGTGAAATGAACTTTATTTGGTCCTGAAGAACCCCGATCAGACACCCCCCGAAGGGGGGTCCGCCACGGTTGCTGGCCGCGCCCACGCCGGTACTGGAAGACCGTGGCCCTCCGCCCGTTCGCAGGCCTCCTGGACTGCCGAGAGTTGGACTGAGAGTTCACCGCTTTTAAGGGTCCTCTCCCAGTCCTGCTGTGTGCTGAACTTGGCGCCACATAACGCCGGGCACTGCCAGAGCATATGAGCGAGTGTGCACTTATTCTCCCTGCAGCTAGGGCATCCTGGATCTATGCCTTCAGCAAAGTGACTAAACGTGCTACGAGACGGGAACGAACCTGCCTGCAGCATCCGCAGAACGGACGACTGCGGTCTAGTGAGCTTGGAATGCGGGAGGGGGTACCTCCGCCTTGACAGTTGATAGTGAGACGTAACTTCGTGAAAGGTGCCTAGTGGATCCTTGAAGCTCTCCGCGAACCCGCCTGCGGACCCGCCCGGACCGCCACGGCACGTGATTTCTCGCGCACGGTTATGGGCAAGTTCGTTGACATTGGAAACTGACGGATGAACCCCTAAGCCCATGTGGGCTGGGAACCACGTAATTGTGTGAAAGCCTACCGCACCCCTCGAACTGAGGATAGTGGCAGCCTCCCTGGAGACCACCCCCGAGGCGAAGGCCCGGACGGCAGCCCTGGAGTCAGTGAATATCTCAGGACGCGAAGGATCCTTCATCGCTAGAGCTATTGCTACCTGCTCTGCTACGGAGGCAGACACCTTCCCAACGGAAGCTGAGTTGAGTACGCGACCGCGATGATCAACAACCACGGCTGCAAAGCTATCGGAGCGGCCATACTGCGCCGCATCAACGAAAGCCACCTTTCCTGGGGATTTAGCTACGAAGTCAAGCAGAGACCTGGCCCGTGCCTTTCGCCGGCCAACATTGTACTGCGGATGCACGTTACGCGGGAAAGGTTCCACCTCGTAGGTAGCCTTCACTGTCTGTGTTAAAAACACGTTCTGTTCGGTGCTGCCCATATGACGGCAGCCCAGCGACTGTAGGAGACGCTGCCCAGCCTTGGTGGAGGAGAGCCGCGCGACCTGAGCTAGTTTTTGTGCCTCAGTAACCTCCGATAGGGTGTTGTGCATGCCCAGGCTCATGAGCCTGTCCGTGCCGGTGCTCATGGGGAGTCCCAGCACCCTTTTGATACTTTTTCGCATTAAAGTGTCTAGTTTATCCTCTTCGCTTTTAGACCAATTCAGTGCCGATGCGACGTAATTAATATGGCTCATGAGGAACGCGTGGTAGAGCCGAAGGAGATTGCTCTCCCTCAGCCCTCCCCTGCGGTTTGAGACCCTTAAAATCAGCCTGAGCATGTTCTCCGTCTTGGAGGTGATGCGGGCCAAAACCTGTGAATTCCTGCCGTTGGACTCAAGAAGCAAGCCGAGCACTCTAATGCAGTTGACTCTGGGAATCGACAGCCCGTCCCTTGTGGTTAGCGTAATCTGTACCTGATCAAGCGGCGTGGAGGGCCTCCTCCCGGGCCGAACCGGTCTGTAGAGAAGCAACTCCGATTTGGAGGGGGACAGTCGAAGCCCCGTACCCTCCAGAAAACTTTCGGTGATAGAGAGTGCCGACTGAAGCGCCTCCTCCACCTCAGCATCCGAACCTCCCATGCACCAGACAGTAACGTCGTCCGCATATAGGGCGTGGTTGGTATTCGCTACAGTGGAAAGACGCTCTGAGAGGCCTTTCATAGCTATGTTGAACAAGAGAGGCGAAATGACCGCTCCCTGCGGCGTGCCCCTCGCACCCAGGGTAAAGGCCCGCGATTTTAATTGGCCAATCTTTATGGTTGCTGTGCGGTCCCGGAGGAAGGCACGAACATAGGCGTGGAACTTTGGTCCCAGCCCCATGCTCTCGACCGCCTCCAGGACGAACTTATGTGAAATGGTATCGAACGCCTTGGCGAGGTCAAGGGCCAATACTCCCCGAATATCTCGGGTTTGTCGGTCGATAATTTGCCTCTTAATCAAGAGCATCACATCCTGGGTGGAGAGACCCGGCCGGAAGCCTACCATGTTATGTGGAAAGAGCTCTTTATCCTCGATATGCCTAATGACCCTATTATATACCGCATGCTCCATCACCTTCCCCACGCAAGAGGTAAGGGAGATGGGGCGTAGGTTCTCCTTGGCGAGTGCCTTGCCCGGTTTGGGAATGAGTACCACCGAGGCGGTCCTCCAGGCTTCCGGAACGCGGCCTTCTGCCCATAGGAGATTGACCTCCTCGGTTAACTTAGCAATGGACTTATCATCAAGATTACGCAGCAGCCTATTCGTGATTCCATCAGGGCCAGGGGCTGAGCGACTGTTAAGTTCATGAAGCACCTCTTCGATCTCAAGTTTCGTAAAGGGCGAGTCGACTGCCTCCAGCGGCCCTCCCCGGTAGTCCGGGTAATCCCAGTCCCCTACGGGGCCAACCGGAAGGTATCGCTCCGCCAATTCCGTAAGTAGAGTCGTGTCATCGACCCCACTGCTCCTCTGTGCTTGGACCAATCGGTCGATTGCCAACCTCTGGTTACCTTTGGAATTAGTCTCATCGAGAAGCACTTTCAAGAGGTTCCATTTACCCCCGGTGCGCATCTGCCCGTCCACTTTTGAGCAAACTTCATTCCACTGCTGCCTAGACAGTTCCTGACAATAGTCCTCGATTTCTTTATTGAGGAGCGATATGCGCTTCCGCAGCCTCCTATTGAGCTTCTGCGTGCGCCATTTCTCAACCAGTGATTTTTTAGCCTCCAACAGATGCGCAAGACGTGAGTCCATTGCATCCACCTGTAAGTCAGTCTGGACCGTCTTGGTTGCGAGGAGAGCATCCTCTGCTAATCGCGAGAAGAGGTCCTCCAACGTGCCATATTCGGTCTGATCAGCCTTGCGGAGCTTTCTAAACTCGTCCCAGTCCGTCACCCTGAACTCCCTAGGCGGAGGCACCCGGGTTTCCTGGGTGACCGAGAGGATAAAGTGATCACTTCCCAGGCTTTCCTGCAGGTTAGCCCACTATACGCCCGCCGCGTTTTTGGTAAATGCTAGATCCGGAGTGGTGTCTCTCGTAACAGAGGTGCCCACCCTAGTTGGGAACTGAGGGTCCGTGACCAGCTGTAAGGAACAATCCGTCATAGCTTGAACCAGGTTTCTCCCCTTAACAGTGGCCTTTGGATATCCCCAGGCCGGGTGGTGTGCATTAAAGTCCCCGACAGCTACGAGCGGCGACTTGCCCGCTAGGGCAGCCGCCTTTGCGATCACCGAGGTAAACGCCTGCTTGTGATTCCGAGGGGTACTGTAGACATTCAGTATGAAGATGCTACACTTAAGCCAATTATTCGGGATGATTTCTACCAGCTGGGCCTCCAAAGTAGAGTTGCCTAGCTGAAGCTTGTGTTCTACAAACGCATATTTCCTCGCAACCAATATAGCCAGACCGCGTTGCCCCTCCCCCCTAACTGATACAGATCGATAGCCGGGCAAGGCAACCGCCGCGTCAATGGTTTCCTGTAAGGCAATCACATGCGGCCTCACCGCCAATGGAGACATATACTGCTGGAGGGAGGCCTTACGCTTCCTAAACCCCGCGCAGTTCCACTGCCAAATGGCAAACTCATTTCCGCTGGGAGCCATGATTACTACCACTGTTTTGCCGACTTCTCGGCACGTCCTTATGTACGGGGGCCAGAACCATCGGCATACCAGGGCCCGCCTGGGGAACCAGTGAGACGGGCGTCACCGGGACGACCAATGAATTCTCGCCGAGACCAAGCCTGCTTTCGATCACTGCGACTTTACGTGCTACGAGGTCAAAACATTCCGCTTGCCGCATCACCGACTTCTGCAATTCCTTGATTGCTTCAAGGATGGCCGAGTAGGACGCCGCCGCAACCTCTCCTTCCGGACCTATCCTCCGCTTAGCCGGCCGCCGCTCCACTGACGAAGGCCGCGCCGGGGGCTGTGCTGAATTCCTGAGAGCTTCGAACTCGACCCTCATCTGCTGAAGCTGAGCTTTCAAGGTAGCGTTCTCCTGAATTAGAAAAGCGACCCTAGGGTATTCCTTTTGCTCTGGCGGTGCCACGTGCGTTACCTGTGCTGGCTGCTGCGCCGGCCTTGGCTTGACTCGATCCGCCCAGGTGGTGGGAGCCTCTTGGATGCGCACCCTGGAGCGGGAGCGCCCCCTGGAGCGAGAGCGTCCTCGGAAGCGAGAGCGCCGTCTGGAGCGAGAGCGCCTCCTGGAGCGGCTACGGCGTCTCCCAGGAGCTGGCGAGAGAGAGTGCGTTCTCGCAGGTGGTGCCACGCTGGAATCCCATGATGTCAGACCCTCCTGGGCATGCTGGCGTTTCTTGGCGCGCTTCCTACGCCGTCTTCTTTGTCTCACCACGAAGAGGACTTGGTAACGGTGTTTGCAGGCCTTGTCTGCCGTTAGATGTGCCCCCCCCCCCCCGCACAAGGCACATTTCGCCTGGCATTGGTGATCCTCCGCAGGGTCGCTCACACCACACCCGCGGCACACTTTCTTCGTCGGGGTGGGGCAAACATCGGCCCGATGGCCGAGAGCCCCACACCCATAACAAACATCAGTCTGTCTCATGTACAACGTACACCTAAGCATGCTCGTACCGCACATAACATAGTTAGGTACCTTTAGTCCACTGAAGAGAACAACGACCGTAGTCGTTTCCTTGATGCGACGCACCTCCATGGCTTTAGGATTACGCTGGTTGACGATCATGGCCGCCAACTGCTGCTCACCAATGTCCACGTCGACACCTCGGACGACGCCTTTGCAGGTATCGTCGGAGGCCGCGGTGTAGGCAGAAACTTGATACTCAGTCGAGCCGAGCCTGATGAGACGCAGCGCCGCGTAGGCGCCCGCATTCTTGGGCTCTGGGGTAGAGACCACAAGAATATTCTGAGTTAAGTTCGGACAGATGATATCCTCCTTTGATTCCTCCGGGGGTAGTTTCGCCGCCGTCGCCAGGGCTTGGGCCAGACGAATCTGGCTAACCTTCTTGAGATCCAGGCCTCCCTTGGGTCGGACAATGACTCGAATATGGCTCCGCGGCAAGCGGGGGAGCCTCGATGCGGTCGCAAGGCGCCGGACGACGCCCTGCGCGTTGGCCGTGCGGCGGCCAGCTGTGCCGTCACTTTGAGTAGAAACGCTCTCTTGCTGCCGGGAAGAACGCTTATTCTTGCTTAAAGCGGTCCGCCACCCAGGCGCGTCAGCTTCTTCGCGGGAAAGAGTTTCCCCTTCAACCATCTCCACCTCCGGCATGATGCCGTTCCGACGGCGCGGGCGGGCGCCCGGCCGTACTCCTCGCCGCCGCTAATCCCAAATCTAGGGTTAGCGGGGGAATCGGTAGGAGAAAACTTCAAAGTCTCCAAAAATGGCGAAAAATGGGCCTACCGGGTCAAAAACAGGCTCGGTGAAATCCTCTCGATGAGATCTGTAGAATGGTGAAAAATCTTGAGGATTGAAGCAAATCTTCCGATCGCAATCATTCGAAGAAGACGGAGCCGGCGGAGACGCGTCCGTACGCGTCGGCTGCCCTGCGTTCTCCTCATGTGCCGGCGAGACTGGGCGAATTACACGGAAGATTCACGGCTTACCGATGATTCCCTCCGGAGCTTCGCCCACTCATCATCATTCACCCCGTGGATAAGCGGTGTTTTTATTGCGATAGCAATTATATGGACACTCAAAAGCAGATTTCTGCCGTAGGCGTCGCCGTCGCCGTGAGGTTCCGTATGACGTCAATGGAGATGAAATCGTCGCCGCGCGCCGAACGCTGTATGTGCGAGTTAAAGGGCGCGAGGGGCACGCGCTTTCACGGGGAGTGAACGCACGGCGGATAACAAACGCGCGTTCTGCGCCGTTCTCGCTTAAGGGCTGCAGAAGTAGGCGTCTCTTTCCTCCTTTACAATCACCATATATGTAGAGCAAACGCGCCTTCTTCCGACGCGCGAGAAGCCGTCGGGGAGGGGGGGAGGGGGAGGGAAGGGAGGCGACGTTTAGCTGCGGCACCAAGTGCCTATTTATATCAGAGGCTCCAGCAACAGTCACCAACGCCGCACGCATTTTAAGCGAACGCGGGCAAAACGCCGACGGCGTCGACAACACTTCTGCGTGTTGCCGGTGCTGCTGCATGTCCAAGTTTATACAGCTGATAAAGTTAATATCATTACTCCGTATAGCTCTCTACAAATGTGCTATCGCAATTGATGCTTCGCCTTTCAGGTGAAACTGCGACAACTTTTTTTTTCTTTGTTTTTACGCGTGCTGCTGTAGGGCGCAAGCTCGGGAAAATAATGAGGGAAAAAACGTGCAAAGCTGCAATGCAACTGCAACATAGGGGCAAGAAAGAGTAGCGCAAGAGGAGATTATCAATTAATTCTTTTTTTCGCACTTTGCTGTTTATCTCACCTCGCATTTGGATGACCGCGGTACGTTATAAAAAAGACGCGTCCGGGCTCACGCGCACTTGCTGTCTCCGATAAGCAGGGAAGCTTCCACTGAGTTAATCGCGACAGGGGAGGTGTCGTGCCTGTGGGAAGAGCCTAGCAAACGAAACTTCCTCTTCGAGTGAAGTTTGTGCGCATGCGCTACTCTTGCTTATCTCGTCGCTTCGCGCCGTTAAAAGGTGATGACCGGCCGGCCAGTCTGACGCTCACGTGGTACTGTTGAATAATCGATCGACTGCACACGTTAACCACACGTTCTATGAGTCAGAATTTACACGCCAACAAGAACACGTGCAGGGGACATGGAGGGAGCTGCACCATCTTGCTACAACTTTTATAGAAATATGAAGACCAACGTAGGGGTCCTCACTTAATGCAGCACCATGCTGGCTGCAAAAACGGCGCACGAGACGAGACGCTCACCGGGACGGGCGGGTCGTAGACGGTGCACCGACTAAAGTGGCCATCGGCATCCACCGGGATCGACATGTTCTTCCACTCGTCAGCTGACAGGTGGTCCAGCTTGTCCGGTTGTCCGCACCAGTGGTCCACGCGCCGGCCAATGAGACGGAGAGCGAGAAACTGCATGAGGATCGCCGACGCACCCAGGATGCAGCAGTGAAGGAATCGACGCTGGTAGACCCCGTGACCCAGCACTGCGTAGACGGTCTCTTGGGCGGCAGCCAATGTGGTCGGGCTATGAGGGTTGGGAAGGCTGCACGGGCGGCTGTCCGCTGCCGGTGGTGCACTGGCGGAAGCTGTTGTACCGTCGCAAGGGGGAACCGAATCGTGGGGCAGATGTGAATCGCGGGGCAGATGTGTCCTATGGGCGGACGCCCGTCTACTTCGGCTCCCTTCCTTCCTCGTCATCTTGCTTCCTTCCTTGCAAGACATTTTCGCCCACAAGTGCCGTAGATGACGCCCACTGAATGAAACCTTGGGCGCTGTCGTATCGATGTCAGCTTGCTTCCCGGCTCACTCTTCTTTTTTCTTCTCCTCCCGCAGCTCGTGGGTGACAAAATTATTTCGCGATGATGATGATTACTATTATTATGATGATCGCTGAAGGTAGCACATACCGTTAGAGCGTGATTTGTCAAGAAGCGAGCCGGGGAAGAGTGGACCTAACTGGAGCTATCAATTATGATTAACATCGTTTTACATGCGTACTCACTTAAATGTATAAATAAGAAGATCGACTACGCAGATCGGTTTTCTCTTTTTGTTAAGTTAGAGTATGTTGTTCTTAAGTATGATGAGTATGGGAGCTTTAGCTACTGTGACACAGCATTTCTGACGGATCGAGGATGAATCGGTGTACGCATGAATTATATACGAGGTTTGAAATAAAATAGGCGGAATTCAGATGTCAAACCTATACATGTAAGAACACAAAGAACAGGGAACCGAGAGAGCCGATTTTTGTTAGTTGCAACCGTATGAAAGCCAAGAGATAATGAAGCCAAGGAAAGCACAAGGGAAATTATTTGTTGTTTTAATTGCAGCCGGTGGGAGACGACCACACTTATACCACCTGCTTCTTGGTCAAACCACTGTTGTAGGTATGTGCAATAATACGGAAATCATTATCAGTATCATCATCATCACCTCTGCACTACGCTTGCGATGCTGTACCAGTGAGCTACGACGGTGGCTTTTCTCACGTCCACATCCTTGGGAGTAATGTCCAGGTTCTTCTCCCTCTCTATCGATTGTACGGGTGTTCGGATAGCGGCGATAGGTTCGCTGGATGCCTCAGACGGATTGAAGTAGACACAGATGACGACTGAAAGTCACTTTCTATTTACAGCTATTTACAGGAAATTACACACAGAAATACAAGGCGGGACTGGAACACATAGGGCGACCGTCTATCGGCAGAGCCGATAGTGCATAGCACCTGAAGTTGAGTCCAGGATGCCTGGTCGGGGCTACGGGACCCCGTTTTCTATCCCTCGGTGCCCCGCCCGAAACATTTTTGCCCAATCGTCACTGAGTGGTTGTGAGGGTGATCCGCCGGTGCACCAATCACTAATCCTGTAATTCAAGCTTTGCGCTTCGTCCACGCACCCTTTCCTTTACCACCTTTTACGGTGTTTTCTCCTCTCCCTAAAAACAACCTACAAAAAAGCGCAACGAGAGCGAGGGTTACAAATGCATAGCAATCGTATCCCTCGCCAAGCCACAGAGCCCAACACAATGGGCACAATAAAATGCTAATAAACAGGCAGCACCCGCAAGCTAAGGTGACTGACCTATTCTGGGACCCCTTCCCCGCTCGTGCCTCTGTACACCTTTTAGAAAAACCGATAGCGTAGTAGCTGAGGGCCATATGTCAATGAAAGCTGTCAACGCGACAGTTTAGCCTCGCGTACCCCTGTTGAGTGAATGCTTGCTCAGAGAAGGTTTTCACCACGGTCAATTGGCAATGGTCCCCGAAACGGGTTGCCAAAACGGTTACAATGGGAAAATTGCGCGCGGTGAATAATGGGTACTGCGTTCACACACCTGGCCCGCGCACATCAGGAGCCAGCGGCAGTCATGGACCTGTTAGCTTTTTCTGTCAGGACGACCGCACGAGATTACGTGACGAAGCACCGATATTCACTCTTCTTGAGGTTAGCTTTGTGCACTACTGGGTGCTAATCGCGTCGGCATGCTTGTTTGCCCCTTCATGTTTGCTCAGTGCGAGCCGGCTCTAATCGCCCCTCCGCGTGTCAGGTGTAATCGGCAGTGTCATCTCGGTGCCGTCACCGCGACAGGCATCCGCCGCCACCATCAATTATCCCATTGTGTTTCGCTCGCCAAACAAGGACTGGTGGCCACATACCGCCAACCGTTCCTTTAAGCTCCCCCTTGCAGCCGTTCCGTGGGCGAAACCAGAATGAAGGAAAACGCGGATTCCAAGCTTTCGCAGCAACAATTAAAGAAATAACTCACGCTTTCTATAGCAGCAGGCTCACATTGGGTATTTATCATCATTACCACCAGTCAACAACAACCTATTTGTATGTCAACTGCAGAACGTAGGCCCCTGCCAGCGATCTCCAATTACTTCTCTCTTGCGCTAGCTGAATCCAACTAGCACCCGCAAAGTTGCCAATTTCATCAACCCACCTAATTTTCTGCCGGGTATTTATTATTTTGGATATTTATGGATGTGTACCAATAAGACACTGGGAATGTTGGCGTGTGCAACTCATGGGCCACGCGTATGAGGGCGTACAGCATCTTCTGTTTGAATGTCCGCGACACGACACACACAGACAAAAGTTTAGCACGTGATTTAATGACATTAAACCGCACGCCCTTCAGCCTCACGAAGATTTTAGGTTCTGGGTCAACAAATTCATTGATAAGACGTGCGTTAATGACCCTCCAAAGGTTTCTAGAAGTGAGCAATATTCTCGGAAACTATTGAAAAGAGTGTTTATCGGTGATAAGCTCACTCTGCGGGATTTTTCGTTTTACTTGATTTTGGTCAATTCAACACCTGGGTTCATGTACCTTCATTTGAATTTAATCCGTGCTTTCTTATGCGCCCTGATTTTGGTACAGTTACGTGACCGAACTTTGTGGTTACTTTAGTGCACCTATATATGGGACTGAATTTTGTGTTGCGGTGTTTCTGAGATGGTTTTCAGTTTTAGTGTGGCGTTAGTCTACTTATGTGACTGGATTCTGTACTTACTTTGGTGCGCCTTTGTGACTGAATTTTGTGTTACTGTGTTTCTGAGTCGACTTTCATTTAAGTATTAGTGTGGTATTAGTGTACTTATGTGACTGCACTTTGTGTTATTGTGATTTGGAGCCGACTTCCAGTTATAATGCGTGTAGGCTAGTTCTTTTTTTTTCATATCCCTATGTGAAAATAAGTAGGCGGCGCCAATTAAAGGCGACAACATCTAAATACCATATAATAAAAAAAATACTTGGTCTTGAGTGGCGCTGGCTTACGCTTCCTGCACGGGTTCATACCTCATCCATAAAAATTGTGTGATTCTTTGTTCTCATCCACATAGAGATAATTTATTTGAAGGAAGGCAAAGAGCTAGGCCTGAGCCATCCCACTCTAGCTTGCTACTTTGCACGCAGGGACGGGGAACGGGGCCACATCGCACCTCAATTGATATAAAAATGTGCGGAACCCACGCGATGCTGGATTCGGTTTGAGCGACGCTTTCATTGGGGTTATCGAAAGACGCTATTCTTGCTTAGCGACCATTTGGAAATATAGAGCAGCCGACCAAGATGGACACATTTTCAACAGTAAACGCATTGCTCAACATAAACTTGTCGCGCTTAAACACACGGATCCCACCCATGACGACGAAGAAATGACTACGATGATACGACCACGACAGTACGACGGCGGCCGTGTGACGACGATCCAATGACTGGATCACAAAGACCCAATGATGACGTCAAAGGAGGAATGACGACGACGGCATGACAATGACGTCATGATGACAATGCGATGACGACGTTGCGAATGAGTATAACGCTATGATGACAAAGGGATGAGAATGCTGTAAATGTGATGATAGTGTGAGGACAACGGGGTAACGACGATGGCGTGAAACACAATTGTACGACGACGCTGCATGGAGCGACGACGACCGAGCGACCATCGCAGAAGGGAGGAGAGTGGGGCTGCTGCAGGAAAGAAACGGTGACTCATGTCTCCTGTTGTGCTCAAACCACGAAACGCTATGAAAAAAAAATTTAACATTTACAATGCAATCAATTCTTTCTTACAAATTCGTTATGTCAAGTCAGCCTCACAAATATATTGGACAATTTAGCCTGAGACAGTAAAGGGGATAGCTGTCGCTCTCAGTGAGTTATCGTCGCCTGCACTATTCATGACCTATTGTTAACCTTTTAGCATCCTGCATAAGACATGCTCAAGCACCATTAAAAATGGCACGCCCATATAAACAAGCCAGCCAACAAGTCTGTCTGAGCGCTGCAGTTTTAGATGCGTTCATCTGCACTAAATTACTCCCCTTAACTTGGGTATATTTCATTACATGTCAGTCATTTAGTCCATCTAACACGTGCAGAAACGTTTCAAAATCAACGTGATTAAATATAGCGAGACGTGACAGTGCCTAACCGCGGATAATTTCGCTAATCAGTTCTCCTCGCGTGGACATTTTTTATGGAGGGCGCTTGAGGGCGTCACGCTAGAAAAATGCCCGAAGTGAAACTTGCGTGCGGCACATGAATAAATTGAGTTGCCACCAGGAGAATGTAGCTGCAAAATGTATCGCGTGTATGTGAAGATAAGTAATTAAAGTGAAAACAAAAATCAGCATATGTCGAGCACCGCCTAGATAACCCAGCAGCCATCGACTTCTCTCGAAAACAGCGATAAGTTTACCTTATAGCTCTTAGATGGCGCAACAGCTGTTTGCGCGCGCTAGCAATTTCTAGAGTGTGCTGGCTGCAGCGCCGAATACGGGGATGCCGTGGTTACGCGTTGCGCGACAACGGGGCATGTCTACCGTTGGCTCTTGATAGCCATAATTGGCAGTACTGTCATGATTCGTATGCTGTAGTCGACTTTCGCTTTCTTCAAGCTGATATAACGCAAATACCGCATACATATGAGCAATAAATTATTAGCAACGGACCCGCCGTGGCATCTCAGCGGCTATGGCGTGTGCCGTTGAGCTCGATGTCGCGGGCCCGATCCTGGCCGTGGCGGCCGCATTCCAGTGAGGCCGGAATGCAAATACTCTCTTGTACCGTGCATTGCGTGCACGTTAAAGAACCCCAGGTGGCAAAAATCTGCACTACCCCTATGCGGCGTGTTTTATAGCCACAGCGCTTTTGCTTTCCCCACGTTAAATCCCAGAATTTCAACTTTAAATTATTATCCACTGTCATTGGCTATGCGCGTTACATACAATCGCCTAACGCTGCTAAACTCGGCATTAGCGGAATTCAAGGGACGCCCGGAAGGAGCACGTAAAAGTGGAAGCCTACTAAATTGAAACGTAGGCTTGTTATTGACTGCAGGGATTTCGCAATCCTAGATTAACAATCGCGCTAATAAGACATGCACGAGATGCGCAGGACAGGCACTAACTTCCTACTCGTATTATTTCAAGAAACCATCACCGCAGTAAACTTCGGATGTCGCCTTTGACAACATATCACATAACGCGATACTCACCGGCCTACAAGAGGTAGGCTGTGGGGAGAGGGTCCACAGTTACGTGCACAGTTTTCTCAAAGACAGAACGGCGTCCATAGGGCTGGGCCACCTACGATCCGACACGATTAACATGGCCAACTAGGGCACTCCACAAGGCTTTATACTCTCCCCCACTACTTTTCAACATAGGGATTAGGAAATTGGCTCTAGCATTGGAGGAAAACCCAGAACTTGGAGTAGCTATGTACGCGGACGACGTCACCCTTTGGGCGACTAAGGGGTCCTACGGGCGCAAACAAGACACTCTACAAAGAGCGATCAACACAATTGACGAACACGCGAGGAGGGCGGGCATGAGATATGCACCGGAAAAATCAGAATTTATACAAATCAGACCTAAAAACACCCAGCAGACACACTCCCCCATCCTCCATCTGGAGATCAACGGAAGCCAGGTCAAACAAGTGCAGGATCTCAGGGTGCTAGGCATGCTAATTCAGGAGACGGGCAGGGTATCGTGAACGCTAAACAAACTCAAACACACATCCAGGAGTGTATCGAGACTCATAATAAGAATCGCCCGCAGTAAGGACGGCATGAGGGAGGACGACACCAAGAGGCTGGTAGAAGCCTTCGTCATCAGCCGCATTACGTACGCACTGCCATACCAGCTTTCACGCAGATGTGAAGCAGAGCAGGCCAATGTTCTCATACGCACTGCCTACAAAGCTACACTGGGCCTCCCTGACTGCACTGGCACAGAGCATCTGGAGAGTCTGGGTATTTACAATACGTACGATGAACACGCCGCGGCAGTCTTGATCGCGCAGAGAGAGAGATTCAACTCGACAACCCAAGGTAGAGCTTTACTACAGAGACTTCACTACCCCTTGGCACCCCAATTCTGCGGGGAGTACCCAAGAACAAGCACCCCATGTTTAACGCCGGCCGCAGACGAGCGAGAGCGGTGGCACTCGAACGGTTACGCAACGACCCAAACACTCACTACACAGACGCAACTTTATACCCCTCGAGGCTGAGGGGTATGGACCTTCGAGAAGACCACATCATCACATGGTGCCCCGCTCACGAAGGCGTACAGGGAAACGAACGGGCGGACCGCCTGGCTCGAGCACTAATTTTCCGAGCGGCGGACACATCGACCTGGGAGGAATACATCACACCTACGCTGCCGCGAGATATCCTCGACAGCCAAAGACGCGCAAGGCAGACAATGGCGCCACCCCACCCCACACGCTGGAAATCCAGGGACTGGAGACACCTACAAACGAATACATAACCCAACATGCACACACTCAGCCAAATACACCCGTCCTAATACGATGACTGCTGTCCTTGATGCAGCGACTCACCAACCCTCAAACATATCACTTGGCACTGCAAACAAAGAGCAGCAGAGGGAAACTCACCCCTCGTCACACGCAACGAACTTGAAAGGTCGTGGGAGGCGTGACTCGCCCGGCAGGACCTGGGAAGCCAGCAGGCAACCTTAGACCAAACCGAACGACCCGCTAGAGCCAGTGGCCCCCTGGAATAGGGGCTTCACCCGCAAGAACCTCTGTCTGCGATTTCAATAAAATGATTATTCCTCCTCCTCCTCCTCCTCCTTCGGATGGATGCGCGCGCACAAAGAAGAGCAAACGTACAGGGTGTTTCAGCGAACACTTTCAAATTTATTTAACGTTGCCTGTGGCGGATAGCCCAATTCTAGTTAATGAGCTGGGTAACTCGAAGAGGCGGACAAACTTGCACAAAAAATTGAAATGCATAATCGACTAATTAGGAAAAATTCGCTAATTAAGTTTTTAACTAATTACCTGATGCCCCATATTGCAATTTACAGATTGTATCCTTGGAGTTTTTCATTTCATTTTCATTTCATTTCGCAAGGCGGATCCACTTAGAATTAATTCTCACGATGACACCAATTTCGAGATATTAATTCCCGAACTTTGCGGAGAAATGCATTGGCGTTCCAGTTAATTTTGTGCTTCAATGCAAAAAGGGATGTTTAGTTAAGAACCTAACTGGAACGCCAATGCATTTCTCCGCAAAGTTCGGGGATTAATATCTCGAAACTGGTGCCATCTCGAGAATTCGTTCCAAGTGGATCCGCCTTGCGAACTCCACGGCTACAATTTGTAAATTTCAATATGGGCCACCAGGTAATTAGGTAAAAGCTTAATTAGTGAATTTCTCTTAATTATTCGATTATGCTTTCAATATCTTGTGCAAGTAATGTCCGCCTCTCCGAGTAGACCAGCCCATGAACTAGAATTGGGCTATCTGCCACAGGCAACCTTTAGGAATTTTTGAAAGTGTTCGCTGAAACACCCAGTATATACAAGCTCCAGTTTTCATACCGCTGTTAAGGCAGCCGAAACCACTGCCTGTGCGCTGTTCTTGAGCTTGAATCATTAATCAGCTACTTCAGCAGCACGTATTACCCAGATTTTGTAATCGTAACCTCAAAGGTAAATATTGTTTATGTAATGCTCATGCTGTATTGGTGTGATGGCTAGTTTGGCCAAAAGTCACCTTTTTATTGGCACAACTGGGGAGCACATTGCAATCGTGCAGTTGAACTCGATCAGAGCTTATCTTGAATCATGGGAACCTCGGTACTAGCATCAATTTGGGAAATCGGTCCCCTAAAGGTGCCAACTAATGCACAGATATTCCACGCAGCTTTGTTTCGTTGTTTTTCGGGGTAGAGAATGCCTCTGGGCAAACTTATAAATAAGACTGTAACGTGTACCGCTCCGCATTTGTGGGATGCATGAATAAAAATGGTGCTTAACTCTGGTAAGCGAAGAGCGCATCCGCACCGATCAGTCTCGCTTCCCTGACATGTGGTCTAAACTGATTTCTTAAACTTTACTGACTGAATTGTGATTCTTTATGCAACTCAGTGGTCTATATCATTGAAATGTTGGTTACAAGAAAAGAAATATTTTGCCGCGATATTTACCCTTATCTTTTATACACTTTTACTACAAATTTTTCAGCTCGTCTGGAACGCACGGTACTTTGTCTATTTAAACGTATATAAAGCCAGCATGTTCGTCTAGCTTTCGGCTGTGTGTGATGACGTCAGGCGTTTCTGTAAACGGAGCCTTCGGCCTGCTAGAACTTGGAACAAAAACCTAAGAGAAGTCGCCCTGACACACGCAGCTGCGCAACTGGAAACAAAAGCTTGCGGCGCATGAACAAAGACGTTTATGCAACTCTAGATTTTGTGATACGAAGAGCCGCGAAGTCCTTCCAAGCCAACAGTCTTGTAACAATAGAATTATCTACGCATTAGCTATATACTCATGTTGGTTAACCAGCAGGAGCGTGGCAGGGACAATATTAAGGTCAAATTTTTATCTGGTAATTCTTCTGAAGCATACTATATAAGGCATGATAATCAGAATCACAAACAGATTCAATTTTTAAACATGATGGAGTGTCGCAAGGCAACGGTACGCAGTTCCTAAATTTAAAGGCTTTAATTGAACCAGAATAAATTTTGTTAACACGATGAATTGTAACGAGGCAATAGTATGCAATTCCTTAAGTCATACCGCAATGGGACCTTCCTTGCAAGGTGTGCCTTCGTTCAACAACATGCCGCCTCTTGACAATCTTTAAAACAACATATACTCCTAAGAAATAAGGTGGGATGTTGCGTCTCCAGGAAGAGGAAGAAGATGCACTTGCCGTTAAAACTGCTCCAGAGGCATCATAGACTAAGGAACACGACGTGCTATGAAAGAACTCAGCAGACTGCTCGAAATGTTTATCAAACACTGACTGTCGTAGACGCCGTGTAAAATCTGTTTTTTTTTTATATTGTGCAATTTTATTTTTATCGTTGACTGATGGCAGAAATGAAGGCAAACTTTGCGAGGAGATGTTCCCAAAAGGCAATCGATTCATTTCGCTAGCGAGGCTCTCTTACATCGTATCGATCTAGTCAACGCAAGTGATATTCCTTCAGTTGTCTCGCCACAATGAAAGCGAAAAGTTTGTTTATACACGGTGGCCCACCCGTGCTCTAGCGATAAAGTTCGAACGTGCTACCTTATAGCGCTGTTTCCATGCAGCTCTACATTGGTAGAATGACTCGCTCTGCTGTAAACATTATTTAAACAGAGACAGGGAGATTGTCGAAATAACCATAAATAACCGTGTCCAAGATACATGCGGGGAACTAGGCCTGCATCGCGCTGGGAACCTGTGCTGCGCCTAACCTTTGCTTCCATCCACTACTACCACAGCAGCTGTGTATACAACTTGCTTTTCTGTTTCTGTTGTAGAGGAAACCTGATTTGTTTTTGTTTTTTATGTTTCTGAAATGTGTGTTCTTTTTTTACACCTGAGAGGCAATTGAGGGCTGGTCTAAGATCAGCACAGAAGATTGCGAAGATAACCCTCTCTCTTTCCAGTCACGCGTTCGCGTTGGGGTTAGAATGGGTGCTCTTCTTATTAGCAATTTATCAAGTAAACCTCCAGCCAATCATTCAGACGAAAAACGGTGGGTAAGTTCATTGCGCCGTGATGGACTGCGCGTGCGCTGTCTAATTAAAGAAAGCATGGATGAAAAAAACAAAACAAGAGAGGCCCTGACGTCACGTCCTTGAAGCCGGAAGTGCAGCCATGTTGGTGTGCCACCTCCCTTCGCGCCTCCAATCAGGTGTTCTGCATCTCGCTGGAGCAGATGGGCGCGAGCTTTGAACATGCATTGTTACGAGTCGACGGAAGTGTGTGCTGCCCACGCGCGTCATAACAAAGCCTACGAAACTTCTGCAGCAGCTTTAGTGAAGCAAACGCGCTCCTGTGTTTTTGCGTGGCACGTTGAAGAAGATGACGGAGACCTGCGCCATGATTGCTTGAGTGTATCTGTTGCTGGCTGACACTCACAGCCACAAACCCTAAACACAACTTTCAAGCTTACACACCACGCTCCAAAGTCAGCTTTTCCCGTGAACAAAAGGCTCTGCGAGAGATACACCAGCGGGAAAATCTTATCTCGCTTTTCAGGAACCGAGAGCACCAGCGAAAGCTTCAGGAGCGCGGTTGCTATGGCAACGTTGACATTTGGGATACCCGTCCCACTGCTCCTGTTCGAAAAACAGCACGTGACTTCCGCCACATTTTCTCCAATACGGCCGTGCTGGCCGGGGCCTCTCCTGGGTTTCCTTCATCCATGAAAGAAAGTCTGCTGTTTTTTGGAGGTTACTAGGCCTAACATTTCAAACGGGTGTTCGCGCCCACGTCATATGCGCGCCAGACACTTCTGTGGTGTTAAATACAAGCGAAGAGCCCTAAGAGAGTTCCTGAATTTTTGCGGTGTCAACCATAGCGTTTATGACTATGGCTATATGAGGCAGTGAATCTCAAGGCAAAGCTAACTCAAGGCTTTGGGGCATGCGAAGCTTGATCGGGGTGTGGAGTGGTCAGCCTATAGCACCAAATATTTCGCTTAAGTTATCTTTATTATTCGGTAAATATTTGGCCCGTGAACCGTAAGAGACGGCGAATATACTAGAATTGCAGGTCATTTCAGAAATGTTTTCACGCTCTAGCAACACTACCTACAACAAAATGGGAATTTCGTGTGAACCTACAACATGAACGCCCTAAACGAAGACTATGCCCAAGCAAAATATACCTGGTGGCAATGTAATGCGACTATGGGGCTACCTCACAACCTCTCGCAGACAATGCTAGCAATGCCAGTTCATTCGCTCAGATTTCTCCTGTGGATGCAACATGCAATCGGTATCTGTTTCCATAGCTTTTATGAAACCATGCGTTGTGGAGAATACTCAAGCACTGACAAGAAATTTGTGGATTATCACCATGGCTGCAAAAATTGCATAACCCTCTAAGAAGAAATATCTGGCAAGCACCAGGGTGCACTAAATACTTTACTATACTACTCGTTTCTTCTAACCAGTTTCACTTTCAGTACGTACCCAGGTGTTGGATGCATTATGACGTCAGTACACACTGGTTCGCTTTGTGGCTGTGATTGGTGTGGTTGCCACACGTGAGCGCAGCCAGAAGAAACGAGCACAGCACCACAACTAGCGTTATTGCTACACGACCTCAATAAAGTTTGCTCCGTGCCATGACGTCATGATGATACGATAGGTGTACTTGAAGATTCATTTATTCACAGGCCTCACAGGCTCCAATGGGATTATTGAATGAACAGTGGGTGGGAGGGGGGTCTGATTACAAGAGAAGCAATATTCAGTATACGAAGCGAATTACAGGTCGATTACAATTACTGTGAATAATGCAGAAAACAACATTTATACAATGATTCGCAAGGGCTAGTACAAAGTAGGCAAGTTCACAACAACAAAAAACCATGAAACTGTGGTAATCTGCTCTGTTCGAAATTTCACCGGGTCGCGGATGACGAGTGTCGTTCCACAGTTCGTTCGCGGATGATGAGACCGTTCCACAGTTCGATAGCATGCGGGAGTGCTGATGAATTAATTATTTTTGTGCGTTCGAAGATGCGTTTCAAACATCGGTGATTGTGCAGATGGTGTGAAGTACGGACTGGTTGCGAATCAGGCAGGGAGGATGGGCGATTGCTGAAATTACTTTCATTTACTACATTGTTCTTTAAACGCACCCCTCCCCAAATCACTGTACAACCGCTAGATTCATGGCGATTCGCCCGAAGTGGGTGAGCGCCATTATTTGAGGAACAAACAAGTAAGCCAACATGATGGTGGCCTTACTGTGAAATTATGTTGGTGTCGCAGTAAAGGTGTTCAGAGACAAGGAAATCAGTGAGCTCGGCTGCCTTTTTAGGTGTTCATTTGCATGAAACGTTGCCGGCTCTTAGTGGCAGTGTCTGTGATATTTCCTTGCGAAAATAATATATAACTGATTTTCATAACTTTAATACTAAAATATAAACTGAATTAAACAGAAAGAAGTATGGGGGGAAAGGCTGCCATGCTCTGACGAGTAATCTGTTCAATAGGACGCGTACTAAATCTGACAGAGCGTAAATGATCATGCTAACGCGCTATGACCTAAACCGTGGCAGCAAATCATTCGTATTTTATTTGTCAACCTGACGATACTTCATTGAAATAACCGCAAACATTCTAGTACGTCAGTTAATAAATGTGAGACAGGTGCAGGCTGAATAGCTTCTCACTTGAGATCATATACTTAAAATTGCACAATTCTTGTGAATAATGACCGGCGTGTTTCCTTTTCTTATGCCATATTGTCGAATATGGTCCCTTTACTGGTCAAAACCAGGTTTCCGATAAATCGCTTCGTGAATTATTTCGTTATTCATTTTCTGCTTCAGTCGAAAGCACACAAAACTCCCTATGAACAACGGCGGCCGGAAAACACAACTTTTCATGGACAACTCTCTCTCAAGCCGTCTCAAGAGGAGCGGGCATATATATTTTGGTAAAATTGTGCTCCACGCCGGATCCCATCTATTTCACTGCAGAAGGTCACGGGCTACAAAGCTTTTCGTGAAGTTATCAACAATACGCATCTGTCATTGTCATGTCCTTTGCTCAGTGCGCGGACATGTCGAGAAAACAATAGCGAGGTCTATTTTCTGTTTCAGGGACGCACACGCGCAGAGTTGTCTCCCCAAATTCGGCGACCTGTACCTTTCCGTCACAAACAGGCATTGGCCAACTGCAGGTTTCTCTCATTTGTTTCTTTCATTTTTCCCTCTCAAGATATTCGAGAGCGAGGCTTCCTTCTTGCAACGAGACACAAGACATTCCGTACCAGCACCGGTGTCGTACAGGCCACACTGTAATCATGGGGCCTGCACGTACTGGCCTTTTGATCCTGGGTAAGTTTACATAAGGCCTAAGCCTAAACGCGCACTTAAGCGCGTACTCGCCTTCTTTAACAGTACAATGCTTCTAAATGCAATTCTATATTGTACGTAATGGTTGACGTATTCTTCGCACTTATAATTACTATGCAGAAGTGTTTAAAATTATTTTCCCTCATATATGACATCCCTTTCAACGCAATAGTGTTAAGGGTCCCGTGCCGCAGAAAATCTGTTGTCGGCGTCGGCGGTGGCGTCTCCAGTCAAGGAAACCATCTCGAACCACGCACCCTGATCCACGCAGGCCCTTCGCGTGACGTAGAGGCTTTACTGAACTAATTGAATTTCCCAAAATAAAATGCGTCAGAAAATTCGTTAAGTACAACTTACACACAACCTACAGACATGACAGCGTCGGATTGTAATTTCTATATATGAAAAAAAGATAATTCTGTTACGCGAAAACTCAAATGCACATTTTCGTGCGATAGCGCTTTCCAGCTGCTGTTTGAGGTCTGTCTTAGTGGGAGCAGCGCGGCCCGCTCGGTTCCTTGCAACACCATCAGAAAAAGAACCAGGAACCTCTCCTTCATGCATAGCGTTCACCGCCAGCGTTTCCAGGAAAACATTACGGTTACAAAAGCTGGAGTTGCCGGGAAGAGTGAAAAGCAGTCAAGGATCTTTGAATGCTATCGCGTTCCACTCTTAAAGGCGAAGCTTAAGCGTCCTCGAAATGTTTACGCAGTAATTACTTTGAGCGCAAAAATTATTGTTTTTTTCTACGAAAATAGAATTGATTTGCGTTGTCATTCTTGCTTTCTATCATGCGAGTCACTTCAGCGAAAGCGTTGTAGGCATGCCAGTCCTCATTTTCTAAGACGCGGAGTTCAAATCCCCAATTCTTCAGGAAAAAGATATTTGAGCTCTTCACGGTCAACACACCTGCATTGTTTGCTTTTATTTTATGCCGAAGAAAACAACTCAGCATATTTGAAAACACACGAAACGCTCGTTTGTCCTCACCAAGCACAGCGGCTATTATATCGCATGGCAAGCTATATAAGCACAAACAGTTCCTGTCAGTTGCCAGAACACCATACGCATTCGCATTATTCGGGCAATGAAAATACCCTTCATATTACACTGGAGTGCCTTGAGACACGTACAGTGGGTGTTGAGGCTACCTGATAAATCGGTGAATTTCGCTGCAGTTTCCGACCTGAGCAAGTAAACTATGCAACACTGCGTCGTTCTCGATAGTAAAGGCTGAAAATCCAAACATTTGGCTGCGTGTCGGGTTCTAAAATATTCAGCGCTTTGTTTGATATCGTCAGGCAGAAAGGACAAGACATGACATAAACCAATGTACGCTCCGACTGGTGTCTCTGTACGGAGCACAATATGCTTGCAATTGCATAACTCTCATAATCTAACAGTTTCATTACCTGCTATAGCTAAGAGCTCTTCACCACATTTTTTGTGCGCTTTTATGGTTCTGATGGATACGGTTTGCACAATATCAAGAAGAAAGTGTACTGTACCAAGCTCTGCAGTTTTAAGCACGTAGTTGCAATGTATAAAGTTTACTCATTTCTTTATTTACATATGAAATCTCGAGAGGCCTCGAAACAATCTCTCCTCCCACTAGTGTCCCTACAAATTCCAATCGAAATACTAGGTGCACTGCTAAACTAGAACGGTTATGCACCTAGCGGCAGGAAGCTAAGGAGGCAATTATTTCTTAGTGAATACTGCACCGTTGCCCTTATATCTACGGAAAACGATGCAGGGATCTGAAAGAAATTTTGTTGACCCGTATAACTGAAATTGAAGAGTGATCAAGTAGAAGACTATGAAAGATGAATTATGGGCAATGCATTTTATAAGTCACTGCTGCAGTATCGCTATTAAACGGGCCTGCATGCTTATATTTACCTCCATGGTGATGTTATGCCACGTGGCAAACGAAGCGAGAAAAAAAACTGCGTATTTTATAATTGCTATGTTTTCTGGTGTGCAGGCATATTCGTCGCCTGTGGCTCTGCGCAGCGTTTCAACTTGGGAAATGGTATGCACTTCTTTGTTCTATTAGAGAATGGTTTTATTTTCCTTAAGTTCGATTTTTTTTTCCTTTACCGTTCATATGGTCATACTGGGACTTCACAAGTTAACAACGCGGTGATGATGCAATCGTCACCGGTGTACACAGGATTCCTAAAAAATCACCAATCGATTCAATCAATTCAATTACTCATGATAGGTTGCTTAAAATAACTGCAAATGGACAATTTATCTCAGCAAAACTACTTTCGCAACCACTTTTTGGCAGAACCTGCTATGGAAAACTAAGGTGCCGAATGCAAGAAGGCAGGAACACAAGGAAGATCACAAAAATACGGCCAGCCCTCCCATATTCAGGAGGATAGCTTTATTTTACCTCACCATCTCTGCCCTCGTGCTCATCAGCTCTCACCTTTTCTACGATGGAGTCAGCCGTAACGGACAATCGAAACAATAATTTTTCAAGGCCGCTACCAGGTGAATTGGACACAGTGGCTCAGGTATTCAGTGGCATTGTCGCCTCTGTAGTGATGCGCAAAAATATGCAGTAGCATGCGCCGAAAACTTTAATCGCCAGCGATGAGATAAGATGCCTTCGTATGACGACATACGTGATGCTACGAGATGCCTTAATCTTAGGAACGACGGGGAATGAGACGCGGCTACGCGTTGGTCTTCTTCTCTCTCTTTTCTTCTTTTTTTCTTCTTTTTTGTCTGTTTAACCTCAAGCGGTCTTTTCGAGATCTTTACTACCTAAACGAACTCTCTTCTTCACGTACGTGGACATGCAGCTGTCTGCTTCTGAACGCAAGGCTATAGAGAACACTGTAAGTTCCGTGTTCATAACAGCTGAACTATCTCTCAAAATTACATCAAGAAGTCATGTGTCGCTGTTATCTGGGCTTTTTTAGAAGATACGAGCAAGTAATGAAAGCTTCTTTACTGCATCTCCGGTATATGTGCGTACTTCATTCGATGTATACACCATTTTTACAGCGAAGCTGTTTATGGCTAGGCTTCCGTGCATTTTTCGTGCGCGTGTGCAAAAAAGTTGACCGATCCTGGAGATAGCAGAGAAAGGGTCCAAGCGCAATGGCACATACCGCTGTGGACTCCGGGTGGTGGGCTCCGGGACTTGTAGAGCGCCCTTGAACTACCCTCCTCACACCTGGTACCCAAAGAGGTCCCAGGAACAAGGGTAACAATCGGATCTTAGCCCAAAAGGCAGATCCGCGTCGGCCATGTCTACGTTCGCACCGCCCTCTCTTTGTCGGTGTTCCAACCGCTTGCGTGCCTAGTTTCCTGCCGCTCTCCCGGGGCGGCGGCACCGTCGCGTGTGTATATAAGACAAGGTACCATTCTCCATTTTGAATTTCACTTTCTCGTAGGGATGGAGAGGCAGTGTGTAGTGCGCACTCCCGGCGACTATTGTATTCTCGTCTCTGTTCCTGTCGTCGTTCTTCGTAGGCGCGTTGTTCCTCGGGAGTCCGGACTATACGCGGCCTCGATCCCCATTCTGTCACACCTCTTTGTCATGTGCTAAACAGCTTCGCTGGTCATCCACTTTCACCGAGTGAAATGGCTCATGATTTTATTTACATCCATAACAAGAATATATTATGTGCACTGGTCTGTAGCGACGTGCCAGAGTAGCACTACAGTTTTTAAAGAAGCTCCTAACGTCAAATCTTTACCTACCCCGCGTACTCTGGCTTTGGCCTTGGGTGACGTCACCGCAGATATCTCGAGATGTAGCTTCAAACGCGAACTGAATACCAATAATACAGACGATTATGTTGTTGCTGGTGATAATTAACCCGGGAAATGGCACAAACTCATTGTGGGGGATACGCCAATTATTCCCACTTATACTAAAAAAACTGGAAAAATTAAAATGGAGCTTCAAAAAAATAGGATCCTGAGTAAACAAAAGAAGTATGTAAAATGAGTGTAATTAATCTGCAAGCCATCATATCCTGGGGTTATTGATGGCAGGGTGTTAGCCATGCATTAGGTTTAAATCGTGGACCATATTGTACATAGTCTAACACTATGTTTCTAAAAATCATTTTAAAACATTTATCCGCTGACTGTTCTTTCCGTTCTGGGTAAAATTTTACAGAAACATTGCATTTTAAGGTTCGAATCCTTCAATTTAACACTTGGCACACTTACCTTGTTTGACATGCCTTCATTTATATTGCCCACATCGCAGCCCCCACTCCAGCTGTTAATGCAAACAGAACTAGAGGGTTATGTTTTTCGTACTGCAGACGCCAGAATATCCGCCGTGTTTTATACATCACTCACTGAGGGCGATGTATATCATTCATCATTCATTCATTCATCGTTCTAAAGTTCGCAAGCTATGCCGAAACACACAAAAAATAAGGCGGATGCACAACGTGACTACGTATACGCAGCGATGTCACAAGGTCGAAGGTGATACATGATGCTTGTTGAAGGAAGCATGGTGATGACAGGCGAATGCACAGAAAATAACGACACGTACTATATCAAGCAACATTTAGGATTATGTACCTCTTGCGTGACAGTGGGGGCATACCCATTCTGGCCGATTGGCCAAGAACAGGCACATTGCCAGTGGAACGGACTGAATGGCTAAAAAAATCAAGTAAATCAATTATTCCGTGAAATATAACTCACCATTCTATTAACGAATCCATGTGATTTGTGCATACCGTATAGACTCCTGTTATGGCCGCACTTTTGTTCGCAATTTTGCCGAGGTATGGTCTTAGCATGCGACCGAACATTTTGGTCAAAATTGTGCCGGCGCCGCCGGCGACTTCTGCACATCCCCGATCTTGTGCACACCCTGGCTCTAGCCATCCATAGCCGGGTACAACTTTAGAAGCAGCGGCATTTGCCCCTCAACGGTGGATGCATACGAGCCTCCACCAATGGGCGCGCACTCTAGACTGAGGTCATAAGTCGGATGGCCGGAGACCCCACCGACAGAGAACATGACACCTCACGCTTCGAACTGGGCCGAGTCGCGTCAGCGGGACTATTATTGCGATAGCAATTATATGGACACTTCTACCGGATTTCTGCCGTCGCCGTCGTCGTCGCCGTTGCCGTCGCCGTGAGGTTCCCTATAGATAAAATCTTCGCCGAGCGCCGTATGCCCGAGCGGAAGCGTGCGGGGACGCGCGCTATCACGGAGAGCGAACGCACTCAATCACCCACGCGCAAGCAAGGAAGAGGGAAGCCAGCGCCGGAGGGAGCGCGGGGGGGGGGGGGGGGGCGCACTTTTACGCTGCCAACAACCGCGCTCGTCGCTCGTCCGCACCGGCTCTTATCTCCACACGGCTCTGACCTTTATGCGCCGTGCATTCGCCGCTCAGTTTCCGTTGCAGCGATAGACCGCACGTACCTTCGCCTGCTGCTGCGGCGTATATATGCGCTTGCTGCCAGCGTTTTGACAGTCGTTGCCTGCAGTCATTCAGTGTGATCTATTCATGTTTGTTTGTGCGCGCTCACACCATGCTTGTTCAATTAGTTAGTAATAGTCGGGCCACATTTTCCAACGCACGCTACACATGCAATGCTGCCCGGGTCGGCAGTGCAGCGCTACAGGTGCGTCCCTTCGCACGCGCTGCCCACGGGAAGCGCTTCTCATCAACACCACCGTTTCACACGCGCCTCCTCGTGGTCATCGAGTCTCTCTTCATGTCGGTCTACTTACGCCGCAGCACACCTGCTTACTTAATCAGCTCATGTTTACTACAATTCATATTGCTACCAAAGCCGCTCACCTTACTTCGTATGGCATTGCTGTGTTGCTATCGCATTCACTGTTTCGCCCTTAGGGCGAAACTGTGACATTTTTAACACGAAAGTGTTTTATTCCGGGGTCCACCAAGACTTCACTGACGTATTTCCGTCACGGAAATACGTCATAGAACATAATACAAAGAAAGAAACCAGAAGAAAAAGTTCCACAAACATGCAAAATTTGGGAATCGAACCCACGACCTCTCGGTCCGCGACGATAGATCGCCGAGCGTTTAACCCATTGCGCCACAAACGCATTCGCAGAGAGCTACACAGACGCGCCTTATATATCTAACACTCCTCCGTGTACCCGCGCTCTTGCTCGGGGCGGTGCCGCCGCCTACGAGCAGAAAAGAGAAGTACTGCATTATGACACTAAAGCCCGGGATACATGGAGCGAACTTTCTCGACGAACTTCACGCGTCAAGTAACGACGCGGCGACACGACGCAGGATGTTTGCTGTGTTGCAATACATGCGGCGAACGCCGCCGCGCGTTGGCCGCCGTGTTGGCGGCGGTCCCGGCCGCCCGCTTCGAACTGAATTTGGCGTTGTCCTTGTAGAATTCACTTAGTTGGAAGCAAATGACTGCGTAAACGGCTTTCGCTTAGTCTCAGGCCGCTTCGACGACAGAGTATTATGGATAACCTTGAGTAGTTTTCGAGATCGCTTCTCGTTTCGAACGCGTCTAAGCCTAGCGAAAGAAATATCCGATGCCAACGCCATCTATCGGGGAAGTCGGGAGATAGGCATGACGACAGCATGTGGCCTCTGAGATCAGAAGATTTCTGTTGAAGGTTGTTGTAGAGAGCTTGCACTGCTTGTCTGTTTCCTCGCAGATCAGCGGATATGGGATGTACAAATACAACGCGATTCCTGAGAGATCATACTAGGAACTACTCAATCGGTGCAGAGACATGCAGACACGGCAACACCAACGCGATTGCAGACGACGCGAAAAGGCGCGCGCGCGCGAAACACCAGCATGCATTGCGACCGGAACTAGTGCCTCCTGATTGGCTGTCGTCCACCGCTGCGCGCTAGACGCTTCCGGCGGCGGCGTTCGCCCGACGAAAATGTTTGGACAGGCAGATCGGCTGCGGACGGCAAATTTCTTGACGCCGGCCGTCGGACGTTCGCCGCCCGACGAAGTTCTTCGCTCGGACGCCGGTTATTCGCTCCATGTATTCCGGCCTTAACGCGCACCGACAGTGAACGCTTCGGTGGTCTCAGCACTACGACGCCTCGATGCCAGCATTCGAAGGGACGCTGGCATCAAGAAGCACTACCAACGCCACCTAGGTGGCGTTCACCGTACTCAGCACAGCGGAGCGTGGCCTCCGCAATTAGCTCTGAAAATGTTTCTGAAGTTGATCGCGGAGGCTGCAATTACGACGCGCTGTACGCGCTGATTTGACTCGGTGACGATTCAGTTACGTGCTTTGTCTTGCGCGTTGTATTAGTGTGTCAGTTACGTGCTTCGTCTTTCGCGTTGTGCTAGCGTGTGCAGCGTAGTGCAGCTTCCATATGCACGACGGTTGCTCATGGTCATCGACGTTGGTAGTCGTGATGGAGGAGACGTGCCACCAGGCGTCAACGTGGGTGCATCAACGCCTAAGGGCGCTTTAGCCACAAAACACCAATAGACATTATATATCAATGTGCAATAAACATTACACTACTTCTGTGAAGACACGTTTCACTTTCGTGTTCTATACCGATTCCTATATAAGAGGGATCAACCACATTTTTTTTTGTTTATTCTCGGAGGCAATCGGCTGCCGCGCTTCGTTCATGTGGGCGGGGCCTCTCCGGCGTCCTTAAGTTGTATCCAACCAGGTTAGCGGTACGGGGAAGTACACAAGCGCGCGAAAATTCGCCGATGCGCGTGGGCGGCATCCAAGCACCGAACGCGATTGCTTCTTCGTTGTGAATTTTCCCCAAAAATTTCGG
Organism: Dermacentor silvarum; assembly: GCF_013339745.2. Taxonomy (NCBI): domain Eukaryota; kingdom Metazoa; phylum Arthropoda; class Arachnida; order Ixodida; family Ixodidae; genus Dermacentor; species Dermacentor silvarum. The sequence continues at coordinate 106,456,961 of NC_051156.1, forward strand.
GCTGCCAAGTTGGGGGTGTGGCCTTTACACGAGTCTATACGGTATCTCTGAGCCGACATTAAGTGTTCAGGTTTTACAGCATGTAGGAATCCTCGTGGGACTGTAGGATTGGCCAAAAACAGGCATACGCCTTTACGTAGCGGCTAAATCAAGAAAAATAAGGTCAATCCAGGAATGCGGTAAATGTATTTTACTATTCCATTAACAGATCGTTGTGCCTTAGAGATGTCTATGATCCTACATTTTATGTTCAGGTTTAATATAGGAATTTCATATAATACTTAATATAATTATTATCACCGGCCGACTTGGTCAATATACAGGGTTATATGCTGGTAGCTAACTTTGCTTGTAGTTTATATAACCTTCGCATAGATATCTACAAATATATCCACCGAGATATCGACTGGTTGCTGACCGCGGTTGAGTTTATATGTTGTGTTAAATAATTACAGTTCTCCTTGCGACCAAACAGCACACAGCAGCCGGCACCCAGCAGCCTGGGAAAGTAGTCAAAGAAAATTTAGCGTCACACACTCTAAAATAAGAGGAGCTCATGTTGTCTGATAGGCTCAAGGACTTTACAAAGGATCACAAAAAGCGCCAGACGTACCTGGATAACCAACGCCCCTTAGCACTTATCAAGAGCGCTTCATTTTCGAACACTCCCTTTTTCTTCCACGCAAGAACAGCAAAAAAAAAAGAAAAAAAACTTAATGGTTTAGAAATATCGTAGACGCGCCTTGGAATTCAGCAATCATAGTGGGCGAAGTAGTAGACGTTGTCTGGTATTAATTTGCTTCAGGCGTTTTCTGACAACCACTGTTGCGTTTTAATGTATTCCGCGCCAGTTACTTACGTCTTACAGATAAATTATTCAATACAAAATTCGCAGTGCTGCTACAAGCGCTGGAAACCTGTCTTACTTCCCCACTGTACAGCCTACCATTAGTCTTAGAGGGCCCCCTTTAGGTTAAGCTGGAAAACATCTTCGCGTTCACATGTTTAGCAATGCTTCAGACGTTCGTGCGGCTGCGGGCTCGAACTCTGCGAACCGAAACCACAACGCGATAAGTAACGCCTTTTACTCTGCACTTAGCAGCGCAGTAGAGCTATATTTACTTATATTGAGCCGCTGGGTTCTGAAACACTCGAGACACTCGCACTCATTACATCTTGAATCTTTTGAACCACTCGCAGAACTCCAGCTGGGGCACAGAGGCCGTGTGTGCCGTGAACTCTACGAGCTAGGACTGGCAGGCGTTCATCCCATTCACCTTGGCGCCGTGACTGGAGGCCGCAAGCTGCAGCGCAGTGGAGTGGAGTCATCTCGCGTCTGGGCCTGGCTGGGCAATCATGGAGGTCGCGGTTTGTGGGGTGGCACCTTGGGCTCTCATCTGTGGCTGAGCCCGGCGCACGCCAGGTATGGTGGCCGCTGGGGCGTCTTAAGGACTGGTGTCTGGGTCATGCACGGAGGACGTCGGCTGTGGATCGCGCTGCCAATGTATGGATTTGGAAACACCATCGGCTTCTCTTCGGCAGTCCGCATCGACAAGCGAGCGACGAGTGGCTTAAGGACCGGAATGCCGCAGGGCCGCGCCGGTCTCATTGGTGGCTTTGAATCTATGGGACAAAACGTTGGTTCTGGTCAAGAAGGTCAATGGGGTTATAGAGGTCGGAGTAGAAGGAGGCAGAAGAGGTAGAAGGGGACGAATGGGTTCATGGAGCCAGGAACAAGGAGGCATGGGTGGTGACCAAGGGGGACTCTTTTGGGGACAACAGAATCAGCGTGGCGGCGGGCTGTGGGGTCGCACAAGCCAAGATGGTGGTGAATTAGGTGGATCAGGTGGCTTGGGAGCCCAAGGTCTCCGGGAAAGCATGGGCGGTGAGTCGTTCAATGTGGGGCAGGGCAGTTCTTTGAGCTTAGGAGCACAAGGACTCGGTGGTGGCGTCGGCAATGAGTTGGGAAACTCAGAAAATTTAGAACTCGGCATCACCAGTCAAGGACAGCAGGGTGCACAGGGAACCAATTCGGGCTCAGGAGGACGAGGTAGCTCCTCTGGCAGTGCACGAGGAAGTGGTGGTGAAGCTGGATTGGGCTTTAGTACAGGGTCAATGGGACAAGGAAGCTCGTGGAGCCTACGGCAAGGGAGTGGTATGGGCTTAGGCAGCAGTTCGGGAGGAAGTGGCTCTTGGGGTTCAGAAGGCCTACAGCAAGGCGGAGATGGTAGCTTCGGAAGGTATGGGGGATCTGGCTCTTGGGGGATGCGAGGCCTACAGCAAGGCGGTGGCAGTCGCTTCGGGAATTTGCTAGGAGGAGGAAGCTCTTTTGGAGCGGGAAGCCTACAACGAGGTGGTTCTACTGGCTTCGGGAGTGGACTAGACGGTAGCAACTCGTGGGAGTCAGGAAGCCTATTAGGAAGTGGTTCTACTGGCTTCGGGAGAGGTCTTGAAGGTGGCAGCTCGTTGGGGGCAGGAGGCCTATTAGAAGGCCGTTCTGGTGGTTTCGGGAATTTGCTAGGAGGAGGAGGCTCCTTTGGAGGGGGAGGCCGGCAGCAAGGTGGTTCTGGTAACTTCGAGAGTGAATCAGACGATAGCAGCTCGTCGAGGTCTGGAAGCCTCTTAGGAGGTGGTTCTAGTGGCTCATGGGGGTTAAGATCTCTATTTGGACGTGGAGAGGGTGAACAGTCAGGTGGCGGTCTGTTCGGTCAAGGCGGTCTGTTCAGGCGAATTTTCCCGTTTGGAAGCTGGTTCCGCTCCGGGGGCTCGAGGTCGAGTGAGAGCGGTGGCTCGTCTGGTTCGTTCGGAGAAGACTCTCATGGCCTCGAAGGACTTTCCGAAGACGAAACAGGTAGTAGTAGCAGCACACTTAGCGGCCTTGGCGGCTCTAACGGAGAGCAGTTTGGAGGCGGCGCGGGCTACGGTGGCCAGTTTTCAGGAATGGGGCGTTTCGGGGGTTTAGGGGGTTTAGGGAGTGGATCAGGATATAGTAGTTTTTGGAGCAGTCAACGAGCAGGAGGCGGCCGCCCATACAGTTTCAGGGTAATAAGGTTTACTGCTCCTCGGTCTGGCCGCTCATCACGGCGATGGGTATCTTGGAGTAGCTCACCTATGCAAGGTGGTGGAGGCTTTAGATATGGAAACATGGGTGGATCCTCGGGCTTCCTCGGAGGGTCTGGAGGGGGGCTCTCTGGAGGATTCGACAGCTCATCCCTCTTTGATGGCTCGAGCGGGTCTACTCAAATTAAGTTGTGAGCACAAATGGTGGCTCCGTGACCGACGCCTTTGTCTGAAGGAACAGATGGAATATCAGCAAGCGAGCGGTACATGAAACGGGGTAATAAAGTAATTTTCTCTTTCTCTTTTAGTTCCTGCTTATAATTCAATAAATGAGATGTTGAAAGAGACATTGCGTCTTTATTATTCAAGGTAGTATCTCCAAATTCTACTCACCGAAGAAGTCGCTTCTACCCATTTTCCGAAGCACATTTGATTTTTCTAGGTTATTGTGACTGCACACGCAGATACTGAGGCATGTAATTACAAAGCTTCTCTTACGTAAGTTTGTTTCCTCATTGGCACACGACAGGGCATCTGACGTAATCGTCCAGGCTTGCGACCGGCGTAATGACGACATGATCACGGCAGTAATAAGCAATCACAACGGCACTTACTTAAAGGAACTTTAGTGAATTCTAGCCCGCATTCTCAACTTTTTGATGTCGTTAAGACGACCTTATAAATATCTCGAGGAAAATATACAGCTTGCACTCATCACCCACCCTTTATCGTAGGTGGGAGTTACTCTGGAATCCTGTAATATAAAAAACAATATTATTAGTGTACACATCAACCAAAGCGAAAGCAACGGCGCTTCAAGTAACACCCTCTGAAAATTTCTTTTTATTCAAACGTCACCAGATATTTACCTAAAGAGAAAATATGCATATCTACCACTGATACACAAGATTAGGAAACTCCAAGGGGGTACAATAGACCACACCAGTTTCATCGGTGATGACAGTGCTGGTTTTCAAAACCTTAATACCCCATGGCGCCTTGTAAACCATTCCGTGAGAATTATGTGAGAAATACAAAATACACTAACAACCATTAGCAGATATTATGTCGCACTAAACTGGTTGCTTACGGCTGCTTATGTTAGTAGCACTCTTTTAGCCTGTTCCAACTACAAACCCGAACTATGGTAACCAAAAAGTTCAGGGCGTAAAATTACATTAAACCAAACTATCCCGTTCTTGCCACGGGATGAGCTACACGTCTAAAATTATAACTTGGTCAGTCTTGGTGTGAGCTAAGATTTGGTAAACTGCAGAGAATGCAACGACGAATGACGGGAGACGACGCCTCTAAAATGTCTCTCCTATCATTATTGCCACTTTCCATTTCCATGTACAAAAAGTGCAAAAGTTTGCAAAAAAAACTTTGACAAGTCATAGTACGTGTCACATTCCTGTCGCCGATATGATCGCTTGTGACGAAAAGCAAACTGGAAAAGCCAAGAAGAAATAAAAGAAGCAAGAAGCAGCTAAGCCTTCACTGTCTCCTGACTACCATCTTTATTCATTTATTTTTTTTTATTTGCACGACTAGAAAAGCTTAAAGAGATACAGACACAAAAGTTGGCGGGTGATTTTTTGCGTCGGAACAAAAGTTGAACTGTTGAAAATGACGAATACAACAAGCTGCCTTGAAAAAAAAGAATGAGAAACATCTGTTTTTTGTGATTTTCTGTTGCACCTTGTCTCCAAGCGGCCGCCGGCAGAACCTGAAATTTGACGTCATAACACCCACCCGCACGCGCGCGCGCGGCCAAAGTCGGTCACAGCCGTCGCAGTGTTTCCGTGGGTGTCAGTCCCTTGCAGCGTTTGTTTAACCCCTTTCGGCGATCTTCGCACGTGGTCCGTCTGAAATACTATCCCCGTCGGCGCTCCATGCAGGTATTGCGTCTTACATGCGCATTCCCGCGGTCATCACTCGGTATTGACGCGTTCGTCGGGGCAGAAAAAAAATGCCCAGACATTGCTGTTATAACAGCATCGTCGGCCGTGACACGCCGTCGCATACGTCTTCCAGAGAGGAGAAGGTGCGTAAACTTTGAATACCTGCCTGTCAGCCATCACGCCCAGCCTGGAGACCTCTAAAAAATGACTTCATTTGCGCGGACCACTTCGTCGACGATGATTATGTGACCAGCCCGGCTGTGCTTTTGAAAAGCCTCAGCATGCCGCTCAAAAGGCAACGCCTAAATTAGCCTGGCGCTGTGCCATCGGTCTTGTCATAAAAACGCAAGGCAGGAATGATCAGCGGCGTGTTTGAAAAGAGGAGGCGAAAAGGTCGGTACTGTTTTCGTTCACTTGCAGCCTTCTTGAGCAGTGTGAGGGTGAAGCTGGCGCGAGATGCCCGAGGCTGGGCACGAAGGCAGTAATGTCTTTAAAAATGTTAGCAAAGCATAGTAAAACAATACAAGGCTAGCAAGCGCGAGCGCGACTCACGAGATCAGTCCCACATGACGGCGGGGCAGACACAAACAGCTCTCCTTCTCCACAGGCTAAAAGCACTAAAAACTGGGGAGAACACCAGACAGGTGGTGCCATCTGTCGGGCGGCTGGCGAAATGGCCGTGAGAGTCTCGGAGCAGTTGCTCACGCCGACGGCATAAACTACTATTCAGTCAGCCACGCAGTGCTGAAGTACCCAGCAGCTGCCTCGCGGAAATTTACAGAGAAAATTACAAACAATTCTTGCACGAGTGTCTGGTGCAGAGCGAAATCTTCGCTCTACGGCTCGCGAACACCTGACCGGCACTTCCACGGCCACCTGCTCTTCTTCGTCGCTTGACGCTGAAGGCTGGTAACCGTAAGCGGTAATATTTCTTGCCAAGTTGGAATAGTTCTCGTCTTCAGCCGTGTACTCATCGCTGGTAGTGGCACCAGAACTCGAATCCATGCTCGCGATGGCCGCGTCGGCGCGCTTCGAATGACCGCGGCCGGCCGGCTGGCTATCCGACGAGGATGTAGTGACGTCACGCCTTCCAACTCCTGCGGGTCGGGCGGCGAGGCACGCGTTCACAAACACGCCAAAAACGAAGCCATCGGCTCAAAAATGAGCTAAGTGACTACTTCTTTTCGGTGTAATCAAACACTGAGGATTCATTTTCAGCATTTTCATAAAATTTTCAGATTTTGTGTCCGTATCCCTATAAATACCATGTCTGAGGTAACATGTAAAACCTAAAAGCACGTTACCGTTTATTTTAATGTCCCTCTAAATTCCCTTATGCAGCCTTTCACTGAATTTCGCATTTATTTCGCGCAGCAAGAATGATCAGAATACGCCAGGCTATTTATTACTGGAGAGTGTGATAAAATACCACCTTCCCTTATACTTTGTTTGATCGGGCACGAAGAGGTGGATCCCCGGGGTGCTGAGGCCCTGGTCTGCGGGCTCCACCCACCACGGGGATCCAGCCCTCCCCGTGCCCGATCAAAATAAGGTCTCTCTTTCTCTCTCTCTCTCCCTTACACGAAGTTCACATACCACGGAACCAAGCTCCAATATACTGTGACATCACAGTGTCGAACCTCAGCCAAATCGTAGGCGGTTTCGCTGTAGATCGTTTGCCGCCAGTAAAACTCATCAGTTCGGCATAGTTTAAAGTAGATAACCTCACAAATAAGCCAGCCTATCTCAATTAGTGCATTCTTTCTTGCATTTCTCAAGGAAGCACCTATAAAAATGTTTAAGGGCTCTCCACGTTACACATGAGAGGCATGTGCGAAACCACGAGGCATACAGACGAATATCGATTACCATTTGATTTCATTGCACTGCAATTAGCTCTTTTTTTTCAGATGCCAAGAATTCCCGTCGATGTACTTCAACTCGAATGTGCGGAATGCGGTCACCCGAATGCGCGTTGTTTGGGAGTTGCAAAACAAGGCGCGTTTGCGTGACAAGTTACCACAAGGTGGCTGAATCCCTCATGTGCAGCTACCTAAAGATGGGAGCACGTTTAGCTCACAGCGGGGCATGGCAACAACAATGGACGACAGATGCAGCACTTACTTTCAATAAATAAATTGTGCTTAGACCCAGCTGTATCTGAACACTAGCCATGTGCGTTACAAAACCACGTGTCAGTGCGCCTTTTGAGCGAAGCTATCGAATATAAACAAAATTGTTTTCTAATAACTTATGAAAATCGCAAAGCACTACCAACCGCCGTGGTACATTTGATGGTGGGACAATTGGCTTTTCACGCATGCGTACGTGTTAACCTTATTAAGTTTCCTAAACGACAACGATATGAATAGTTTTCTGATACCGTGATCAACTAAAGAGCACATATGTTGCGTGTGTATGAATAACCTTATCATCTACGATTTGCGCTTAGCTAAAATGAGTGTCTCGTTGAAGCGGGGGGAGTTGCAACATGTTTCAAAGTTAAACGCATCAAGGCCATCGGATAACGCCATCGAACTTAGTTAACCTTGTTCCCATGTTCTCTCAATCGCTCGTTTACGCACCTACCTTTCTGCCCGATGCAAAATACTGGAATGCGGTAGCTGTTGTTAGATGCGACAAAACTTATTAATTTGGTTATTTTTACGGTGTGCAATTGTTTCGGGCTTTTTTTGTTTTCTTTTTTTTTTCTCATCATTTCATCGGGGACTGAAAAAATCACCGCGTCATTTCCTTGGAGCCTCTTTTTTCAGCTCTGCGACACCTGATTTATGTACCTAATTGCTGCTTTCTTCTTGTCACGGGCACGCTCTTCCACTGCTGGAGACGCGTTTCCTCGTGAGAAGCTCTTTATCTACTGCCACTAAAACATGACGGAGACACCTGCCTGTTGCTGATAACTAAAATTCGCTATATAAGGGCATCATTTCTTGAGTGGGTTAATTAAACGCAAATTACCTAGCCTCTCTTCGTTCGGACTACTTGGTCATTTCGTTACAATTCAATATGACTGATCAGCAAGCCCACATCGCCACCATCATCCCCTAAGGACACCAATGCTTAATTATTCAGATCGCTGACACCCAGAAGCGTTACCTGGTGGGCCGCGGAGTGGGCTGACATGTAGGCATACTTCGTCATCACATTCCGGTGTCACTTTCTACTTGCTTGGGAGCCGGAGAGTTGCGTACATGCGCTACTCTCGATTCTCGATGAAGGAGAGACGACTGGCAGCACAGCAAACAAGGATTTAATATATACGGGGACGGTAAAGGCACAAGGCACACAACACTAAAACCATAACTCAGCCAAAAATGCTCACTCAATCGAAAATACAAAACTCTAAATACAACACTACCAGAAAATAATCTATCTCGGTCTCTGAGCCTAACTCCGTCTTAGAGTCTCTACGTCAGTCTTAGCGCTGACTCGTCAAAGTCTGGCCACCCTGGCCCCGGCCTAACTGCGTCGCAACATGGAAGTGCGGGTTCTTACGGACCGTCGGTTTGAAGTTCTTGTTGAGTTCACGTCGGGCTCGTCCGAAGCGTTGCGGTTGCCGTAAGTGCCGACGCCTCGCGGTTCCGTTGACCTGACCGAGTACGTGACTGGTGCCCCGGTAGCCGCCGCTGACGTGTCACTTGCCGGGTTAGGCATCGCGAAGGGTTCTTCGCCTTACGTCGATCGGCATGGCGGACCGGTGTCACAGTGATTACCAGTTGAACGGGCTTGGCCGAGGAAGAGGGATTCTCGAAAAGAAGACCGGAACCACCGTGAGCAGCAGCAGCCGGTTCCAGGAGCTTCGCCCGGACGTTTCCGAGGACTACAGCTACACGTGGGCCTTGCCAGCGTCACGAGCTTCGTGGCCGGGTCCTCCGCTCTCCCGTCGTCAGAGCATGGCTGACGAAGCGACCTTCCAGCTCAAGAGCAAGCCACGTCGATAATCCTGCTTCGATGCTTCTCCCTCGCGGATTACACCTCGGTTCGCGTGCCTCGAGCGCTCGCGCCGTTCGGAACGCTCCGCGATCCTTGTCGTCTTCTTTTTCATATACTGCCGACGTCCGACTCATGACATGGGCCCCTGTTTTGAAGAGTTTTTTGAAGCAAAAAAGTGCTTGCTCCCGATCTGTGGAGTGGGGGCGGGGGGGGGGGGGGGGGGGGGGTCTGTCGGGTGATGACTGTGACTCTTCGTAGTGACCTTGGTGCTGGTTCATGCGAAGTCTTGATGCACCACACAACACCACACTGTTCCGCACAATTCACCAGATGCACTGTTCACCGCGTTTAAGAGTTCACTTTATGCACATTTCATCACCTAATGCACTTCACTCAACTGTTCACAATATTCACTAATTTACTGTTCCCAAACACTCCACATGGATGAACTTTGCATCTAGGCATATTTCTTCTTTTATAGCCTTCTTTATTTATAGCCTTCTTGAGCAGTGTGAGGGCAAGGCTGGGGCGATATGCCCGAGACTGGGCACGAAGGCAGTAATGTCTTTAAAAATGTTGGCAAAGCATAGTAAAACAATACAAGGCTAGAGAGCGCGACTCACGCGATCAGACACACACACAGCTCTGCTTCTCCACAGAAAAAAACTGGGCAGAATGACAGACAGGTGCTGCCATCTGTCGGCATAAACTCCTATTCAGTCATCCACGCAGTGCTGAAAAAATTAAATTATGGGGTTTTAGGTGCCAAAACCACGATCTGATTATGAGGCACGCCGTAGTGGGGGACTACGAAAATTCGGACCACCTGGGGTTCTTTAACGTGCACCTAAATCTAAGTTTTCAGATTTCACCCCCATCGAAATGCGACCGCCGTGGCACGCAGTGCTGAAGTACCCCGCCGCTGCCTCGCCTGCGTGCGCCAGTAGCGCACCCAGGATCTCAGCCAGGGGGGGGTTGACAGTTTGCCAATACCATCTAAACAGCACTAATTTCGATTTCTTCACGGCAAAATGTCAAAAAAATGCGCTTTTTGCGAGTGTGCAGACGATTGCGCGCCTTACATCTTAGTTGCAGTACTCAAGTGCCTAAGGAAAGAAAAGGGGTTAAACGAAAGGGGGGATTAAGTCGGCCTCAGGGGGGGGGGGGGGTTACAACCCCCGAATCCCCCCCCGTCGGTGCGCCACTGGCGTGCGCCCTTGAAAAAGCAAGTTTACAGAGGAAATGACAAACAATTCTTGCACAAGTGTCTGGTGCAAAGCGAAATCGTCGCGCTACGGTTCCTGAAAACTTGACCGGCACTTCCACGGCCGCCTGCTCTTCTTCGTCGCTTGACGTGGAAGCCTCGTAACCGTAAGCGGTAATATTTATTGCCAAGTTGGAGTGGTCCTCGTCTTCAGACATGTTCTCATCGCTGCTAGAGGCACCAGAACTCGAATTCATGCTAGCGATGGCTGCGTCGGCGCGCTTCGAATGACCGCGGCCGGCCGGCTGGCTATCCGACGAGTGAGTGGTGACGTCACGCTTTCCAACTCCCGCGGGTCGGGCGGCGAGGCGCGCGCTCACAAAAATGCCAAAAATAAAGCCATCAGCTCAAAAATGAGCTAAGTGACTACTTCTTTTCGATATAATCACACACGGAGGATTCATTTTCAGCATTTTCGTAAAATTTTCAGACTTCGTGTCCGTATCCCTTTAAAAACACTCGACAAGGGTAGCGATGGGGGCTTTTTAGTGATTCATGTGGAACACTTTTGATGCAGCACGAAATGTGACAGGACACAAGAAGGCACAAGTAAAAATACAACACAGAGCGCTGTGCATTGTCTTTTTACTTATGCCTTCTTGTGTCCGGTTACGTTCTGCGCTGCATCAAAAGTTAAAAACGCTATTTGCCCAAACATTGCTGCATGACTGAGAAAGACGTGGTCTGGACAAATTATATCAACGTGACAAGCAAGTGGATCTTGGAACAGTATGTAATACTTCGAGACAATCAATCAATGGCAAATAAAAGTAATGGAGTGAAATTGAAGGAAAATGAAGTGTAGCCAAGCCAGGCAGAAAATTTTATGGTGAGATGAAATGAGAAAATCTCTGAGCACGGAGTGTAGTCTTACTGCAAAAATTCATTCTGCAGTCGACAGGATATAAGGTAATGTTTCACTATGATGGTAGTCATTCATTCATTTATTAGCAGTTCTAGCACCTTGGGAAAATGCTGACTACTGAAAATGGTGCACTGAAAAGCCCATCCTCCTAAAGTGACTAAAGAAACGTAGCTTCATTGACTGCGAACAAGCACACGCAAGATCAAATGTGTACAAGCCACTCCAGTAAGCCTCATCCGACCTGCGTCTCAGCTTCGCATTCTTTTAAACAACAAAAGAAGAGGCTCGGCATATCCACGTCCGAGAACCATGTGCAAGGGTCTGTCTGCGTTCCTACCTGCACAAATTTAAACCACAGTGGGGTTACCTTCTTGCCATTTCTCCTTTCAACTTTGTTTTTGCACTATGCCAAGCAACAGCAGCATAGCCATCAATTGTCCAATTTGACTCTCACACTACAAGCGCTACTGAAGAAATGTAGAGTAGAAATATGACATTTTACATTTGCCTGAACTTTCCTGAAACACCGATATTCATGAGATGGTTTTCCTGGTTGGTAGACACCTTAGAACTAACTACTGCTGTGGACGGCTGTTACAAAATGCGTTGCATGTCCTTAACAGGCACGCAAGGGGAGTTTCTGCATATCCACGTGCATTTTGTAGCGTTAGCTACACTGGCCTAGCCAAGCCCGTTTCGCGCGGCACATCAAGAGCCGTGCTGCGCATGCGCAAGGATCAGTGATGTCACACGGCTTGCGCACCGTAGCCACCGGAGCCGGCACCTCTCGCGCACTCCGCCGCCGCCGCGCGCGACTCACCGCCGCCGGTCTGCGCATTCCAGAGGAGTGACGTCGTAGCCGTGGTAGACGCACTGGCGCCGGCGCGCGCTCGCTGTGCAGTCGCCGTCTGACACTGCGCTGGAACCGCTGCGCTTCTGACTGGCGTTTGCCAGTGTGGTATAGCCATGGAGAAGGAGAGCGCAAATGCTGCTCAACAGCGCAGAAGAACGGAGAAGCTTGACTCATCGGATCCCGAAGTAGTAGCCTGGCAATTAGCGGTTGAGCGTAGGAGACAACCAGGAAAGCTAAGAATAATCAGCTGAACCTTTGCTAACGCTACGTATATCCTGGCATAGCCGAGCTAAGCCACTGCATCTTTTTTCATCTACACCGAGGCTGTGACATTTCCTTTTAGGTGCAGACTTTCTTTCAGAGACAGAGAATGTAGCTGCTTTCAGCTCTTGTTTGGGTAACAGTAATCCTGAAAACGTTCAACATACTGGTAGCTGTATGGCGTGTTCAAAAGCATTGTTATTGCTGTTAGCAACATTCAGATATGCTCAGCTCCTGGTAACACCATGGATTAACAACTGCCACTGTGATTTATTTAGCCCTAAAGTGTGTTCCTACTTAAGTTGCAGGGTCAGCTGCCGAAAATCTGTCTTAGCTTATAAGGTTACGTTAGGGGAATGCTTAAAAATAGACAGTTTTAGTTTAGCGTACGCTATGCCATTGCGTACCCAATAAAATAGCGGGTCATCACTGCGCATGCGCAGAACGCTATCCGACCGATAGCGTATAGCGTACGCACGCTATTTCTCAGATATAGCGTTAACGTCTTTGCGTGGTTTGCGTAGTTTACGTAAAACATGGCGGCGGTCCCCGCTGCCCGCTTTGAATTTAATTTGGCGTGGCTTTTGTAGAATTCGCTTCGTTCGTAGCAAATGACTGCGTAAACGGCTTTCGCTTAGCCTCAAGTCGCTTCGACAACAGTGTATTATGGATAACCTTGTGGAGTTTTCGAGATCGCTTCTCGGTTTCGAACGACACGAAGCCTAACGAGGGAAACCGATGATGATGATGATGACGATTTGTTGGCATCCCCTTTGAAACAGGGCGGTGACAAATAGTCACCTAGCCTACTTGATTTAATCAGGTGTACTATACATGTTCTTTATCTAGACTTCTTGTATACCTCTCATTTTTTTTCCTTTTTCAAAAATTTACCTTGTACCGCTGCCTATGATTTTAAGAGATCAGGTCGTATCCATCTTTTCCCTGCTTTTTTTCCACCAGTACTCTAATCGTCTCTTGCTGATCTCTACGGCTGATCTGTTTATGTTTCCTTCCACTTTAAACCCAAGCGCTTCTGGGAGTCGCACGTTACCTACGGTTCTCGCTGGGTGGATCCCGTGGCATTCCATCAGAATGTGCCGAGTGGTTTCTCGATCTTTACTGCAGCATACACATGCCTCATCTAGTTTCGAATATTTGTTCCGATATGTTTTCGTCCTTATAGGCAACCGGCTCGAGCCTCAAATAGCAAGGCACTGCCCTTTGTGTTATCGTACAGATTTTCCCTTCTAATTTCTTTCTTCTCATTCTTGTAAGTCTCCATTGTCCTTTTTGTTTCCATTCTTTGCATCCAATTCACGGTCTCTATTTCTCTCACTTTCTTTCTGATGACTCCTGGTTGTCTATTTACCGTTTCGATTATCCTGTACTTGGTTGTCAACTTCCTTGACCTCTTCCTCCATTCTGTGTCCACGCTTTTCATGTAGAGACTTGTGCACTTTAGCCGGCCATTTATTTTCATTCATGTTCCTGAGCCTTTCTTCAAAACTAATTTTGCTCTGTGCTTCTCTGACTTCAAAAGAGGCCCAACCCATGTCACCCTGCACTGCCTCATTTGTGGTATTTCCGTGGGCTCCCAAAGCCAACCGGCCTACTGATCTTTGGTTAACTTCCAAACCCGCCAATATATCCGATTTTAAGCATATAATGGCATTTGCGAATGTTAGTGCTGGCACCATTACTCCTTTCCAGATTCCACGCTCCACCTCATAGTTATTGTGGCCTCACAGTGCTCTGTGTTTAATTATTGCTGCATTCCGCTTCCCCTTTATTTTTAGATTATCTTGGTGGTTGCTTGAGTAATTCTTTTGTTCGTTTATGTGTACGCCAAGGTACTTATATTGCTTCACTATAGTTATTACTTGCTGTTGAATTGACACCACGAAGTTACTCGTGTGTTCATTAAAGATCATATTTCCTGATTTCTCTGTGCTAAACATAAGGCCTAGATTTATCGCTGCATTCCCACAGATATTCGCAAGTATCTGTAAATCTTTTTTATTGTCCGCTAGTAGCGCAATGTCTTCTGCGTACATCAGTTTAGGGACCTTCTGTTGCACCATTTGTCCATTACGCATGTAGGATAAATCAAAACTTAATTCGCTGATTTCCAGTATTCTTTCTATACCTTTGACGTAAAGCGTGAACAACAATGCTGACAGAGGGCATCCTTGCTTCAATTCTTGGTGAATTCCCACCATTTCATTTCCTTTTCAACGATGGATGGATGGATGGATGGATGGATGGATGAGGCTGAACCCTTTAAACCGGGCGGTGGCATACACCTAGCCATGACTATTAACATATTTTGTACTTTGTGGTGGGTGAAATTTCACCCCTGCCTTGATTTTATCCACCAATCAGATAACCTTTGTTTGGTTATTTCTACCCGCTTAAAGTCTATTTTGCCTTCACTGTCCCTAAACCCCAATGCTTTGAAAAAATCAGCCCCGTTGCCTTGCACTGTAGGGTTAAGCCCTTTACAGAAAAGTATGAGGTGTTCAGCCTCATACTTTTCTTCCTCTTCTTCTCATACTTTCTTCCTCTTCTTCTCATACTTTCCTTCCTCTTCTTCTCGAAACGCACAGCACAACGTGCCTATACCTTGGTACTTGACTCGGTACATCTTAGTCCGCAATACTCCCGTCCTGGCTTCAAACAACAAAGAGCTTCCCCTAGAATTATCGTAGACATTTTCTTTGGCAATGTCTTGCTTGAAAGTTCGGTATGTTCCCAGTGCTGATTTCGTCTGCATCCCTGTTTTCCACAGACCCCTCTCGGTTTCCTTAACCTTTTATTGCGATAGCAATTATATGGACACTCAAAAGCAGATTTCTGCCGTCGGCGTCGCCGTCGCCGTCGCCGTCGCCGTGAGGTTCCGTATGACGTCATTTGGAGATGAAATCGTCGCCGCGCGCCGAACGCTGTATGTGCGAGTGAAAGGGCGCGAGGGGCGCGTCTTTCACGGGGAGTGAACGCACGGCGGAGAACAAACGCGCGTTCTGCGCCGTGCTCGCTTAAGGGCTGCAGAAGTAGGCGTCTCTTTTCTCCTTTACAATCACCATATATGTAGAGCAAACGCGCCTTCTTCGGACGCGCGAGAGGCCGTGGGGGAGGGGGAGGGAAGGGAGGCGACGTTTAGCTGCGGCACCAAGTGCCTATTTATATCAGAGGCTCCAGCAACAGTCACCAACGCCGCACGCATTTTGAGCTAACGCGGGCAAAACGCCGATGGCGTCGACAACAGTTCTGCGTGTTGTTGCTACCAAAGCCGCTCACCTTACTTCGTATGACATTGCTGTGTTGCTATCGCATTCATTGCTTCGCCCTTAGGGCGAAACTGTGACGTTTTTTCTTAACCGCTGTTTCCTGGTTTGCATCCCTCCTGCAGTCCAAATATTTGATTGACAGTTTTCTGGTCAGCTTCCTCCATTTTGTATCAACATTCCTCATGTACAAATAACTGAAAACTCTCCTTGCCCACCGCTTTTCTGCCATTTCTCTCAATCGCTCCTCAAATTGTATCTTGCTGCTGGCTTCCCTGCACTCGAATGACGTCCATCCCATGTCACCCTGTACCCCCTGATTTGGTGTATTTCCGTGTGCTCCCAGAGCCAGTCTACCTACCCCTCGCTGCTTAACTTCCAACCTTGCTCGAACCTCTGATCTCATGCACAGGACCGCATTGCCGAAAGTCAAACTAGGGACCATCACCCCTTTCCAAATCCCTCTCACCACTTCGTACCTATTGTAATTCCGCAGTGCCCTATTTTTCATCACAGCTGCATTTCTGCTACCTTTAGCCGTCACATATTTTTCATGTTCCGTTAGGTACTCAGCCCCATTGTTTATCCACACTCCAAGATATTTGTACTTATCCACCACCTCCAGCGTAACCTCCTGTATCCTATGCTCGCTGCCCTGATTATCATTAAAAGTCATGACTGCCGATTTTTCTTTACTAAACTTCAAACCTAAGCTATCTCCCTCTTTACTACAGATGTCCATTAATCTCTGCAAGTCTTCCTTGCTGTCAGCCATAAGTACAATGTCATCCGCATACATCAGTCCTGGTAATGACTGTTTAATCCATTCTCCTTGCTTGAAATAGGAACGGTTGAAGCCTAGTCCGCTCCTCTCTAATTTTTTCTCTAATCCTTGTAAATACAGCATGAACAACAGAGGTGACAGAGGGCACCCCTGCCTAAGCCCCTGCTGTATCTCTATAGGCCCAGATACCTTGTTTTCCCATTTTATAAGCACCTTGTTACTTTTATAGATATCTTTTAAAAGATTTCTTACTCCATCTTCCACCTCTAGAGTGCCCGGTATGTCCCACAAATCCTTTTGGATTACACTTTCATAGGCTCCCTTGATATCCAGAAAGGCAAGCCATAGGGGCCTGTGTTCCTTTTCTGCCATTTCAATACACTGTGTCAAGGAGAACAGATTATCTTCTAACCTTCTTTGTTTTCGGAACCCATTTTGAAGTTCCCCCAGCACCTCCTCGCTCTCCACCCATGCCTGCAGCCTGTCCTTTATAATCTGCATCACCACCCTGTAAACCACTGACGTCACTGTTATGGGACGGTAGTTGTTTATGTCGGCTTTGTCCCCCTTTTCCTTATATATCATGCTCATCCTGCTCAGTCTCCACCCGTCGGGGCTTTACCGTCCATTATCATTATGCTCACTGCCTCTCTTAATGTTTTCTTAGATTTTGGGCCCAATGTCTTTATCAACATAATTCGGATGCCATCAGGACCTGTCGACGTGCTACTAGGAACCCTCTTCTCTGCCCTTTCCCACTCGCTTTGTGCCAGTGGAGCCACTGCACTGACTAGTCCATCCTCACCTGATTGAGCACATGCTATGTTTCGTTCTTTAAATTTTTCTGTCATCATTGTTCTTATATGTTCCATTGCCTCATCTCCCTCTAGTCGAACACCTTGACCTGTACCTATAAACCTCTGCTCTAGGCTAGTCTTATTACTCAAGGAGTTGAGATGTTTCCAAAATTTCTTCGCTGCTTTTCTATCCTTTTTGTTTACTTCTGACAACCATTGGCTCCCCTTTCTTCTGATCTTCTCATTGATCAAATTGGATGCTTCCCTTCTACATTTTAAAAAGTTATTCCATTTTCTGCCTACATCAGCCTCTGGTTCACCCGTCTGCTTTGAGTATCTGTGTTCCCTGGATGCTTCCTGACGTTTCTCTATGGCCTTCTTAACCTCCTCATCCCACCAGCTCATCTGTCGGTGAAGTCGAGAGATAGGCGCGACGATGGCATATGGCCTCTGAGATCGGAAGATCTGGCATGCCAACTAAAACTGTAATAAACGTGCGCTGTTTAGCGTACGCTGTACTATAGCGTATAGCGTACGCTATACTAAAACTGTCTATTGTGTTTATAATAAAAGCATGCAAAGACATTGAGGTGAAAAGGTGGGTTTCTGCTGCTGGAAATAAACAGTTCGTAGTGAGTGCTTGTGTAACCTTTCTTGTTCATGTGTGCAGCTGTTCGAGTTGTGAATATTGAACTTTACAATAGCAAACAGTTGTAAGTCCCAAAAAGCTTTATAATCTGCCTAGACAAAGGGAGCACAACCTATT